>NC_057807.1:257943146-258315166 GCF_018294505.1 Triticum aestivum
GGAGCGAGAAAGATGAGAGATAAGGTGAGGAGGAGTGGGGCATGGTGGTGACTAGTGGTCGGACTGGGCGGAGGCATGGGGATGAACGGCCCCTTATGTCTAGGTTTGTATCTCTCTCACACACACCCACGTAGGTGGGGGACATGCACGAAGAGAAGAGGTGCATGCACGGCACACGTACTCTTGTCTCTTTCCCAACCACACCCGCGTGGGTACACGGTGGAGCTCATTTCTGTACGAAAAGGCAGCCCACATGGTAATTTGACACGTGTACTGGTTGTCCACTTGGTGGAGGGAGGATCGTCTACCACGGGTGAACAAACAAATTGCGACTTGATGTGTTATGTTAAAAAAGAGGCAAACCATGTGGGGCCTACCTTAGAGGCAAGGCTCTATACACTGGAGTACTTTTGATGTGTCCCGTCAACTCGCAGAACAAGGAGAAGCTTGCTTAGTACGTCGTCTCCCCCACCCACGGGCGCGGTGGCTCGCACGATGAGGTGAAGCTTGCTTACTAGTAGTAGTACTACTGTACGCCTTACGCCCGCTCCCTCGCCCACGCGCGCGATGGCTCGCAGGACGAGGAGAAAAAAATTCTACTTCCTCCGTTTACTCCTCGTCCCTACTACCTTGGTTAGAGAGATTATCATATTGTTTGGAATATATATGTACTTTAGTACTCCCTCCATTTACTTATACAAGGCCACTGTAAAAAATACATTTTTCATCTATACAAGGCCACAAATAGTAATCGGGACAAAAGTTACTACTCCCTCCTTTCCAATTTATGGCTCAATTTCAAAATCTCTCCAACCAAGGTAGACGGTGGGTGGTCAAATTAATTTCGTAGTTTGCACAAGTAATTAGTACACTCGTTTTTCTAAAGAAGTTATATTTACTGAGGCATTAGTTAGAATGAATGCATGAATGACCACTAAATTTCCATGAACTTCTACATGCATTGGTGAGTTTTCTCTTAACACTGCTTGCATCGGGTGATCTAACGCACATCGAAATCCAACATGTGATGCTACTACTACTAGTAGTAGAATTGAGACTTATAAAACAGAAAAACGAATGTTTTTTAGATGAGCTCTATAAATCCTAGTGGGTACGTACTCCGTAAAATCAGATTTTCCCAAAACTAAGTCGCTCAACCTTTATTTGCTTGTTTCCCTTCCTGCCTCCTTGCCTCAAACAGACTATGCCAAACTCCCCTGCCTGTCGCGTGGGAAAAGACCCGCCCTCGCCTTTTTATAGTCTGGGTTTGTATCGATGGATCACGCGAAGCAGCAAAAACCCAAGTTGTGTCTTGTACTCCTCTGTCGACACTCCCTTTCATGAATTATGTACTTCCTGTCGCCGACATTTGGGACATATAGCAACCGGGTCGACGTGTCAAGCACCAAATAACAGTGCAGAACAGCAGGGGGGACACACCCCAGTCGTACCGCCCAGTAGTAGTAATGAGCAATGAGACGTCAAATCACAATGCCGCACCTTCCCAGACGGACGAAGCAACCATTATTTCACACTTCAGTTCGTCATCATCTCAAGCCACGTAGTATTGCTTCCGCCTTAAGAGGGACATGCGCATCGCCTTGGTACATCATGACACGTGGGACCGCATGACAGGCTGCTCCCCCGCTGATCACTCGATAAAATCACCTAATTTTTACTATACTTCCTCCGTGTTGGTTTACATGGGATGCACTTCGTTCTAGGTAGAGAATTTAACTGGCTATATATGTGATGAACAATACTCTAGCCTTTTAAAAAATGTATACTTTTGTACAGTAGTAGTATTGATGGATTGCACCATGGAGCAAAACTTGAGAATTAAAAAAAGATGGTACATATAGATAGCGCTCGTCACCAAATTATGCATATAGTACTATTAAAAAAGCTAGTACGTGCTTAAACGGGGTGCTACATTTTATTAAATAAATACTAGTATGTACGTAGTGAAGAGTTAAAGTAACGAGAAGAAACATAACATAGTTCTGCTGGGGGCTCAGCACAACACACCCCTCAAATTAAACTAAGCACACCTGAAATTAAACTATGCAACTAATCCGGTAGACACTGCATTAGAACCACCGTGAGCAACGACACTGCCACCTTACTCTGAGTCCTCGTAAACGTCCTCGACATTGTCCTTGTCCCTCTTCCTCTTGGCCGATACTTCTTTGCTTGAACCGCACACTTGGCTCTTGCTCCTCATCCAACCCTTGTAGATATTGAAACAAAGGTAGCCATCCATTGCAGCGTAGTGGATGTGGTTTATACCTAGTATATTCCACTGCCATGCATGATGATGAAACATGTACGGAGGTTTCTCCAGTTTACCGTACGAAGGATGAACCGTGGCTCCTACCAGGGTCAGCATTGAAGGCTAACCACTAGAAGGCAGCAGCCGATTCTTCTGGAGGTAGAAGGGGTTGCCTACAACGAGGCCTACCTGACCCAGGACTCTTTCGTCATTCGTAAAGTCTACAGTAACGAATTTGACTTGGCCGCTCTTGAGGAAGTTCTTAAAATCCTGGCATTCAACGTCGGCATGGCATATGTGGTAGACCAAGCATAAGTCATGCACGCAAACCTGGATCACGGCCGGCTTCTTCCTCTCTTCCTCCTTTAGATCCTTCTCTCGTCCCAGGACAGTGGTGTACTCAACATCTAGCCCAGCGACTCACTCATCATTTGACTTTTCGAACATGCGTCTGAAGCGAGCAAGGCATCCTTTCACCGTTGCGGAAGAATGGGTGTAGATGACGTCGAACTCATCACCAGTGATGGTTCTAACCTTGTACGCACCGCTGATCATGGAGATTTGGGACACCATGGATTTGGGAGGAGGGTTCGGATTAGTGGAACTGCCATAATGTGAAAGGACGGGACGACTAGGAGCAAACTGCCATAATATTAAAGGACGTGCGGGGATGAGTAGGAGCGAATTGCCAGCATGTGAACAGCAGGGTAGTGGCTTTCCATTCTCCCATGATACGGGCTTCCGAGAGCCCTTGGATCTGAAATCAAACGGTGGCATGGCGTGATTCTAGACCTATGGGTGAATATCCTATCCTGGAGGGTCATTCTGCAAATTTTCAGCAACTTAGCATGCGACCGTTCGATCTCAGATCCAAGGGCTGCCAGCAGCCCGTATCATGGTCGCGCCTACCACGACCGTCGCCTTGCTCGCGCGGTCGCGCCCTTGGAGATTTAAAACAGTGCGTTAGGCTATCTGATGTTGGCATGTCATACATAGTCATCACTTAGTCACTCATACTACAACAAGGTTAGCTATAAGGTTGGCTATAAGTGTTTTTTTTACTTCTCTCTATCTCTTTCTTCGTAGTATTTATTGCATTTGCCAAGGAGTGACATCTTCCAATGAAATGGTTCTTACATGAGGTGCTAAGGGCATTAAATGGCTTAGCAATCAAGTCCCCAATGTATAGGTGCTTAGTTTTTTGTTGCTAAGTTTGCTTCATTTAATTAGCTATAGACTCAAAATTGTCTTTCCGCCTAGGTACACACGCTTAGCACAGTTTCTTCCTTGGGTCACCAAACTAGTCTCTCTCTTCTTAATTAACTTGCCGCATCAGACTTTATGCCTATGTGGCAAGCTTAGCACCTGTAGGAGCAAGTAAGTACAATAGTGGGCTATAAGCCCGCTTTACATGGCATGTTTGCATATGTGGAGGAAAGAGGCAAGGAAAAAGTGGAGAAGTGGGCTCTCATGCAAGAGCCAGCCTCTACATGGTGGAGCATTGGGAGAGGCACCTGTATGGAGGTGGTCGGGAATTGGGAGACTCACGCCGGTCGTAGCGCCACAGTTAAAATGATAATGGCAAGTCAAATCACGGGGCCCCACCTGTCAAACAGTAACTCGCTGTCAAATCACACAGCCCTACGTTTGCAGCAGCCTACTCCCTCATCTTCTCGCGTCTCTGTCGAACCGACTAGGCGGAACTGCCCTGCCTACCGCGCAGGAAAAGCCCTGCCCTCGACTTTTAAATACTCCCTCCGTCTAGGTGAGCAAGTCATCTTAGGTTGTGCACCGTGACCAAGGAGGAGGGGAAAACAAGAGACCTTAATGTTTATTTGCTAATTAATAGCATTGCATGCAATGAACTAACCACTGCATGTCGTGTTTGGTAGTCTCAAGTCATTAAAAGCATGCACACCCCTCATCTCTTATTGGTTGATATGTGAAGAAACAAGAAACGAGGTAGAAGTTAATGCACCGTGCCTAAGTGTTTTGGGATTATTTGGTTTTCGTAAGATGACTTACACACCTAGACGGAGGGAGTATATGTTTAGAAACTACATCCTCTTAAGAATCCAATGATATACTTTTTGTGACATAGTAACTCATATTTAGTTAGTCAAATGGATGACCTAGGACTACGTGCAGCCCTATAAACCGAGACAGAGAGGGTAGTTCAGTAATTATCTTTTTAGATCAATATAGTCGGGATTCACCAAGGGAGCAAAACCAAGTGGTAGGCTGCTCCTGTCATGTTGGTGTAGCAACTCAAGCAGGGACAGTCCGCACACGAAATGGCGACACACTTAACAGGACCCCTTTGGCCGACATGTGGCTCATCCACCGTCTTGTTCCACATGCGATGCACCAAATTACAGTTCAGAGCAGCGGTTGGAATTGGAGGCACCCCGTTCATAGCGCCGCAGTAGTAGAAAATGAGCGATGAGGGGTCAACTCACAAAGCCCAACCTTTCCCGCATTAAGCTGGACAGATGAAGCAACCATCATTTCACTCTAGGGTGCAAGAGCATAAAGAAAATAGAAAACCAATGATGCGTGCGGCAGCTACCTAGGGCACCCTAGGGTAGGGGTCTCCACTACATATCCTTTTTTTTGAAAGCGCCTCCACTACAAATCGGCTTCTCCCTCGTCCTCTTGAAGAAAACTGATGATGAGTGCGGTGGTAGGGTTTGTAGGAGTACTACGGCGTGTGGGGCCACGTCATAGTAAACGGGAGAGGGATTGAGTTCGAGTCGACGCCTTAAATATGTGTAGGCCGCTTGGTTTTACGGGAACGAGGCAACATTTTAGGTTCGGGGACCAGTGGAGATATAGTATGTACAAAAAATTGTGGACGTAGGTTCGACCAAAAGGCAATGATGCATGGGCCCTGCATTTTGATATACCCGGGGCCGCGTGAAATTTGCTACTCTACTCAAAACTAGTAAGGTACACATGCATTGAACGCATGAGATTTCGAAACCAAATTATGAATAAATACACACTATAGCATGTAAAGCTTTGAGTCATATATGCATGATGTAGATGTTCGTTTAGTTCTTATAGTTCATCTCATTCAAAATCAAATAGTTTTATAAAAATGTTAAGGTTCATGGGGTTGTGCATTGTAAAGCATAAAGTAAAAAACAAATAGTGGCAATTCATTTAGAAAAAAATCAATTATGATACGGAAGATTCTAGAACAAAGGAGAAGTGCTTGTGTTTTGAGGTTTGTGCATTATGCTTAAGTTCAACCATTGAGTCTTCTAAATTGTACATGTGGCAGATCTGGTGGAATGTTGATAATATCCAACGGCCAGTAGTGCTCGTATTTGCCATCTCTGTACTATCAGATTAGCTTCATCCAGCGACCATCTTTCAAAGTTATTCACACACTATATAGTTCTTGTGCCATAGTTGCATGTCTTGGAAAAAAGCTACTAGTGGGTTGTACTAGCTATTAGGAATAGAAGATGTATACATGGAAGTTGTAGGGAAAGAGGTGACATTGAGTATCTCAATTCCTATAAGTAGGGATTGGAAAAGAGATGTCATTTGGTTCACATCATAGGAACTTTTCTATTGAATCTAGAGATGACATGTATCTCAATTCCTATGAGGAGGGATTAGAAAAGAGATGTAATTTGGTTCATATCATAGGAACTTTTCTATTGAATATACACTAATGTTTATTTCCCTTTGAAATTATGGGAGTATAGGAATCCATTCATATGAACCAAGTGGCTCTAAAGCTATAGAAATGATATCATGTTTATTTCCTTTGAAATGTGGAGTATATGAATCTATTCCTATGAACCAATTGTCTCTAAAGGAAAAAATCCTATAAAAATCATATCATATAGAGTTCCCATGATATTCATCCACACCAAAGGATGGTTGAAATTGTTGTAGGTGATACGATGATCTTTCTTTGTAGACCCCTCCCCCATCTTTATAGTTACCTCTCGAAGATGAATGAAATGATATATACAGGGCATTCTACATGTGCAATTTGGTACACGAAAACTCGGTAAAAGTTTGCGAGGTTTGAATTATCAATAAAGCTATATGCACTGCATTTTGGAACGGAGGGGGCATATGGCAGTTGCTAACACTCGCGTGGAAGATTTGTGTGTAGGAGGAGTGGCTCTTCTGTTAAATGACATGGCAAACTGACACTGTCGGATGCTGATCGAACGGTTCTTACGGCGTTCGTCAGGAAAAGGCTTGTGGCGAACGTTTGCGAGATAATGGTTTACGGACACATGCATTGCATTGATACGTGCCCCCCCTCTCTCTCACGCACACGCACCCTCACGAGTCACGACTCTCCCGAGTCCTCTCACACCCACCGTCTATCTGCAGGTACACGTCACACACATATGTGCTCTTCACACCCTACCCTCAGAACTTCTAAAAAACAAAAGACGTCGCGCACATTTTATTTTAGCTCACATGTCGCACACTTATACTATTACTCTTGTGGTGAACGTTCATTGGGCATAGTATATTGTACTCTCACGAAGAGAAGCGGTGCACACACACACTAGTTCTCTCACACCCACTCGCGGATACACGTAGGAGCGCATTTTTTTGAAGCTGGTACAACAAAATCACTCCACTATATATATAAGTAGGAGCCTTAGCGCTTGCTTTACTAGGGTTCCTCTCGTTCACTCTCTCATGCTCTCCAGATCTAAGCAAGACATAGGTGGCCACACTCTCTCTCAACTCACGGCTGGTCACAAATCCAGCCGGACAACCTCGACCGGGGCAGGGGTGTAGGTGCATCGTTCACGCTGTCGTCTGCGGCGAGGGAGGAGACCAACGGCTGCCCGCGCATCCCGATCAGTGGCCGTGTTGTTCTCTCTGAGAGAGCGCCGGCTCGGGAGGGCCTCCGACCCCTTCTTCCTCCCTTCGGTATTGTGGCCAAGATGCAGCCTCCCGATGCCGTCTTTGCCACATGCCGACGACCCTCAGGTATATATTCCTTCGAAACCTGCCTTACTGCCCCAGCTCCCCACTTGGCTTCGTGTGGATCTTTTTCTACTTCCATCCGCTGTTCCAAAGCCACCTAGACTTTTACTATTATTAGAGGTAAAGCTAGTTCATATAGTCGACTCTAAGAGTTAGTTCAAACAGGGAAGAAACTAGGAAAGTTGTAGTATGAATCTAGGACTTGGTTCTAAGAGGAAACGGGGGAAATTAGTAGATACTGGCTACCCAACCAGTCTCTTGGTTGAAAAGACGAAGAAAGCATGGTGGATGGCGAAGGGTGGGGGGAAGTGGGCCTATCTCTTGGTTGAAAAAGGAAAGAAAGTGACGGGTGTTGGGGGACAATGCAAATGAGAGTGAGCAGGCCTAGATTTCTTGTGCTCACATAGGAAAATGTCAGCGAGGAGATAAAAAATGGGACAAATGCAGACATGCTGCCTGAGTGTTTGCCGCTCTCGGCAACCACATCTGCCTCACCACTTTATGCCCCTGCTGTCCCTACGCCCATATCGCTACCGTTAATGTAAAATCACATGAAGCATTAAGCAATGCCACCTAATGTCACTATAAGTAATGGTCTAGTGTCGTCGATAAATTGAAGCAATGTCACCACCATTTTATGAAGTGCTTCCGTCTTGCTTTATTTCCCATGAATTGTGTTTTTGCAGTTACACTTAAATCTCACACCGCTAACATTGCTTCATCCAAGTGGAACTGCACAAATTTGATTGCACATTTACTGACCATGTGCTACTCTCATGACAGTAATACTAATGCTATTGTTCTGCATGTTAATCTAGTGGCAGTGTTGATGTGATGTGATGCTACTTACTTAAGGACACTTTCATACTGTCAATCTAGTGCCAATTATAACACAATAGATGTTGTTAATCGTACGCCACTGCAAATATCTGTCACTGTTTAAATAACCGTATTTCGTATTTGCACAAACAGGGATGTATGTCTCCATATCATTTTGGGATGTCTGTCTCCGTATCATTTACAAATAGCGTCTGAACGTTTGTCTTTTGTGTGTGTTCTAGTTTCGGGATGTCCGTACATCCAGTCTTTTGCGTCTGTCTCCACAACTTTGTCTTTTGCGTGTGAACGTTTGGAATTTACATTGTGGCCTCAGTTAACTGCATGAACCAGTGTAACAAGATACATAGTTCCTTATATGTCAGACAATAGATTGTTGGTTGTTACCTGGTCGATAGCCTAGTGTTGAAGTGAGCTGAGCCAATGTGCCGTGTTTTGCATAACTGCTTACAAGTGGGGTAGTACCAACAGTGTTTACAAGTACTTATGTATACGTCGGCGCACAGTTCTCGAGCGAGTACTCTATTTCATCAAAACACACACTTCTCGTATGATAAACCATGACAACTTATGTCTTACCATGCCATATTCATGAAAAAACAAGGGAGGACGCATCTGTTTCGGCAACAATTATGATGGTTCTCACATGATTCACGGGCACACAAAAGTAGCAGCAGTTCCCATAGACGGATTCAAACAGAGTACTAGCCCCAGAGGGCTCGATAACAGGCAAGGTTCGGATAAGACACAATCCAAACTACTATTAAACACTAGCTGGGGCAACTATTTCATGCCTCGATCTAATTTGGGCTGGACACAAGATGGACCTTGCCATGAACATCATCGAGGATGTCCAGCAGCAGCTCAATCATGTGAACCTTCATGAAGACAACCTTGTGGCCTTGCCACTCATAAACTTGTTTGTGGAGGCATGCCAGTTTATCTTCCTACGTAAGCTTGACAAGAACAGTATGCCTCACAAACGAAGGAGTAGCTTTGAACTTCTTGTGCTTCAGTACACCCTGGACAACACACCTGACAACAGTCAGGCTGGAATACAACTCGACATTGGTATAAGCGCAAATGGCTCCCAGGATCCAACAGCCTAAGAACTCTGTTTTCCCATTGTGTATATTCAGGTCATCTGCCTCATAGCGAGTGACATGTACAACCACACAATCCTTGTCTGCATCAGGGCTCTAATTGAAACAGAAACAAATTCTGAATTACTTTCCAATATAAGAAACACAAGTTATTTAAACCACTATGTATAGCATGGCATCGAAGCTAATAAAATTTTGCATTATTCACCACCACATACTTAGATGAAAAACCAAAATCAAGATCAGCAAAGAAGAAAATCACCTTGGGTAGCTCAGCGAGGGGGGGACACATCCTCGAAGGGGGAAAACTGCTCCTGCAGTGCCATGGGGGCTGTAACCTCAGATGGGGCATTGACCATCTCAGTAGTGGCCATGAGCGTATCTGGGGTCGGCTCGATTGCTGCCTCCATCTTCTTGGAGCTCTTTGTCTCATGGAGATCAGCCTCCCGCGTCTGCTCCAATATCGGCAGATCTTTGCCTAGTTCTCCTTGGTCCATCATGAAACTGACGAACTAGGAGACCACTGAAAGGAAAACACAATCGCAATGACAATGAAACAAAAAAGAGAGTGAGGATCAGTTACTGCTTTGCAAAAGTTCTTTTTTTTCTCTGAACAAAAATATACCAACATCACGGATCCGCTTACCTTCCCTTCATTGGGAGAGAAGAACAATGGCAGATGCGAGTGTTGCCTTTCTTGAAGACGGTGAGGGAGAAGGGGATTCAGCAAAGAGTGAAATGATGGTTGCTTTGTCCGTCAAACTTAGACTATGGGGAGGTCGGGTTTTGCGATACGACGGCTCGTTACTGCCGCGCTACGACCGGGGTGACTCTCCGCCTGCATATTGCCTTCTAATTTGGTGGATGGCATTTGGGCCCGCGCGCTGCATGGCCCGCATGTCGGTGAACAAAAGTATAACGGCATTCAGTAGAGGGAGACGTTTCAATGACCTAGGAGGAGCCAGAAGCGGTATTGTATCCACTGTACTAGTAGTAATTGTTTTTCTGGGTAGCTGTAGAGTGTCTCCATTGTACTAGTAGTAATTGTTTCTCTAGGCTCAAGAAAAAACACCCATCCACCCTATTAAATAGTAAAATCAATTCAAAAGCCCATATATTTACTGAATGTGAGGCGCTACCCACACCCAGCACACCGCCCCCCAAAAAAACCTGGGTGCTCTTCTTCCTCCTCACTTCCACCCACCTCACGTCAGCTCGCTCCACTCGTACCCCCAAATTCCTCACCTCACTCCTACAGAAAACCCCAGCTCCCCTTCTTCCTCACTACTACAGAAAAACCCCAGCCCTCCTTCTTCTTCACTCGCACTAAAACTAGGCTCGTCATTCGTTACTCCGCTCAAATCCATGAGCGCGACGCGACGCCCTCGAGGAAAATGGAGTCGGATGACCCCAGTGCCAAGAAGGGCTCCCGCCAGTGGCGACGCCTGTTGTAGATCCTGCACTCGGTAGCGCGGGGAGAAGCGGTGACCCCGCCCCCACCGGATCCCAAGAACCCGTAGAATCTTGGGTGGACCGCATTAGCGATCTCCCGGACGCCGTCCTTGGGGAGATCATCTCGCTTCTCCCCACCAAGGATTGCTGCCGCACCCAAGTCCTCTCAATTCGGTGGTGCCCTCTGTGGCGCGTCGTGCCCCTTAATCTCGACTGTCGTCAGCTATCTCTCTTCAAGGATTTTGAAATCCCCAGAGCCATCATCTCCTCCCACCAAGGCTCCGTTCAAAGCCTCTGCATCCCGTCATGCTACCTGAGCAAGCATACCATGCCCTGCACGGTGGACGCCTGGCTGAAATCCCCTCAATTCACATAACTATAGCTGCTTGAGTTCTACTATTCCCCTAGAAATCACATACCACATACCAAATGCCATGTACTTGTGCCCTCAGCATCAATGTCCATCTCGCGGTTTTCCTGCTCTCTCCACACCGCCACCTTTGCGCTGTGCTACCTACCAGACAATCTGGTACTAAACCTTCGACTCCCATTTCTCAAGAAACTTTCACTTGTGCGGGTTCGTATATCGGAGGCCTCATTGCACAGCATCATCCACTCCAGTTGCCCTGCCCTGGAGTGCTTGGTGCTTGTTTTCACAGTTAGAATCGGTTGTCTCCAAATAAAGTCGCCTAACCTTGTAAGAATTGGAATTTCTTTTGACGGAAGGCAGCTCATCATCCAAGATGCCCCTTCACTTCAAAGGTTGATCCTTGATTCTAGTTATTCACCGTTGCAAATAACCGTCCTCTCTGCGCCTAAACTGGAGACCTTGGGTGTAATACATGATCTCTGTGCTCATTTCAATATGGTGTTTGGCTCCACAGTTCTTCAGGTACTTTATATTATCATCTACACTTGTAACCATAAGCTGCATTTTAAATTTCTGCGCATAAGTTATATATCATCTTGGAGTACACATTTTGTACTAATATTATGTTCTATGCTCAATGAAGAGTTTCTCCATGGATGGCCTATCAATGGTGCTGGATTCTGTCAAGATCTTATATATCCAAATGAATAGTTTTGATCTGAACAAGATTATTGGCTTGCTGCAATGCTTTCCATGTCTGGAGAAGTTGTATATAAAGGTGATAATTTCACGCACATTGGAAGCCCGCATATAGTGTACTAGAATTAACCGTTCAGCTGTTGCTCTTTCGACACTCTTTTTAGACCTTAACTGTTTTCAATCTTCATGTCTATTTAGGCAACAAGACGGGGTAAGAAAGTTATAACCAATCGGTGGATTCATAAGCATCGGGATTTTCTCACTTCTCATGAGATTCGATTGAAGACAATAACGCTAGAACGATATGTAGCCAACCATGCAAACACTAGATTTGTCACATTCTTCCTGCTGAATGCGAGGTTACTATTATCCATCGGGCTTAAGTTTATCAGCAGCATGGTTTTGACGGATGGGTATGTCAAAGAGCAAAAAAAGGAGTTTCAGGTGGGCAAAAGAGCTGCTGCACGTGTCAGGCTTCTATTTACAACATATTGTGGTCATAATCCAGTAAATTTTATGACCCAGGATGTTCATTCTATGGACCTGACCGATCCATTTGACTGTGACTGCCAAAAACAGTGCTGAAGTTAGATGTTGTTGCCCTTTTCAACCTGATTTTTTTGTAAACCTGATGAACAATTAACCCTCGTGCTTTTGTACAGTTTGTAAGCTGGAGTTAGATGATCTTGCCCTTTTCAACTCGGCTGTGACTGTCATATTTTCTTTGAAACAAGGCAAATGGCTTGCCATTCGTTTAATTTAGAGTGAAATATTGTAACAAATCCCAACCAAGGGAAACAACATCACTCTCGCCGACTACTTGAGCTTACTGTGCATTATAGAAGCCAAGTGATTAGCCCCCACCAACACCCACAAACTTATTTTGAACTAGCACATCAAATGGGCTGTAAATTTTCATAAGAAAGGCTGCATGACCGTGACAGATTTGGATTCTAACATTTGGGACCCACGAGGAAATAGCCTATCCAAGGTGGTGTCGACTTACTAGCCAGTCAACAAACGATTCTGCCTACCAGCCATTGGATTGACATCCAACATCTATCGTGTATCTTCTATCTCTTGTCTTCTTCTTCCTCCAGCCGCCCAAACCAAACCACCCTGTCGGCTCCGCCTGCTCTCGCCTCCCATGGCTGGCTGCGCCTCCGTCGTACTACCGTACGTACCCTCCAATGTTGGCCAGTCCCTCCCTCTATTCCCCCACATGTCCTGTTATTCTCCAGCGATGTCAGCCCCAACACGCACCCGCACCCGAACCAGTCAACCCTTGTACTCCCCTCCGCCTGTGACTGGACCGGCGCATCTTCCATGGCTCTTGTTCGTTCCGTCCGAGGCCTCGCCTTTGTCCTCCGCCTTGCGGCCTTGGTTCGCTCGCCGTGCGCGGTGCGCCACCCTCTTGCGTTGTCAACATCGTCAACAACCGAGAGGAACAAGGAGATGACTGTACGTGGAGAGGCTGACAGTAGGGACCCACCAGCGTCATGGCAGTACGCAAGCAAGTGCCTCCATATTACAAACCCAAAAATATGGTTCCTCCTAATGGTTGGACATCTGGGGATCATGCCATTGTCAATGTAGTCAATAAATGAGAGAATTACACTACGAGCGGCTGACACCAGGGACCCAGCAGGTCGCGCAGTTTTTTTTAGGAACAAGCAGTTGTTATTTATACTAGTTTTACCGACGGATCAGGGTAACAACGGGGCTATGCGGGGGTTGTGGCCTGTCTAGCCAGGGTTTTATTTATGTTTACCACATCATGAGCCCAGTTGTGTTTTTTTCTTGCTGAAAATGGCTAGCCCAGTTCTTTTTCTAAAGAAATACCCAAACGAGGCCTACTTGCTTTATCAGCCTTGCTGAGCTACAAATGTTTCAAGACGAGGAGAGTTTCATTCGGTTTGCCCAGAAATGGGCTGTACATTTTTAAAACACATCAAACCGGGAATTAGTTTCAATTTTTTTTTCATTACAAGATTTTAAATTCCATTGATTTTTATGCGTGGACAATTATTTGGATTTTATATTTATATAAAATATTTTTCAAAAATATTTGAATGTGAACCGATATTTCGAGATTAAAAATAGTTGACTGCACCGAAATATGCAAAATTTTGTATACTTTTTAACCGTGGCCACAATATGGGGTGTAATGCTAATAAAAACAAGATGGGCTCCAAAAAAATTCTTAAGAATTAGCAAATGGGCTATACATTATTAGAAATAATGGCAGATGGGTTGTATGATGTTTTCCACATATTTGAGGCTGACTTGTGCGCCTACTATAGGTTGACGCGTATGCTTTCCTAAAGAAAAGGTTGACGCACATGCAACGCCCTGTCAACTTAGTCAACACACGAGAGCAGTGACTGTTGGATGTCCATCCAACGGTTGTCTTGCTTCCTCAATCTCTGCTCTTCCTGCTCCAGCCGCTCAAACAAGCGCCGGTGTGACTACATGCTACCTCCTCTCGCGGCCGGCTATGCTGCCGCGCAGGCCTCACCACCCCACCGTACTCCCATCGCTGGCCTATCCATCCCTCTACTCACCCACACATGCTGTTATTCTCCGGGGACAGCAGACGAACCAGTAAACCCTTGTACTCCTTTGCGTGGGAAACAACTGCCAAGTCTTCCCTGGCTCCATGTCGTTCCCTTCCTAGGACTCGCCATCGTCCATCGCCCCGGTGCTCTTAGCGCGGCCTGGTCAACGTGGTTAATGAACGACATCCATCGGAAGTGGACTGTACGTGGAGAGGCTGACAGCTGGGACCACGGCCGCACGCAAGGAAATGCCTCCTTATTACGCGCAAAATAATGATTCCTCCACCTGACAGCTAGGACCCACGTGAAGGGCCTCTGTATTTCACGAAAAAAAACGTTCCCCCCACTGACAGGTCGGACCCACCAGCTATATCTTCGCACGCAAGAAAGTGCATCCTTATTACGCACAAAAAATGAATACCCCCATGCTAGCTGGGACCCACCATAGTGGGTGGCTGACTTGTGGGCCTACTAAGTTGACAGGGACGGAGGGCTTTGTCAACTTAGTCAATATGAACAATTCTAGCTCCAATGACCGTACGATGTCCATCCAACGGCCATAGTGCTTCTTCAACCTCTCGTCTTCTTGCTCCAGCCGCCCAAAGCAGCGCCGGTCGTGCCACCTGCTCCTGCCTCCCGTGGGCGGTTGTGCTGCCGCGGAGGCCTCACCACCCCCATACTACTCCCACCGCTGGCCAGGCCATCCCTCCACTCACCCACACCCCTGTTATTCTGCGGCGACGGCAGCCTCACACCACAGCCGAACCAGTGAACCCTCATACTCCTCTCCGCATGGGCATCCACTTCCGCGTCTTCCCCTTCCTAGGCCTCGTCGTCGTCCACTGCCGTGGTGCTCTCGGCGCGGCGTGGTCAATGTGGTCAACGACTGAATTCCATCAGAAGAGTACTGTACATGGAGAGGCTGACAGCTGGGTCCACGAGAACCGCAAGGAAGTGCCTCCTTATTACGTGGAAAATAATTATTCCTCCACCTAACAGTAGCGACCCACCGGATGGGCCACTGTATTTCGTGAAAAAATGTTTCCCCCTGACTGCTGGGACCCACCGGACGGGCCACCGTATTTCACAAAAAAACGTTCCCCCGCTATCAGCTCGGACCCACCGGAAGTGCCTCCTTATTAAGCACAAAAAACTGAATACTCCCCCTGCTAGCTGGGACCCACCTTGGTGGGAGGCTGACTTGTGGTCCTACTAAGTTGACGGGGATAGAGGGATTTGTGAACTTAGTCAATATGAAAGATTCTAGCTCCAGTGACCGTACGATGTCCATCCCACGGCCGTAGTGCTTCTTCAACCTCTGGTCTTCTTGCTCCAGGTGCCCAAAGCAGCACCGGTCGTGTCGCATGCTCCTGCCTCCTGTGGCCGGCTGTGCTGCCGTGGAGTCCTCATCGCTCCCTACTATTCCCACCGCTGGCCAGGCCCTGCAGCGACGGCAGCCTCACACCACAGCCGAACCAGTGAACCCTCGTACTCCTCTCCATGCGGGCTTCCACTTCGGCGTCTTTCCCGGCTCCGCGTCGTCCCCTTCCTAGGCCTCGCTGTCGTCCAGCTCCCTGGTGCTCTCGGCGCGGCGTGGTCAACGTGGTCAAGGAACGACTTCCATCGGAAGAGTACTGTACATGGAGAGGCTGACAGCTGGGTCCACGGTGGCCGCAAGGAAGTGCCTCCTTATTACGCGCAAAATAATTATTCCTCCACCTAACAGCAGGGACCCACCGGACGGGCCACCTTATTTCGCGAAAAAAAATGTTTCCCCCCTGACTGCTGGGACCCACCAGCTACATCTTTGCACGCAAGGAAGTGCATTCGGGCAAAAAAACGATTCGCCCCCCTGACTGCTGGGACCCACCATCTACATCTTTGCATGCAAGGAAGTGCCTCATAGTCGGGACCCATCTAGTCGAAGCGTACGTAGCGTTGTCATTCTGGTCGCGAACATGTACGTACATACTAGTCAATGTAGAGGCACGCACGTATCGTAGTAGAGGCACGCATGTAGCATGTAGATGTACGTACAGAGGCCAGTGTGGAAGAAAGAAAATATGGCCACGTATGTACATACGGGCAAGGTCTCGAACGCCTACTCGCGCATACGTACGGCCAGGGCTCGTGTACATGGTTGGTCAGAACAGAGAAACAACGTCGTCATTGTGTTCATGGGGAGCCAACCGGCTGGGTCGGAACGGAATGCATCGTCGTGTTCATCGGGAGGGCTTGCACGGAACAGCCGATGGAAACGAGGTCTGGCGTACCGCACAACAGAGGAAACGACCTTGTGTTCGACTGGCCACGTTCGAAATGGGATCCTGTTCATCGGGAGGGGTCTGGCGTACCGCAAAACACAGGAAACGGACTTGTGTTGGACCTTCTACGGTTGAAATGGGGTCCTGTTGATCGAGAGGGGTATGGCGTACCGCAAAACAGAGGAGATGGACTTGTGTTGGAGCGCTACGGTCGAAGCGGGGGTCCTCTTCATCGGGAGGGGTGTGGCATACCGCAAAACGGGACTCCACGGGATACTGTTCATCTCCACCGTCGACCTCCTCTAGCCTCCACGAGCTACTGTTCATCAACCTCGACCTCCTCCATCCTCCACCTACGACTGTTCATCCATGGGCTCCTGTTCATCGAGCCTCCACCGCGCGCTACTCCACCGGCGACTGTTCAACCAGCCCTCTCCACGGGATCCTGTTCATCCAGCCCTCCACCGTCTACTGTTCAACAAGCCCTCCACGGGGTCATCCCTTTCATCCAACCCTCCACGGGGTCCTGTTCATCCAGCCCCAACCGGCTCGATCGATCGGGGTCCTGTTCATCCAGAGGCAACACCACAGGGTCCTGTTCATCCACCCCCACCGAGAACTGTTCGTCCAAATCCCCCCAGCAACGCTCACTGTTCATCGAGAGGTAGCATCGATCGGCTTCAGTTAGCAGCACTAGCGAAGGAATCGCTCGATCGGGTTCAGTTAACAGTCATCGATCGATCGCTCGGGTTCAGTAATGCGTAGCCTGCAGTGCAATTGCTCGGGTTTAGTAGGCGAATGCCTAGATCGGGTTCAGTTAGAGCCCAACGCCTCGCACCCACGCGTGTGCGTGTACGAGAGAAACGCGCAAACCTCCATGCATTGCTCGGCCCCGACCACCCACCTAATCGGGAACACCCCGATATTTTCCTCGCCCTCGCTTCTACCACGGTTTTTTCCGTCATGGACGACCCAAAGAATGTCATGCAGCTGCGTCTTCGGCCCGCCCAGGACGAAAACCCCATTTTCTGTCATCATTTTGTGTCATAGAAGTAGGAGACCACCACATCTATGATGATACCGGGTTTTGTCACAATTATCGTCATGGAAGTGTCATAAGTATGACAGGAAAAAAATTCGTTTGGCCCAAAATGTCACGGATGTGTCTTTTTTTTGCAGTGACAGGAGCCCGCTCCCACGGGAGGGTAGGACAAAAGATTTCATGCAAGTTCTTTTCCATAAGCACGTATGCCTATATTCAGAATACATGCCTACATTACATTGATGAACAGGAGCTAGTTCTGTGTCACCCTATGTTATAACTGTTGCATGAGGAATCGCATCTGACATAATTATCCATCACTGATCCAATGCCTATGAGCTTTTAATGTATTGATCTTTGCTTAGTTACTTTACCGTTGCCACTTTTACAATTACTACAAAACTGCTACTGTTACTTTTGCCACTATTACCGTTACTTCCATATTACTTTGCTACTAAATACTTTGCTGCAGATATTAAGTTTTCCAGGTGTGGTTGAATTGACAACTCAACTGCTAATACTTGAGAATATTCTTTGGCTCCCCTTGTGTCGAATCAATAAATTTGGATTGAACACTCTACCCTCGAAAACTGTTGCGATCCCCTATACTTGTGGGTTATCAGTCACCTCAGCACAAAAATTTGCAATAAATAAAGCACTAGAACAAAAACTAATTGGACCATTGGAGCCACATACCGAAGAACAATCCCCCAAAGCAGTTTTGTGAATGGTGCTTTGAGCATGGAGATCGAAAATGGCAGCAAAACGAGCAAGAACACGAGTTTGAGCTACGAGATGATTTTTTCTGGAGGAATACGAAGTGTGTGGGTGCTAGAATAAGTGGAGGGGGCACGTGGGGCCCACGAGGCAGGGGGCACGCCCAAGGAGGGCGCGCCCTCCACCCTCGTGGCTCACTGGTGCATCCCCATGGTGTGTTCTTAGTGCCAGAAATTCTCAAATATTCAATAAAAAATCATACTAAATTTTCAGGGCATTTGGAGAAATTTTATTTTTGAGGTATTTTTTTTGCAAGGATAATTCAGAAAACACACAGAAAATATTATTTAAACTAAATAACGAAAAGTAAAAGGAGGGTACAAGTTAGCACAATTTTTGGACACGATTTGATCATGAAACAAATAGCATTGGAGATTTAAATGACCATGTTCATTCCAAAGTTCACAAGGATGGCAAAAGAATTTAAATCTTTCAGCACACTCATCTAGCATCTCTTGCAACTTTTTCAGTTCTAAATATTTATGCTTCTTACAAAATCTATCTTCCCTTTTTGGTGTGTGTTTGTAGTCCCAATTCACTCCGCAAAAATTGACATTCATATAAGAGACATAATTATCATGACTAATGCAATCATCATTAACATCATGGATATTCAAAGAATTCATACTAACAATATTGCAATCGTGCCAACCATCCAACGTTTTTATGCCATAAATTTTTTTGAATTATTTTTCTAGTGATTGAGCACAATTATCGGAATCCTTATTTCAAGATATACATTATAAAGATAAAGAACAACCTGAGGTAACCCAATCTCCATTTTTTGTAATTATCTTTCTATAAACCAAACTAGTGATAAAATAAGAAACTAAAAGATTCAATTGCAAGATCTAAAGATATACCTTTAAGCACTCACCTCACCGGCAACGGCGCCAGAAAAGAGCTTGATGTCTACTACGCAACTTTCTTATTTTAGACTCGTGTTGGGCCTCTAAGCGCAGTGTTTTGTAGGACAGTAGCAATTTTCCCTCAAGTGGATGACCTAAGGTTTATCAATCAGTGGTAGGCGTAGGATGAAGATAGTCTCTCTCAAGCAACCCTGCAATCAAATATAAGAAATCTCTTGTGTCCCCAACACACCCAATACAACGGCAAATTGTATAGGTGCACTAGTTCGGCGAATAGATGGTGATAAAAGTGTAGTATGGATTATAGATATGAGTCCTTGTAGTGCGAACAATAAAAACAGCAAGGTAGTAAATAGTAAAACGGATCACAAACGGTATTGTAATGATGGAAAATGAGGCCTAGGGTGCATACTTTCACTAGTGCAATCTCTCAACAATGCTAACATAGTTGGATCATATGATTATCCCTCAAAGTGCAATAAAGAATCACTCCCGAGTTCCTATTAGCGGAGAACAAAAGATAGAAATTGTTTGTAGGGTACAAAACCACCTCAAAGCTATTCTTTTCGATCAATCTATCCTAGAGTTCATACTAAAATAACACAAAGCTATTCTTTCCGATCGATCTATCCTAGAGTTCGTACTAAAATAACACCATATGACACACATCAACCAACTATAATGTCACCTAGATACTCCAATGTCACCACAAGTATCTGTGAGTTAATTCTATGATATGCATCAAACAACTTCATGATCATAATACTCAATCCACACAAAGAACTACAAGGAGACCCCAAAGTTTCTATCGAAGAAAAGATAAATAAATGTGCATCAACCCCTATGCATAGATTACCCCAATGTCACCGCGGGAATCCGCAAGTTGAGTGATATAACATACATCAAGTGAATCAATATGATACCCCATTGTCACCTCAAGTATTCATATCGCAAGACATACATCATGTGTTCTCAAATCTGAACATTCAATCCGACATGACAAAACTTCAAAGGGTAAAGATTCAATTCATCACAACAAGAGTAGAGAGGGGAGAGACATCATATGATCCATCTATGTTAACAAAGCCCATGACATATCAAGATCGTGACATCTCGAGATCGCGCGAGAGAGAGAGATTAAACACATAGCTACGGGTACAAACCCTCAGCCCTGAGGGTGGACTACTCCCTCCTCATCGTGGTGGCCGCCGAGATGAAGAAGATGGCCACCGGTGATGATCTCCCCCTCTGGCAGGGTGCCAGAACAGGCTCCCAATTGGTTTTCGATGGCTACAGAGGCTTGCGGCAGCGGAACTTCCTATCTAGGGTCTCTCTGAGGGTTTTTGGAATATTTGAGAATTTATAGGGCGAAGAGGGGTGCAGGAGGCCACCGAGGTGGGCACAACCCACCAGGGCACGCCTAGGGGCCCAGGCGCGCCCTGGTGGGTTGTGCCCCCCTAGGGGCACCCACCAGGTGCTGCACTGGCCCATTGGTAGTCTTCTGGTCCATAAAAAATCCACAAAAAGTTTCGTGTTGTTTGGACTCCGTTTGATATTGATTTCATGTGATGTAAAAACAAGCAAAAGACAACAACTAGCACTGGGCACTGGGTCAATTGGTTGGTCCCAAAAAATGATATAAAGTTCCTATAAAAGGATTTTAAAACATCCAAGAATGATAATATAACGGCATGAATACTTCATAAATCATAGATACGTTGGAGACGTATCAGGGAGCATAGCTCCATTCTCTGAGTCACTTGGGATTTATATCTGTTGAAAACTACGAGGAATTTGAAAGATCAAAGAATCAAGATTTTTCCCTCAACCACGAGGGGAGGTAAGTGTCGATGTCAAAACCGGCAGATCTCGGGTAGGGGGGGCCCAAGATATATGTCTGAGGATCGGTGGTAACTATGATCAAAAGGACACAGTGTTTACCCAGGTTCGGGCCCTCTTAATGGAGGTAAAATCCTACTCCTGCTTGATTATATTTGAAAGGTATAGGGGTTACAAGAGTTGATCTACCACGAGATCGTATTGGCTAACCCTACTTTGGCTACCTTAGTAATGTTGTGTTCCTGCCTCCGATCTAACCCTCTGGTTTATATAGACACCAGAGGGGCCTAGGGTTGTACAAATTCGGTTTAACAGAAAGGAAATAACATATCCGGACACTTAAACTTGCCATCCACGTATACGGGAGTCCCTACCGGACACGAGAGGTGATCTTCTGTCTTGTATCTTGACGGCCCATCAGTCCGACCCATATCCAATAGACCGGACGCCCGAGGACCCCCTAGTCTATGTGTCGGTGTACAAAAGTATGGGTTCTTTCTGTACCCCTTACTTGTGCACGGGAAGACGTAGCCACGCCTATGGCCGGGCTTGGCAGGACAACAAAAGACAGAACACGAAGACTACCAAGGCAGATACTCAAGTCAAGGAACAAGGAGCAGAAGGCAAGCTGGACCTCCCCCGGCAACATCCTTGCCGGGGCAACCTACACAGCACCAGTAAGCCCATCACCCTTGAGGCTGAGAATTCTGACACCATCGACAACATTAAAGCCAAGATTTTGGGAACGCATGTGTGGTAGCATGCAGATCTTCGTGGAGGCTCTACCAGCACGCCAACACAGCAGCTAGCTAGCCAGCGTGGCACTGCATGCCTCGTCAGCCTGGACGCGTGTCAAAGCAAGGAGCGGCGGCGACGGACGGGACGGCTTCTGTTGCCATCCCCGATAAAGTACGAGGGCACGTAGGCAGCGCATTAAATGCGTTTGTCCTATGGTGCCGAGCGATAAGCTCACACACTGTAGCTTGCTTTCCCCTCCTGTGTGCCACTGTGGCAACCCCTTTTACGCATAAAAGGAGGCCCAAGGCGTACTGCGAGAGGATTCAGACTTTTTCGACTGTGCATGCACCATAGCTAGTTCAAAAGCTCAAGAACACATATATCCAGACAAGCAGGACTAGGGTATTGTGCATCTTTGCGGCCCGAACCTGGGTAAAATCTCTTCGTGCAGCTACTCTCCCCGCCGAACATAGAAGGGATTGCCCTGATCCCATAGGTGTTTGTTTCCCAACATCTTTGGTGCGCCGGGTAAGGGGAGTTAGTTGTGAGAATCTGGTCTGTTAGTTAGTGCAACAGTTTCTTCATCGCCATGGCTCCAAAGAAGAAGACGATCGCAGTGGTCGGCTCGTCCGGAGCCGCTTCGCCCGTGCCAGCACGGACGGGCAACATGGCAGATGCCGGTAGCGGAGGAGATCAAGATCTTCCATGTCACCCAGATACGAGAAGCCAGGCGAGCGACGTCGTCTGTAGCCACGACAGCGATCCGCGCAACAATAAAAAAGCTAAGTCACGCTAAAACTTTGACTAATTTCCTTTTTGTGAGGTTATTCCCCTTGAATGGTTTTTGGTTTTTGTATGGAAAACATGTACGCAAGGGAACCCATCCACTATTGGCAGCGCCCTTGTTCTGTTTTGAGTCCGCTCAACAGCTCAAGTGGTTGCGCCAAAAACGGCGAGGTGGCTTGCCCGGCAGCAATACCCCCAAGCAGGCTGCTAAGGATCCGTCCTTCGAAGCGCCCATGGAAAGGGTTAATGTACCGGCAAGCCTATCCAACTAAGTGCAGGGTGTAGTACATACAAGGAGAAATCAAACAGGGAAATAACATGCATTTAGTTCAAAGCACTACAAAGTTATATTACATCAGTGGTTGCCGCAGTTCTAACTTAAGATAAAACTATCTTGGGTGCGAACTCGCAGCGGCAACAGGGAATGAAGCAGCTAATCCCGGCGCTGGCCCTCCAGCCTCTTGACTCCGCCGACGCAGCTGATGATGGGCTCGATGCGTTCTTCGAGCACCTGGAGGTCGATGCCCTCTGGCAAGCTATCAAACGCCTTGGCAAAGTCAACGTTGGGGTTCCAGTACGCCACCTTGGTGAGCACCTTGGTCAAGGCGCCCCAGCAAAGCTTCCGGGACTCCTCGGCCAGATAAGCAACCCTGTTGGAGTAGAGCAGCTTCAGGGCGTCAAGGACATGCTCAAAGAACAGGGTCAGCCTAGCGCTGTCGGTCACGTTCACCTCATGGGAGAACCTGAAGCTCGACATGCCCATGGCGGATAGCTGCGTGGTAAGCCTCTCTGCCACATCCATAAGGCGGCTAGTCTAGAGCTTGGTACTGGCCACAAGCTCGTTGTGGGAGGTGACAGCGTCCTACCGCAGCAGCTTCTCGTCCGCGAGTTCCTTGATCAAGGTCTGCTCGCGGGCCCTGGTCTTCAGAAGCATCTTCTCTTGGGTCTCCAGCTTCAGCTTCAGATCAGCAATAGAATCATTGGCCTTGGAGAGCGGCTTAGTCTTGTCGGAGATGGTGACTTGTAGCTCCGCCAAGGTGTGGGAAGTCATGTCCCTGTCCTTCTTCAGCTTTGAGATCTCCTTCCTCCGCTCCTCCAGCTCCAGCTCCAGCTTCTCCATCATGCCGGCCAGCTCAACCTTGGTGGCCTCTGCGGCCTCAGCGCCGTCGACGGCCTCCTTTAGCTTGCCGACATGGTCCAGGGCCAGGGCATCAAGCACTTCTTTGTGCTCCTGCTTCAGCTCCTGGGTCTGCTGCGCGATGAGCTTTTCAACTTCTTCGTCCTTGGCGTGAAGCGTGGCGGCGAGCGCCGCTTCATGGGCAACCAAGTCCTCCTCCTAGGCGTCGACCAAGATGTGGCGCTATGTCTGGTCAGACTCATCCTTGGCGGCCTTTGCTTTCGCCACCTCTTGTGCCTTGTTGAAGTCGGCCTGCTTCAGAAGAAGCTCCTGCTGGTGCTCGTCCAGCTGGATCTGAGTGGCCTTCAGGTCTTCCCGAACCTCGGCAAACCAGACTTGCATTTGAGCAACGCGCTCTTTGAAGTTTGCCTCCACCTTGTCCACGGCAGTCATCTTGGAGTCCACCTTATCCTGGAGGGCACGGTAGAGCACCTGGAGCTTCTGGAAGTTGGCGCTCATGGCCCGGAGGAGCTGATCTTCCTTGGTGCTGCTGCTGGTGGTGCTCGGTCCATCGACAATCTGGAGCCCGGCAGTGGTGAGGACCTCGACGTCGAACACCTCCCCTTTGGTTGGCTCTTTGGTGCTCGCCGTCCCTGGGAGGCTGACGAACAGATTGTCGCCCACCTTCAAGTACCTTCTCGGGGCAGGGGCCGAGGAGGAAGAAGGCTGGTCGTCCACCACCTCCTCCCCGGCAGGCTCCTTGGCAGCCTCCCCAGTGGCGGCCTTGCCAGCTTCCCGGCAGGCCCCGTGGCGGCCTCCTCGGCGGCAGCCTTGCCGTCCTCCCTGGCAGGCCCCTTGGCAGCCTCTTCAGCGGCGGCCTTGCCGGCCTCCTTGGCGGATCCCTTGGCGGCCTCCTCAGCAGCAATGTTGGCGGCCTCAGCCCTGGCGTCCTTGGCGGTTTCCTCGATCACGGCATCTACATCCGCCTAATTTACTAGGGGAGGATCTAGAGACCGAAAAGGGGAGTGAGGCAGGGCCAAAACCAAAAAGTTCAAGACAAAGAAAAGAAAGAAAATCACGGCAATAATGGCAAGGAGCGGAGGTGAGTAGCCTACCCGTGACAAGTGGGGAGGACGCGTCCCCCTCCTCGGCAACATTCATTGCCAGGACGGGGTCGCCAGCGCCTGTGCCCGCCACCTCCTCCTCCATGCGTGTGGGCTCATCAGTGGATGCCCTTGCCGGGGACACCCCTCTAGTTGGCATGGTCGACGGGGGCGGCGTGTCGGGGTGGCCCTTAATGGCTCCTCCTGCTGGTGCTCTTCTCCTGCAGACCCGGCAAGATCAGCTGTAAGAATACGCACTCCAACGCCCGCCGGCGAGAAATAGGTAACAAACTTATGCTCAGGGCTGGAGTAGGGGCTGCGTTGGGGGCTGGTCTCCGGGCTGATGAAGATCATCCCCTACGCACGAGGAGTTCTTGCCGGGGGCTCATCACTCGTTGAGGCCCTGGCTCTCTTCGTTGCCCTCTGAGCCAGCGTCTCTATGTCCCTGCAACAATGAGATCAAGTCAAGATGCAGCAATTCAAATGAGAAATCAGAGAACGGATAGGGAATCAAAGTGCTTACTCGTCCTCCTCCTCTGCCCTCCTCTTCCTCCTCGGGCTGAAAGACCCAAGGTCGTAGTCGTCCACTGGGATGGTGCCCGCAGGGGAAGGAGACGGGGTCCATGCATGCTTGGTCGAGGAAGAAGCGGCGGCGTGTTTGGTCGAGAGGAAGCAGCGGCTACAGCTCTCTTCGTTGCCGCGGCCTTCTCCACCGCTTTCGTAGCCGCACGCTTCATCTGGCGCATGGGTTGCGCCTGAGTCCCTTGCCACTGCATGGCCCTACCGGAGCGGATGGGCTCGCCGGAGTCAGCCCGCCGCAGGACGCGTTTCTTCGGGGCTGAAGGCTCGTCCGCCTCAAACGCCTCCTCAGACCCCCCCCCCCCTCGCCCGTCTCCTGGTCGTCTCCCCGACCGTCTCTTCAACAAGGGAAGCCTCGGCACCGCTGCCGTTGGGCTCCCCAACAGACTCCGCCCATGCGGCAAGCTTTCTCTCGTCTTCGGCCTCCTCGGCCTCATCCTCCACAGTGCCAAAGTTGTCGGCCTCATCCTCCACAGTGCCAAAGCTGTCGGCCTCCTCAAGAAGTGTCGCCTCCTCCAACATGGAGGCAATGTACTCCATCTCATTCTCGATGGTGGGGAGGATAAGTTGCGGTTGGCACGGATGTATCCTTCCAACAAATTATCGAAGAACTCCTGCACTGTCTCCGCTTCTGGCTCAACCCAGGCCGAGTCGAGACCGTGCGCGTTGAACGTCGGCATCATGTCGATGATGGCAGTCAGGTAAGAGTTATTGCTCAGCGGGACTACCCCCGCTGGCAACTGGAACGGCTTGTCCACCTTGCCGGTCTTGGCAGCCATGCCAGACTTCTCGCCTCGCCGGTCTCATCGACCTTGAACTAGAAGAGTGCTGGCAGAGATGCGCGTGCTCGATCACAGTGAAATTGTAATTCAGGCCAGGGCAGAGCCTCATGATGTCGGTCGCGTTCTTGTAGTCCCAGGCCGGCCTCCCCTTGTTGTGCAGAGGAGCGAGCGTGAGCCCTTCTGCAGTGAGGCAGTGGATCCTGGTGATGGCAATTATGAGCTTCTTGTCCTTGGCGTCGAGCTTGCTCCAGTCATCGCCGCGGACCGGCGGCTTCTGACGAAAATGGCAAAACTCCCGCGGATCATTCTCGTCGATCCAGCACCACCGGCCCCACCATTCCTCCCACTTGTCCTTTGTGAAACCCTCTGGGTACACACCCTTGCTATGGGCCCTTGGGATCCGAGTGATGCAGCCGGTAATGGCGCCCCCCGTCTGGATGCGGGGGACAAAGTAATGGCGGAAGAGCACCGTATTGGGGTGCACTCCGGCGAAGCCCTCGCAAAGATGGGCGAAGAAGGCCATGCACGCCACGACATTCGGCATGAAATCCCAGAGATGGAAGTTGTAGGTGTGCATGATGTCGTTGAAGAAGTCGGAGAAAGGAGGGCAGAACCCGCAGGAGAAGTAATCGACAAAGAAAGGATACCTGCCTGGCCCGGGCTCGACGAAGCGAGCAGGAATAATCTTCGTGGCAGGATGCCCCATCGTCTTCCTCCCCCATAGAGGCTTGAATTTCTCCCTGAGGACGAGCGCGTCAACCGTTGGACGAAGAGGGCGAACTTCTTCTGCAGCTTCACCAGCTCGCTCTCCGGCATCTCCTTCCCCACGGCGGCCTTGGCCACTCCCTTTTCTTTGCTTGGTTTTGGTGCCATGGCGACTGAGAAGAGGCGAGGGATCGAGAAGCAATGGGGTGCGGCAGCGGCAAGCGGAGGCGTGGGGCTTTGGTTTTCACTCAAGGAACAAGAGGGGAATGATGGTTCCTAGATTGGAAAGGGCGCAGGGGTAAATGAGCGATGCCCCTGCATATTCCTCTTTTATGGGGAAGGCGCGGCCGCCCTTTTTTACCGTTAACTGCAAAGTGATGCAGGCGTGCTGCAGCCGCCCCATGCATGACCCCCACGTCACGCCCTCAACACGGATCATGGGGAAGCGCAACTGGCGAAGAGATCATGGAAGTTAAGACTCTGCCACACGTGCTCGCGCACTGCTTTGGGCCTGGCCCAACTACGCCTTGCACTCACGTGTGGCCCAGGCCCGGGGGCTCCTGTCGGTGTACAAAAGTATGGGTTCTTTCTGTACCTCTTACTTGTGCACGGGCAGTCGTAGCCACGCATGTGGCCGGGCCCGGCAGGACAACAAAAGACAGAACACAAAGACTACCAAGGCAGATACTCAAGTCAAGGAACAAGGAGCAGAAGGTGAGCTGGACCTCCCCTGGCAACATCCTTGCCGGGGCAACCTACGCAGCACCATCAAGCCCATCACCCTTGAGGCTGAGAGTTCTGACACCATCAATAACATTAAAGCCAAGATTTGGGAACGCATGCGTGGTAGCATGCAAATCTTCGTGGAGGCTCTACCACCGCGCCAACACAGCAGCTAGCTAGCCAGCATGGCGCTGCATGCCTCGTGAGCCTGGACGCGTGTCAAAGCAAGGAGGGGCGGCGGTGGACGGGATGGCTTCTGTTGCCGTCCCCGATAAAGTAAGAGGGCACGTAGGCAGCGCATTAAATGTGTTTGTCCTACGATGTCGAGCAATAAGCTCACACACTGTAGCTTGCTTTCCACCTCCTGTGTGCCACTGTGGCAACCCCTTTTATGTATAAAAGGAGGCCCAAGGCGTACTGAGATAGGATTCAGTCTTTTTGTATTGTGCATGCACCGCAGCTAGTTCAAAAGCTCAAGAACACATATATCCAGACAAGTAGGACTAGGGTATTACACATCTTTGCGGCCCGAACCTAGGTAAAATCCCCTTGTGCTGACTACTAGACCTGCTCTTTGTGCAGCTACTCTCCCCGCCGAACATAGAAGGGATCGCCCCTGATCCCATAGGTGTTCATTTCCCCGACACCAGGACTCCCATAGTAGCCCCTGAACCAGTCTTCAATGACGACGTGTTCGACGCGTGGATTATCTTCAGCATTGTGAGGCAGGTTCCTTGAATAATACACATCAGTTTTCCACCATAAAAGAACTGTATCTGGCTTTGCATAGTTAACACAACCCTTAGCCGCGAAGGCAGGATATATAAAAAATAAGAATAGTGTCTTTTACTGACAACTTTTTTCGGCGAAGCGTCAGACTTGACCCTTCAATCATTTGAACCATTTTTACATCCCGTGTTCCGTGTTTTGAGGCCAAGCCCCATTGGCCCGTCCTGTCAAAATAGAGATCATGCCCACTTAATACAGGATTGCTCATCAATAAAATTTGGGTAATCCAACCGTTTACGGTGCACACTTTCATTGGGAATAGGCGAGCTTCAAGGCGCAAGTGGGGGGACGGTTCGCATTTTTACCGCCTATAAGAGGGCAATAGATTTCTCTTTTCTTCTCCACTCCTTACAGTCTCCTCTGCCTTCCAATCTCCCAAGCTCTCAGCGCCCGAAAAGTTTTTGTCTCTCTCACCACCACCACCTCCTCCGACCATGGCCGGATCCGGTTCCAAAGGCAAGTGGGAGGCTCCTCCGTCACGAAGAAGGAGATAAAGGATCTCCAGAGTGCAGGATACCTCTCTGCCACCATCACGCACAGGCTCCCTCCCAAGGGTCAGATCATTCCCACTCTGGAGCCCGGCGAAAGGGTCGTCTTCCTTCCCCACTTCCTTAGAGGGTTAGGTTTTCCACTCCACCCTTTCGTCCGCGGCCTTATGTTCTATTACAGGCTAGATTTCCATGATCTAGCCCTGAACTCCTTCCTCCACATCTCGGCGTTTATAGTCATGTGTGAGGCTCTTCTCCATATCCACCCACACTTCGGCCTGTGGCTGAAGGTCTTTAATGTGAAGCCAAAGGTGGTCGACGGGTATCACACGGACTACGGCAGAGCTATGATCAGCAAGCTGCCCAATGCCACGTGGCCCAAGGGGGCCTTCGTGGAGACCGTCAAGATCTGGCAACAGGAGTGGTTTTATATCACTGAGCCGCGCTGCACTAAGTGGGCGGCGATCCCGGAATTCAGATCCAGACCCCCCATGAGGCTCGTCTCCTGGACCGCGAAGGGCCACGACTGGGGGTCTCAGACAGAGGCGCAGACGCTGCAAATGTGTATCACCAACATGCTGAGCAAAAACGTTGGTCTAACCAAGATAGTGCAAATTATGCTCTTCCGCCGCATCCTCCCCTACCAGCGCCGGACTTCCCCCATATGGGAGTTCATCCGGAGGAGCCGCGGATGCTGCAGCATTTCCTCGGCACAACACATGAGGGAATGTGGAAGCTGCTCTTCAAGGCGCAGAAGAGCTGGCCCATGGATACCGAAGACGTCGGCCTTAACACCAAGAATCCGGCCACTGCGGTAAGTGTTTAATTTCCCGAAGATATACCAAGTTTATGTATTCGATCAATACAAAACTCATCGGCCCGCCTTTTTGCAGGGCTGGACCAAGAAGTCGGAGTGGATTAAGAGTCTGCCTCCGTTGCCCGAAGACCCGGTCACTCCTCAGCTGGAGGAGATGCTAGTCCCGGCGCCCTATCAGGCGCTGGAGAATAAGATCAAGAAGAAGGGCAAGGGGCCCAAGGACGGGCCCCGCTGCAAAGGTCCTTCAGACGCAGTGTCCAGAGAGACCGAGGCCGCCTCCTCTCATGAGGAAGACGAGGACGAAGAGGAGGAGGAGGAGGAGGAGTAAGTGGAGAGCGACTCCCCACTCAAAATGAGGAGGGGGAAGAGGACAGCCTCCGAGAACCTGGAGGGAGCGATGCCGAAGAAGGGGAGGGTAGTCCTCTCGGGTAGTTCGGACTCAGAGTCCGAACATAGCCCAAAGAGGATCCAAAGGGAGAAGCCCTGGCCGAAACGTAAGTATCAAAAACTTACTTGTTCAATTATCGCTTAATCTACCTCTGTTATATAAATCAAATCTTTGTTTTACTTTTCAGCCCTCCGCGCAAGATCCTGATTCCCTCCTCTTTGGACGGGAACTCTCTAGCACCTGAAGAGGTGGAGAGTGATGGACCATCGCATGCCTTCTCCCCCCTTCCATGGAGGACACCAAGGTGTTATCTCAAAGGGCATCTCCTGGCCAAGGAGGAGTGGAAGAGGTCGTCCAGAAGGCGCCCGAGAATAACACCTCGGACTCTATAGAACGGGGCACGGCGACCCCCATGACCATCGTGGGTGGGAAGCCTCAACAGTTCGGGACCTCGCCGAACACCGTCCCGGAGACCACTACGGCTCCGGGTTTGGACCAACACCCCCCCTTCGACGGAGGGGGGAGGAGGAGCAACTCCATTGGTGGCCTCTGTCAATCCGGAGGCCGCTGACACTCTGCCGGAAGAACTACAACGTGCGTCCATTGTGGAGGAACACCGCACCCTGATGGGTGCGGTTATGGAAAAGGTTCGGTCCGCGAAGAGCGGACTGACTGAAGCTTTCAACAGCCTACTAACGGGCTTTGAGGTATGTGATGTAATACTCTTCATAAGTTTTTTTGGTATTTATATAAGCCTGAACCTGCGTATATATAGTAGCCCCTGAGACTCTGTCCGAATTAGAAGAATCCGGATAGAGGATCAAAATCAAATTGATAATGTATCGTACTATGTTATTGGACATGCTTCTATGTTGGCGGTTACTACCCAGGCCGCAGAGGTTGCCGAGCTCAATCGGAAGCTTCGGCTATCCGATGAGGAACTCGACTACATCAACAAGTGGTTTAAAGAAACCCAAGGTATGCGGCACTATGACATACCCAAAAGTGATATGTGTGTTAATCTCTTATAATGACTAAAATGTTATAAATATACTCACAGTTGGCGCAGCCGAGGTCGAGTCCCTCAAGAGCGCCCTCGCGCAAGCCAAGAAGGAGGCGGAGGTGAGCAAGGTGGATGCTGACAAAGCGGCCAAGGAATTAGAGGTGGAGTAGACCACCCGCCGAAGACATGAGGCGCGGTGGAGGAGGTCGAACATCTGCTCAAGGACGCCATCGCCAAGTGCGAGTCCTTGGAGCAGAAGAGTTCGGAACAAGCCTCCGAGCTAACCAAAGCACTGGAAAGCGCAAAAGAAGCCTAGGGTGCTCGCCAGGAGATCCAAGAGGCAAGGCAGATAGCGGCTGGTAAGGCCTTTCTCATGCAGAGTAAATTTACAAGGAAGAGATATATTTTGCTGACCCGGGTTTGGAGTTCTCCAGGCGCATTTGCGAATCTGCCGAGGAGCATTGCTGATGTCGCCGAGTTCTTCCGCACCAAAGGGGGAAGCTCCACGGAGAAGCTATTCTGGTCGCAATACCTTGTGCTAGAGTTTCCAACGCCCCCCAGCGATCAAATAAAGCAGCTGACGGAGTTGCACAGGGTGCCAAACTAGCCATGAAGGACGTAATAGTCCGTCTTTGGCCAGCCGAGCCCATACACAACAGCTACTTTGGACTTGTGAAGCGGCTGGTCGAGGCGTGTCCTCGGGTTGATGCCATCAAGTGGTCGGCCTGCATAGAAGGTGCCCGGATGGCCTTCTCCCGAGTCAAGGTACAATGGGCGAAGATGAAGGCCACCGAGATTGCCACCACGAGGCCACCTGAAGGCAAGGATCACCGTTGGTCGGAGAAGTACTTCAGCGAGGTCCTCGAGGGAGCCCACATTGTAGAGGGCCAGTGCTCAAAGGACATCATATTTGATTAGTAGAGTCCGGTTTGTTAGAGTCATGTGTAAAATATTGATGCTTACACTTTATGATTAGTTTATCCTCCTATTTGGCCGTTTTAATTTATAAGTCTGAAAGTTTACTAGTCGCCGGCTTCTACCCCCACGTAAATATTACAGGGGTGTTCGGGAACGGATGACCGCACTTTATCCAACGTCTTCGTCTGATGTAGGAGGCGTCTTGCGAGGTGAACTAGGCAGTCATACAATGTGGCTTTAGTATTTTCACTTAGCCATAAGAGTCCATTGGTGGCGCTAAGTACTAGCCCCTTGTTGCGTGAAAGACAATCCGTAGTGCGGCGCCTTTGCAACGCGGCTGGTCTAAGCCCAGCCCCTCGTATAACACGACATAAACCACGAATGATTTGTAGTATAACACTAAGCCACCGGATCGCTGACCCGCTCTCACCTATCATGAAAGTCAGTTTTCGGCTTTCTCTACTGAGGTACTTAACCGGACGAACCAGAAATACAATCGAAGTAGTTCTCCCTTTACTACCTTAGCCGATCTTGCGGAACATAAGGCGGCAAACACAGGAGCCAGGCAACCCAACGATAGACCAACGAGATGATTCAGAGCCGGTGCATATAATGCAATATCCGGGACGCCGAAGGATTCCCTATAGGTGTTCGGACTGAAGAGTTTGTGGGGCCGAATACAGCCCCTAGTGTGAAGGTCGTGCCGAACCACGTATGTCAGTCGAACGTTAGAGGGGACACGGATGACAAGATAATGCAAGAACCCAACAAAAAAGGTCATGATCATCTGCTTCCTTTATATCCTTATGAATACGTCGAGGCGTGTTTCGACAGACAATGCCATTTAATATTGAGGTCATGTTACATGCCTAAAGAGAAAAAAAGTTTTACATAAGGGAAAGTCTAACCCAAGGCCTAAAAATAATAGTTCAGAAAAAAACTCTAGTGATGCCCTGTCGCACATCTGCGTCGTTTCTCCTTAGTAATAAATCCTTTGATAGGGGTATATGATGGTTGGGACACGCTATCCTTGAAAGGATCTCCTGAAATAACCATATAGCAACTAGGGCTCTTGATGTACCTGTAGTGAAAAAAGGTATATATAGTCCAGATGTGGTCAAGCCGTACTATGGACTCTTTCCGCAGTGTGCCTTCGGCGCCGCCCAGGGTATTTTTAGTGCGTAGTTATGTACGCGCCGTATGTAAGCCGCAACCTTATGGGGTGATCGGCGGAGGCCGAACTGCTAATCAAGGTCCGGATCCGTTGATTTATCGCAATTATGCGCGGACCGGACTCGTTTAGATATATCATTGGCTTTATTGGCCGATGAACTATTCGGCGTGATAAGGCCGCCATACACCTTGGCTGCGAGGGCCGCGGTGTCCTCTTCAGTACGGAGGGAGCGCTCCATATTTCCATTGACTGTAATAACGCCATGAGGTCCAAGCATCTTAAGCTTCAAGTAAGCGTAGTGTGGGACTGCATTAAAGCGGGCGAAGGTAGTTCGTCCGAGCAGTGCGTGATAGCCACTGCGGAAAGGGACGATGTCGAAGATTAACTCTTCGCTGCAGAAGTTGTCTAGGGGGCCGAATACTACCTCCAGTGTCAATGAGCCCATGCAACGGACCTCCACGCCCGATATCACACCTTTAAAGGTAGTGTTACTAGGCTTGATTCTGGATGGGTCAATGCCCATCTTGCGGACAGTGTCGTGATAGATCAAGTTGAGACTGCTGGCCCCATCCATAAGGACTCAAGTGAGATGGTATCCTTTAGTAATTGGATCGAGTACCAGGGCGGCCGAACCCCCGTGACGGATACTGGTTGGGTGATCCCTGCGATTGAAAGTGATCGGACAGGTTGACCATGGGTTAAACTTGGGGGCGACAACCTCTACAACGTAGATGTCCCTTAGTGCGCACTTGCGCTCCCTTTTGGGGATGTGAGTGACATAGATCATGTTCACTGTTTTCACCTCGGGGGGAAACTGCTTCTGACCCCCGGTGTTCGGCTGCGGGGCTCATCATCGTCTTCACTTGGAGGTCCCTTTCCCTTATGTTCGGTATTTATCTTACCGGCCTATTTGAAAACCCAACAATTCCTGTTGGTGTGGTTAGCAGGCTTATCGGGTGTGCCATGAATCTGGCAGGGCCTCTCAAGGATTTTATCCAAGCTTGGATGGACCATCCCTATTGCCTTTAAAAGGTTTATTCTGCTGACCGGGTTTAGAGCCACTGAATCCGGCATTGACTGTCGTATCGTCTGCGTTGTCCTTGTTGTTCCGATGTTTATTTTTAATGCGGCGAGGTTTACCATTGCCATCCCTGCCTCAGAAGTGTCGGGGTCGCCTGAGCTGTTGCTTCTATGAGCTAACCAGCTATCCTCACCCGCACAGAAGCAGGTCATTAGTGCAGTTAAGGCTGCCACGGTCTTCGGCTTTTCCTACCCGAGGTGTCGGGCGAGCCATTCGTCCCGGATGCTGTGTTCAAAGGCCGCTAAGGCTTCGGCATCCGGACAGTCCATGATCTGGTTCTTTTTAATTAGGAACCGATTCCAAAGCTTGCGAGCTGATTCGCCTGGTTGTGGATTATGTGACTCAAGTCGTCAGCATCCAGTGGTCGGACATAAGTGCCCTGAAAGTTGGCCCGAAAAGCATCTTCCAAATCTTCCCAGATTCCAATTGAGTTTGCTGGGAGGCTGTTCAGCCAGTGCCGAGCTGGTCCTTTCAGCTTTAGAGGAAGATATTGATACGTCTCCAACGTATCTATAATTTTTTATTGTTCCATGCTATTATATTACCCCTTTTGGATGTTTGTGGGCTTTATTTTACACATTTATATCATTTTTGGGACTAACCTACTAACCGGAGGCCCAGCCCGTATTGCTGTTTTTTTGCCTATTTCAGTATTTCGAAGAAAAGGAATATCAAACGGAGTCCAAACGGAATGAAACCTTTGGGAGCATTATTTTTGGAACGAACGTGATCCAGAGGACTTGGAGTGCAAGTCAAGAAGCAGTCGAGGCCTCCACGAGATAGGAGGGTGCCCCCCCTATAGGGCGCGCCCCTGACTCGTGGGCCCCTCGGGCGTCCACCTACGTACTTCTTCCTCCTATATAAGCCTACGTACCCCGAAAACATACAGGGAGCCAACGAAACACAATTTCCACCGCCGTAACCTTCTGTATCCGCGAGATCTCATCTTGGAGCCTTCATCGGCACTCTGCCGGAGGGGGAATCGACCACGGAGGGCTTCTACATCAACATCCTTGCCCCTCCGATGAGTTGTGAGTAGTTTACCACAGACCTACGGGTCCATAGTTATTAGCTAGATGGCTTCTTCTCTCTTTTTCGATCTCAATACAATGTTCTCCCCCTCTCTTGTGGAGATCTACTCGATGTAAACTCTTTTTGTGGTGTGTTTGTTGAGATCCGATGAATTGTGGGTTTATGATCAAGTTTATCTATGAATAATATTTGAATCTTCTCTGAATTTTTTTATGTATGATTGAGTTATCTTTGCAAGTCTCTTTGAATTATCAGTTTGGTTTGGCCTACTAGATTGATCTTTCTTGCCATGGGAGAAGTGCTTAGCTTTGGGTTCAATCTTGTGGTGTCCTTACCCAGTGACAGAAAGGGTTGCAAGGCACGTATTGTATTGTTGCGATCGAGGATAAAAAGATGGGGTTTATATCATATTGCTTGAGTTTATCCCTCTACATCATGTCATCTTGCTTAAGGCGTTACTCTGTTCTTATGAACTTAATACTCTAGATGCAGGCAGGAGTCGGTCGATGTGTGGAGTAATAGTAGTAGATGCATGCAGGAGTCGGTCTACTTGTTGCGGATGTGATGCCTATATACATGATCATGCCTAGATAATCTCATAACTATTTGCTTTTCTATCAATTGCTTGACAGTAATTTGTTCACCCACCGTAATACTTATGCTATCTTGAGAGAAGCCACTAGTGAAACCTATGGCCCCCAGGTCTATCTCTTATCATATTTGCTTCCAATCTACTTTTATTTGCATCTTTACTTTTTGCATCTATATTATAAAATACCAAAAATATATTTTTTATCATACTATCTTTATTAGATCTCACTTTCGCAAGTGGCCGTGAAGGGATTGACAACTCCTTTATTGCGTTGGTTGCGAGTTCTTTGTTTGTTTGTGTAGGTGCGTGGGACTTTTGAGGAGCCTCCTACTAGATTGATACTTTGGTTCTCAAAAACTAAGGGAAATACTTACGCTACTATTGCTGCATTACCCTTTCCTCTTCAAGGAAAACCAACGCAAGCTCAAGACGTAGCAAGAAGGATTTCTGGCGTCATTGCCGGGGAGGTCTTCGCTCAAGTCAAGACATACCAAGTACCCATCACAAACCCATCTCCCTCGCATTTACATTATTTGTCATTTTCCTCTCGTTTTCCTCTCCCCCACTTCACCCTTGTCGTTTTATTCGCCCTCTCTTTCCCAATCTCCTCTTCTCTTTTTCGCATGCCTTTTTCTGTTTGCTTGTGTGTTGGATTACTTATTGCCATGGCGCAAGATAATACCAAATTGTGTGATTTCTCGAATACCAATAATAATGATTTCCTTAGTACTCTGATTTCTCCTCTTAATGATGTTGAGTCTTGTGAAATCAATACTGCTTTGTTGAATCTTGTTATGAAAGATCAATTCGCCGGCCTTCCTAGCGAAGATGCCGCTACTCATCTAAACAACTTTGTTGATTTGTGTGATATGCAAAATAAGAAAGATACGGATAACAATATTGTTAAATTGAAGTTATTTCTGTTTTCACTTAGAGATCGTGCTAAAGTTTGATTTTCGTCTTTGCCTAAAAATAGTATTGATTCTTGGAACAAGTGCAAAGATGCTTTTATCTCTAAGTATTTTCCTCCCGCTAAGATTATCACTCTTAGGAACGATATTATGAATTTTAAACAACTTGATCATGAGCATGTTGCCCAATCTTGGGAAAGAATGAAATTGATGATTCGCAATTGCCCTACTCATGGTTTGAATTTATGGATGATCATACAAAAAATTTATGCCGATTTGAACTTTGCTTCTAGAAATGTGAGGCATGTTTATGGAAATCACGTTAGGAGATGCTACAAAACTTCTTGATAATATTATGGCTAATTATTCTCAATGGCACACCGAAAGATCTTCTAGTAAAAGAGTGCATGCTATAGAAGAAATCAATATTTTGAGTGGAAAGATGGATGAACTTATGAAATTATTTGCTACTAAAAATACTCCTCTTGATCCCAATGATATGCCTTTGCCTACTTTGATTGAGAATAATAATGAATATATGGATGTGAATTTTGTTGGTAGGAATAGTTTTGGAAACAATGCTTATAGAGGAAACTTTAATGCTAGACCGTTCCCTAGTAATTCCTCTAATAATTATGGAAATTCCTACAATAATTCTTATGGTAAGTTTAATAAGATGCCCTCTGATTTGGAGAATAGTGTGAAAGAATTTATGATTTCTCAAAAGAATTTTAATGCTTTGCTTGAAGGAAAATTGCTCAAAGTTGATGATTTGGCTAGGAACGTTGATAGACTTTCGCTTGATGTTGATTCTCTTAAACTTAGATCTTCTTCTCCTAAGCATGATATCAACGAGTCTCTCAAAGCAATGAGAAGTTCCATTGATGAGTGCAAGGAAAGAACCGCTAGATTGCGTGCTAAGAATGATTGCTTTGTAAAGGCGTGTTCTTCTAGTTTCCATGAAAATAATGATGAGGATCTTAAAGTTATTGATGTGTCTCCTTTTAGATCTATGTTTTGCAATGTGAATCTTGATAATTATGGGACTGATGATGAGTCAACTTTACCTAGAAGGCGTCCCAAGAATTCGGAGTTTTTAGATCTTGATGCTAAATTTGGTAAAAGTGGGATTGGAGAGGTCACAACTTCAAATAGCATTGAACCCACTATCTCAGATTTTAAGGAATTTGATTATGATAATTGTTCTTTAGAAGGTTGTATTTCCTTGTTGCAATCTGTTGTTAATTCTCCTCATGCTTATAGTCAAAAGAAAGCTTTTACCAAACATATCGTTGATGCCTTGATGCAATCTTATGATGAAAAACTTAATTTGGAAGTTTCTATACCTAGAAAACTTAATGATGAGTGGGAACCTACTATAAAGATTAGAATTAAAGATCATGAGTGTTTTGCTTTGTGTGATTTGGGTGCTAGTGTTTCCACGATTCCGAAAACTTTATGTGATATTCTAGGTTTCCATGATCTTGATGATTGCTCTTTAAATTTGCACCTTGCGTATTCCACCATTAAAAAGCCAATGGGAAGGATCAATGATGTTCTCATTGTTGCAAATAGAAATTTGGTGCCCGTGGATTTTATCGTTCTTGATATAGATTGCAATCTTTCTTGCCCTATTATTCTTGGTAGACCTTTCCTTAGAACGATTGGCGCGATTATTGATATGAAGGAAGGGAATATTAGATTCAAATTTCCATTAAAGAAAGGCATTGAGCACTTTCCAAGAAAGAAAGTCAAATTACCTTATGAATCTATCATGTGAGCTACCTATGAATTTAGTGCCAAAGATGGCACTACTTAGATCTATCTTCGCTTTTTTGCCTAGCTAGGGGCGTTAAACGATAGCGCTAGTTGGGAGGCAACCCAATTTTCTTTATGTTTTTTGTTATTTTTCCTGTTTAGTAATAAATTTTGCATCTACCTTATGTTTAGATGTGTTTTTATATTTAATTAGTGTTTGTGCCAAGTAGAACCTATAGGATAACCTATGATGATAGTTGATTTGATTCTGCTGAAAAACAGAAACTTTGCGTGCACAAAAATAATTTTGTTAAATCACAGACACGTGCTTTTGCGTTGATTCTTCCTGATTCTGATCAATAGACAAATTTTCCAGGACTTCCTATTTTGGTACGATTTTTAGAGTTCCAGAAGTTTGCGTTAGTTACAGATTGCTACAGACTGTTCTGTTTCTGACAGATTCTGTTTTTCGCGTGTTGTTTGCTTATTTCGATGCATCTATGGCTAGTAAATTAGTTTATAAACCATATAGAAGTTGGATTACAGTAGGTTTAACACCAAAATAAATAAATAATGAGTTCATTGCAGTACCTTATGTGGTGGTTTTGTTTTCTTTCACTAACGGAGCTTATAAGATTTCCTGTTGAGTTTTGTGTTGTGAAGTTTTCAAGTTTTGGGTAAAGCTTTTATGGACTATGGAATAAGGGGTGGCAAGAGCCTAAGCTTGGGGATGCCCAAGGCACCCCAAGATATTCAAGGATAGCCAAAAGCCTAATCTTGGGGATGCCCCGGGAAGGCATCCCCTCTTTCGTCTTCGTTCATTGGTAACTTTACTTGGAGCTATATTTTTATTCGCCACATGATATGTGTTTTGCTTGGAGCGTCGTGTATTATATTAGTCTTTGCTTTTTAGTTTATCACAATCATCCTTGTTGTACACACCTTTTGGGAGAAGCCTATTTGATTATAATTTGCTAGAATACTCTATGTGCTTCACTTATATCTTTTGAGCTTGATAGTTTTTGCTCTAGTGCTTCACTTATATCTTTTAGAGCACGGTGGTGACTTAATTTTGCAATAAGTATATGAGTTCTTTTGACTAATGTTGAGTCCATGGATTATACGCACTTTTACCTTTCCACCTTTGCTAGCCTCTTCGGTACCATGCATTGCCCTTTCTCACCTTGAGAGTTGGTGCAAACTTCGCCGGTGCATCCAAACCCCGTGATACGATACGCTCTATCACACATAAACCTCCTTATATCTTCCTCAAAACAGCCACCATACATACCTATTATGGCATTTCCATAGTCATTCCGAGATATATTGCCATGCAACTTTCCACCGTTCCGTTCATCATCATGACATACTTTACTTTTGTCATATTGCCATTGCATGATCATGTAGTTGACACAATATTTGTGGCAATGCCACCATGCATTATTCTTCATACATGTCACTCTTGATTCATTGCACCATCCCGGTACACCACCGGAGGCATTCATATAGAGTCATATCTTGTTCTAGTTTCGAGTTGTAATTCATATGTTGTAATCAATGAAAGTGTGATGATCATCATTATTAGAGCATTGCCCAAAAGAAAGAAAAAAAGAAGAAAGGCCAAAAAGAAAAAGAAAAAAAGAAGAAAGGCCAAAAAAAGCCCAAAAGAAAAAAATAAAAAATAAAATAAAAAGGGCAATGCTACTATCTCTTTTTCCACACTTGTGCTTCAAAGTAGCACCTTATTCTTCATGTAGTGAGTCTCATAGTTTGTGCTTCAAAGTAGCACCATGTTTTTCATATAGTGAGTCTCATAAGTCGTCTTTTTCATACTAGTGGGAATTTTTCATTATAGAACTTGGCTTGTATATTCCTACGATGGGCTTCCTCAAATGCCCTAGGTCTTCGTGAGCAAGCAAGTTGGATGCACACCCACTAGTTTTCTTTTGTTGAGCATTCATTTATAGCTCTAGGGCATCCGTTGCATGGCAATCCCTACTCCTCATGTTGACATCAATTGATGGGCATCTCCATAGCCCGTTGATTATCCTCGTCAATGTGAGACTTTATCCTTTTTTGTCTTCTCCACACAATCCCCATCATCATATTCTATTCCACCCATAGTGCTATATCCATGGCTCACGCTCATGTATTGCGTGAAGGTTGAAAAAGTTTGAGATTATTTAAGTATGAAACAATTGCTTGGCTTGTCATCGGGGGTATAGAAGTTGGGAACATCTTTGTGTGACGAAAATGAAGCATAGCCTAACTATATGATTTTGTAGGGATGAACTTTCTTTTGCCATGTTATTTTGAGAAGACAAGATTACTTTGATTAGTATGTTCGAAGTGTTACTATTTCTTTTATCAATATGAACTTTTATTTTGAATCATTTGGATCGGAACATTCATGCCACAATAAAGAAAATTACATTGAGAATTATGCTAGGTAGCATTCCACATCAAAAATTCTCTTTTTATCATTTACCTACTCGAGGATGAGCAAGAATTAAGCTTGGGGATGCTTGATACGTCTCCAACGTATCTATAATTTTTTATTGTTCCATGCTATTATATTACCCCTTTTGGATGTTTATGGGCTTTATTTTACACATTTATATCATTTTGGGGACTAACCTACTAACCGGAGGCCCAGCCCGTATTGCTATTATTTTGCCTATTTCAGTATTTCGAAGAAAAGGAATATCAAACGGAGTCCAAACGGAATGAAACCTTCAGGAGCCTGATTTTTGGAACGAACGTGATCCAGAGGACTTGGAGTGCAAGTCAAGAAGCAGCCGAGGCCTCCACGAGATAGGAGCCCCACCCCTATAGGGTGTGCCCCCTGTCTCGTGGGCCCCTCGGGCATCCACTGACGTACTTCTTCCTCCTATATAAGCTTACGTACCCCAAAAACATCCAGGGAGCCAACGAAACACAATTTCCACCTCCGTAACCTTCTGTATCTGCGAGATCTCATCTTGGAGCCTTCGCCGACACTCTGCCAGAGGGGGGATCGACCACGGAGGGCTTCTACATCAACATCCTTGCCCCTCTGATGAGTTGTGAGTAGTTTACCACAGACCTATAGGTCCATAGTTATTAGCTAGATGGCTTCTTCTCTCTTTTTCGATCTCAATACAATGTTCTCCCCCTCTCTTGTGGAGATCTATTCGATGTAAACTCTTTTTGCAGTGTGTTTGTCGAGATCCGATGAATTGTGGGTTTATGATCAAGTTTATCTATGAATAATATTTGAATCTTCTCTGAATTTTTTTATGTATGATTGAGTTATCTTTGCAAGTCTATTCAAATTATCAGTTTGGTTTGGCCTACTAGATTGATCTTTCTTGCCATGGGAGAAGTGCTTAGCTTTGGGTTCAATCTTGCGATGTCCTTACCCAGTGACAGAAAGGGTTGAAAGTTACGTATTGTATTGTTGCCATCGAGGATAAAAAGATGGGGTTTATATCATATTGCTTGAGTTTATCCCTCTACATCATGTCATCTTGCTTAAGGCGTTACTCTGTTCTTATGAACTTAATACTCTAGATGCAGGCAGGAGTCGGTCGATGTGTGGAGTAATAGTAGTAGATGCAGGCAGGAGTCGGTCTACTTGTTGCGGACGTGATGCCTATATACATGATCATGCCTAGATAATCTCATAACTATTCGCTTTTCTATCAATTGCTCGACAGTAATTTGTTCACCCACCGTAATACTTATGCTATCTTGAGAGAAGCCACTAGTGAAACCTATGGCCCCCGGGTCTATCTCTTATCATATTTGCTTCCAATCTAGTTTTATTTGCATCTTTACTTTTTGCATCTATATTATAAAATACCAAAAATATATTTATCTTATCATACTATCTCTATTAGATCTCACTTTCGCAAGTGGCCGTGAAGGGATTGACAACCCCTTTATTGCGTTGGTTGCGAGTTCTTTGTTTGTTTGTTTAGGTGCCTAGGACTTTTGAGGAGCCTCCTACTAGATTGATACCTTGGTTCTCAAAAACCGAGGGAAATACTTACACTACTATTGCTGCATCACCCTTTCCTCTTCAAGGAAAACCAACGCAAGCTCAAGACGTAGCAAGAAGGATTTCTGGCGTCATTGCCGGGGAGGTCTTCGCTCAAGTCAAGACATACCAAGTACCCATCACAAACCCATCTCCCTCGCATTTACATTATTTGTCATTTTCCTCTCGTTTTCCTCTCCCCCACTTCAAGGAAAACCAACGCAAGCTCAAGACGTAGCAGATATTTGACGGCATGGAGGCCATCTCCATGAGCCATGTGGATGTGGAGAAGAAAGTCTTCAATCCAGACGGCCGGATCCATTGTTCCATCATACTATTCGATGTTTACGGGTTTAAACCCTTCTGAAAATTGGTGTTGCATTACGTCATCGGTGAAGCATAATAGGTGTGCGACCCCTCTATATCGCGCAATATCGCGGCGGAGGTCGGCTGACATCTGAGTTCGGTTCTGATCCCGAGTATAGTAATGGTCGTCACGTCGGGCTTCATAGCCGTTGTCTCACGCTGGGGCACGGCCTCTTGATCCGTAGATTGATCTAGTCTGGCCAGCTTTATTGGCTAGGTCACGTTGCAAGTCATATGTGTATCCCGCAGCTGTTGTCTCCCTGCCTCTTCGGCAAGGGGGTGAAGGGTTGGTGTTCAGCTTGATATGCCGCTTTATCCCATCCATGTGGTGGTCATTCTGGTTGATCTGCCTGATTGTATTTCGATGGTATTGCCTCAAGGGCTTCGTCGTCGAATTGTGCCAGCAGCTTGCGCTTAGGGTAAATTTTGACAGGTCACTCATAGCCGTATTCCTCAGCGGCCAGGACCTTAGTCCACCTATCATTGAGCGTATTGATATGTCTCCATCGTATCTATAATTTTTAATTGTTCCATGCCAATATTCTTCAGCTTTCATATACTTTTGGCAACTTTTTATATTATTTTTGGGACTGACATATTGATCCAGTGCCCAGTGCCAGTTCCTGTTTGTTGCATGTTTTATGTTTCGCAGAAACCCAATATCAAACGGAGTCCAAACGGGATAAAAACGGACGGAGCTTATTTTTGGAATATTTATGATTTTTGGGAAGTAAAATCAACGTGAGACGGTGCCCGAGGTGGCCATGAGGGTGGCCCGCGCGCCCACTTTTACTGGGCGCGCCCCTGACCCTCGTGGGCCCCTCGTAAGGCGGTTGACGCCTTTCTTTGGCCGCAAGAAAACTAATTTTTGGAAAAATATCTGGGCGAAGGTTTCAATCCAGTCGGAGTTACGGATCTCCGGATATAAAAGAAACGGTGCCAGGGCAGAATCTGGGAGCGCAGAAACAGAGAGAGACAGAGAGACAGATCCAATCTCGGAGGGGCTCTCGCTCCTCCCACGCCATGGGAGCCAAGGACCAGAGGGGAAACCCTTCTCCCATCTAGGGAGAAGGTCAAGGAAGAAGACGAAGAAGGGGGGCTCTCTCCCCCTTGCTTCCGGTGGCGCCGGAATGCTGTCGGGTGCCATCATCATCACCATCATCTTCACCAACACCTCCATCATCTTCACCAACATCTCCATCACCTTCCCCCATCTATATTCAGCGGTCCACTCTCCCGCAACCCGCTGTACCCTATACTTAAACATGGTGCTTTATGCTTCATATTATTATCCAATGATGTGTTGCTATCCTATGATGTCTGAGTAGATTTTTGTTATCCTATCGGTGATTGATGAATTGATATGGTTGGTTTAATTTGCTTGTGGTTATGTTGCTGTCCTATTGTGCCCTCCGTGTCGCGCAAGCGTGAGGGATTCCTGCTGTAGGGTGTTGCAATATGTTCATGATTCGCTTGAGAGAATATTTGTTCTACCTTTAGCTCCTCGTTGGGTTCGACACTCTTACTTATCGAAAGAGGCTACAATTATCCCCTACACTTGTGGGTTATCAAGACCTTTTTCTGGCGCCGTTGCCAGGGAGTCATAGCATGGGGTGAATATTCTCGTGTGTTCTTGTTTGCTTTATCACTAAGTAATTTTTATTTGCTGTTCTAAGTTGTTCTCTATCTTTAGCTGTGGATATGGAACACGAAATACCAAAAAAATTAGGTGTACTTGCTACTCATGGAGATGGGGAACCTCCTAAAACCCTCGATGCTCATTATGTGAAAGATATTATGTACTACTTTGATAATCCTGAGAAAACTGCATTCAATTATGTTATGGGAGACACGTTGGATCAACGTGAATACTTTAGGGATTATCGCTTGACACAAAAAGGGAAACTATTATGGGATCAAATTTATATGTTATATTGGTGTGCTAGGCAACTATGCTTGAGATATGATTATACTTGTTGCTCTAGGATGAAGGCTCCACACCTCCCCTTTTCATGCAAATTTAATGATGATAAAACCTTGGCTTCTTATGCTAATGGTATCTATGATTACTATGATGTGGAACAAATAGAAGAATTCGTTACTTTTATGGGTGCTTATGAGATTGAATCTATGTTTAAAGAGTTTGAAGATTTTGATGATTCAGTTTACAGACCTGAAATTTTGCTATACTTAGATATTGCTATGAAAATTATGAATACAATTCCAATATTGATGCATTTATTGAGAAAGTCTCCGCTGTCCAAGAAGAGACTAATATTTTGCAGGAAGCTGTGGAAGAAGAAATTGATGAAACTATAAGCTCACTGGATGAAAAAGATGATGAGGAGATCGAAGAACAAAAGTAGGAAGAGCGGATTAGCTACCCGTGCCCACCTTCTAATGAGAGTAACTCTTCAACTCATACATTGTTTAATTCCCCTTCGTGCTTACCGAAGGATGATTGCTATGATCCCATTGATTCTCTTGAAATATCCCTTTTTGATGATGCTTGCTATGCTTGTGGCCAAGATGCATGCCAATATGAATTATGCTTATGGAGATGAACTTGCTATAGTTCCTTATGTTAAACACGAAATTGTTGCTATTGCACCCACGCATGATAGTCCTATTATCTTTTTGAATTCTCCAAACTACACTATATCGGAGAAGTTTGTGCTTATTAAGGATTATATTAATGGGTTGCCTTTTACCGTTGCACATGATAACTTTGGTGAATGTGATATGCATGTGCTTGCTGCTCCTACTTGCAATTATTATGAGAGAGGAACTATATCTCCACCTCTCTATGTTTCCAATATGATAGAATTGCAAGAAACTGCTTATACTCTGCATTGGCCTTTACTTGGTGTGCATGAATTGTTCTTTCATGACATGCTGATGCATATGAAGAGAGTTAGACTTTGTTGTTGCATGATATATGTTACTTTGTGCTCACTACTAAATTACAAATTATTGTTAATTAAAATTGTCTTTGATATACCTTGGGATCCGGGTGGATTCATTACTTGAGCACTTTATGCCTAGCTTAATGGCTTTAAAGAAAGCGCTGCCAGGGAGACAACCCAGAAGTTTTAGAGAGTCATTTATTTCTGTTGTGTGCTTTTATATAGTCTAAAAACAAAAAAATAAAGAGGGGAACCCAAAACTTTTCAAAAAGGAAAGTGAAAGTGAGAGAGACAAGCATTGTTGAAGTGGGAGAGCTCCTTGAACTTTGTTCATACTCATGGAAACTTTGTGAATCTTGATTACAGAAACTTTTCATCAAAAATAATTATCCCCTTGTACAATTCCATTGCATTATAAAAATAATGTGCCGAGGTTTGCCTTTAGGATGTTTACAATGCTTGTTGGTTTGTACGGTGCAGGATAGAAACTTTGGCTGTAGTGCGCGATTTTACATTTTTTTATTGGAACGTCAAACGGTTCTGATTCTTTTTGCACTGTCTTTCTGTACAAATTGTTTATTTTTGCTAATTTTGGTAGAATTTTTGGGGTACCAGAAGTATGATGAATGTTCATATTGCTACAGACTATTCTGTTTTTGACAGATTCTGTTTTTTGATGCATAGTTTGCTTGTTTTGATGAAACTATCAATTTCTATCAGTGGATTAAGCCATGAAAAAGTTATATTACAGTAGCTATAATGCAAAAACAAAATATGAATTGGTTTGCAACAGTACTTAGAGTAGTGATTTGCTTTATTATACTAACGGATCATACCGAGTTTTCTGTTGAAGTTTTGTGTGGATGAAGTGTTTAATTGAGGAGGTCTCGATATGAGGAAAAGGAGGAGAGGCAAGAGCTCAAGCTTGGGGATGCCCGAGGCACCCCAAGTAAATATTCAAGGAGACTCAAGCGTCTAAGCTTGGGGATGCCCCGGAAGGCATCCCCTCTTTCTTCAACAAGTACCGGTATGTCTTCGGATTCATTTCGTTCATGCGATATGTGCAAGTCTCGGAGCATCTTTTGCATTTAGTTTTTACTTTTATTTTATGCACCATGCTGGTATGAGATAGTCCTTGGTTTATTTATAGAATGCTCATTGCACTTCACTTAAATCTTTTGAGTACGGCTTTATAGAACGCTTCATGTGCTTTACTTATATCATTTGAAGTTTGAATTGCCTGTCTCTCTTCACTTTGTAGAATGCTCTTTTGCTTCACTTATAATTGTTAGAGCTTGGGCATATCTTTTGTAGAAAGAATTTGTTGACACCACATTTTGGCACGGTCAATAACTTATTTAATATGGCCTCAAATGGAGAAGTAATCTTCATGAAAGAGTTCCATATTGTCGATATAAACATCTTTGAAGTTTGGGTCATCGCAGTCCGATTTCATCTCGAAGGCCGAAACTATGCTCAAAGTACTAAGATCTTCAGAGTACAGTTTGGCTGATTAAGCCCCCAAGACGACCTCAAATGGAAAAATTATCTACACGGATTGTCTTCGTCTCGTCGAAACGATCGATTTTGATATAAAAATCGTTCCAATCCAAGTTCGTATGCAAAAGTTAGAGCCATCGGAATACAGCCCTGTCAGGAGGCAAAAACTGGCGCGCCCCACCAGACACCCTGTCTGATGGGTAGCGCGAGGGATAGCCTGTTTTGCGCGACCGATTTGACCCTCAAGATGACCTCTGATCAAAAAACGTTCAACATAAAAGTTGTTCGTCTCGTCGAAACGGTCAAGATTGCTTTTGGGCTCGTTTCCATCCGAGATTGTTTACCACCACAAAAAAGACCCGCAAGGTGCAGCCAGTTTAAACCGAACAGTTTTGGAAAGTTCGGACAAAACCAATCCGAATTTGACTAGGGTTTTGGACGTGAATCCAAGCCTTTTCCTTGCACGGGAAGTCCAGCCGCCTCTTATATACCTAAGGGGTGACGGCCGATTGAACAACACACAATCGATCAATTCATCTACCACTTTTTATCTTTTATCTTTTCTCCTTAACCCTAGTTCTTCTTCTTCCTCGTTCTTCGTCTGTTCATCTTCATTGCAGGGCGGCGAACCTCGAGGCCCTGGGGGCGGTCAGGCCGACCTAGGGCAGCCCATAGCCGTCGCGCGCCCTGACGGGGTCCCTCCCGGGCGTGTGGGCTTTCGGGTCATCAAAAGCAACTGCCGGATTGCCTGCGTACCACGCTTCCGGACGGGTCTCCTTCGACGTGAGCTGCGGTGCATCACCCTCAGCGTTGGGGGTACACGTTGACGTGTTCGTGTGCGAACACACTTTTTGACGACTCCGCTGGGGACGAAGCTTTGAACGGTCTCCGGCCCATTCTTGCTACGAAGAGATCGTCATCTAGGGTTTGCAATCTACAAAGGTAATATGAATACCCAATTCACATATGTAGATGCAAATAATGCATATGTTGTTGCTAGATCATCTAATGAGTATAATGTATCGGCTAGCCCTAGCTTTATCAATCATGCGTCTAATTATGTGCAAGGTCCGATGCAACAAAATCTCCATGATTCTACTTCATATAATTTTAGCAACATGCAACATATGTATCCCAACTCCCATGCATCGGCAACCCCACAAATTTATATGCCGATGAATAACATGATGAGTTCGGTTAATCAAGTTGAGACACCCTATGTAGGAACTTCCAATGGTATGCAACAAAGTGTTTCAAGTTTTTATTCATCGGCAAATAACTTGCAGTACGCTAATCCAAACGTGCCGGTGGATAGGGGAATTGGCCATGTTACTACTAGTTATTTGGCCAATTACCCTCAAACATCATATGCTACGCCTAACGCTACTAATTTTTGGCACCATACGCAACTGTTGATGTCCATAATTCGGCTCAGCACCTTCATGGTCATGGCCGAATAAGTGAAACTTCTGCAGGAGCACAAATGCCTTCACCTACTACCGTGGCATATCATGTCCCCCTACACAATTACAGAATTTCGGCAACATCTCATTGCCGAAAGAGTCTAAAAGCATTGGGGGGCAACCATATCCAGACTGGGTAATTGAGAACAAGCTTACATTCTCTTGGGATTTGTGCAACTCTATTCGCCAGGAACTAATAGAAGGCGGGAAGCCTCATGATTTTGCTGCTGTAAAAGCTAGAATTGTGCAAATGATGCAGTCGCCCAGTGCTGTACCATCCAGTGTACCACCTAAAAAATCGCAAAGTTTCGGCACCTCATTGCCGAAAGAGTCTCAAAGTATTAGGGGGCAATCTCATGACGAGTGGATGGAAATTGAGATGAAAAAGTTTAAAGCTCGCCAAGCTGAGATGTGGGCTAAAATTAGACGAGAGCGAGAAGCCTTGCAAATTCAAAAAGATAAAGTTGTTGATTCAGATAACAAAGAAAATTCGGTTATTAGAAAAGCCGAATCAAGTAGTATATATTCTGAGACCAGCAAATCCAATGAGGCAAGCATTATTGAGAAAGGGCATGGAAAGCATAGCAAAACAACCATACTTGATTTTTCCGAAGTCAATGGAACCTACTTCCTACCCTATGAGTTTCGTGCCATAGAAATTGACAAGCCTCAAGGACAAGAACAAGTAGCCGAACAAAGTTCGGCTGACATGGATCTTCAAAGCAATGATGCACGAATCAAGAAAAAGATGATGACAAGGTGTTGGGGAGCCATCCAAAGACGGAGCAAGATGTTCTTCAAGTGGCACCACCATCATGCTCTCCCAACATATTTGAAGAGGTATGCATAGAGAGTAATTTGCCTATTTTCATATTTGGTCGCAACTTCATTATTGATGCATCTATAAGAAATATTCTCATAAGTAATTTTGAAAGACCAATGAAGAAGGGTAATTTACTTGTTAGCAATAAACTTGTTATGGAACATATTGGTCAACACATTGCGCCATTTATAAAGACCGATAATGACTTATTGTTACAGTCAAAGCTTTTCCCGTTGCTTTATCTAAAGTTCGTATCTAGTTGGGTAGCTTTGCTTATTTCGTACTTGGCTTGCACTTGGTCTCAATTGAGACATGTGTGTTCTAAATATTTTCGTTTCGGAAGTTTAAAGCCAAGGTTAATTTCTTTTGAGAAATCCGATGCTAATATAATATCTTATCCAAAGACACCGGAGATAGAGTGGGAAACACAATGTATAGCCGAATGGGGAGATTCCAAATCTGAACCATTCATTTGCTTATCTCCAAAGCCGTTCACACAGCAAGATCGGCTAGAAAACAAGAAGTTTACCTTCAATTCAAGCATGTGTGACCAAATATTTGATTTATTGCTGAAAAATAATTACATAAGAATTCTTGGTCACCATGTTGAGCCATCTACCCAAGGACGAATGTATTGTAAGTTGCATGATTCGTTCAAGCATAATTTTGAGGATTGCAACATGTTCCGTCAAATAGTTAAATCGGCCATTGAAAAAGGACGACTGAAGTTTGTTGAAACACCAAGAGATGACCAGTCTATTCCGATTGGTCCTAATGGCAAAAAAAAATTGCATCGGCTGCTTCAAGCCGATACATTTAAAGAGAAGGTAAAAACTACAGGTGATGGGATCAAGCTTTCAAGTAAAGAAGTTATTGAAGAGCATAATGAACATAATCTTGAGGGTGACAATTCCATCGAAGCTACAATGGAGATACCAAGTACTGGGGGGCAGCAAGCAAATCCAAAGATCGGTGCAAGCACAACCAAAGAAAACAAAGGCCGATGTAAGCACAAAGGTAAAAAGCCGAAAGTCACTTTCGCACAACTATTGGAAAAATATCAAAAGAAGAGTGAAGAGAAGAATGCTTATCGGCCAAATCATGCAAAGAAACCAAGATCACCCCCAAGGTGCAAATATGAGGATTGGTAGTGGCAAAGTGATAATTTTAATGCAACATATTCATATCCTTATTTTGGGCCGCCAATGCCAATGCCGTGGATGCCTCCCTATGCTCATATAGATACATATCATCATGGGACAGGTATGATACAAGGGCACATTCTCCATCTTATTCTAGACCATCTCACCAATACTATGCAGCTCAAAGAAGATCAACATTTGAACAATCACGCGTCAAAGACCGTTTCAATCATAAGGAATCGGTCCAGAGCTCAAGGAAGAAGAAAGAGGTGGTCAAGCAGGTTTACCGCATTAAAAGAGATGGTCGTAAGAGTGCAATTTCAGATTTGATCTCAAATGAAAAAGAGCCAATTAAAGTGTTGACATTGGCTACTAAAGGCAATGAGACAAAACAATCAATTGATAAAAATCAGAGTGCCAAATCTGAAGAAAAGAATTGAGGGTGCACAAGGCCCAAAAAGAGTTGCCATTGGTTGAAACAAAATCACAGCCGAGATGCCCACTCGGTTTATCGTATTGGCGAAAGAAGGAATTACAAAAACTTAGTGCACAAGAGCTGAAAAAGAAGAACATGGCATGGGTTCCGAAGAGGAGCAGTCAAAATGAAAGTGATGTGCAACCTTCTATTGCAACAAGTGTTACAAAAGTGAAGAAAGAGAAGGATGGAAGCCAAAAACAGTTAAGCCGAAGGTTTGCATCACCCCATCAAAATCTTCGGTTAGCACATCATCCATATTCTTCAACCATACCATTGATGCCTTTGCCATGGAATTCATCATCAGGTATGATAAATTACCCTCCCTGGATTTATTTTAATCCATGGAAGCGACATAATTTTCTGCATCATGAGGGGGTATTACCAAATCTCTATACATTTTATTAGCTACATTTTTTCTTGCTAATCCAAAGGGCCGAAATATTTGATTGCTATTTCATTTGTTTATTTTGGCTATACATGATTTGGTGAATGAATTCTACATGGGCATTATGTTGATGGTCGGTATTTATCTATCGCCCTAAGAATATGTCAAAGCATGGCTGATGTAGTATCCTAACATCGTCCTTAGTTCAATTAGAGGCCAAAACGAGGTACATGTTCATTGATATTGCCCTTGTCTTTCTAGTACTATGGAGATTATTTTCGACGGTAAATTTGTGGCAATGGCCAAGGTGTTGGTGTTGCTTATTTATCTTCATATGGAGCTATTTTGTGAAGCCTCAGGCCGCTTATAATATTTTTGCACAATCATCAAAGTCGAATATGCATTGTAATCCGGATTGGAGCTTTGCCTTGATATAGGTGCTATACATATTGAGGCTTCCGGTGATTCGTTATTAGTAGTGCAACAAATATCCAAGGGTTATCAATGTTTTGACGGATCACTTATAGTTTATCTTTTGATATGTCTAGATGCAAGATTTACCTTGGGTTGCTTTGAAATTTTTCATATATCTAGGCATGAAAATTCAAAAGAGTTGGCACAGCAAGCATCGGGCTACTATGTTAACCATGATGTATTGCATTTCTATCAATAGCCGATGCTACGTCTTGTCAACATAGGTAAGGCTGAATCGAAGCCCACCGCTTCGGCCACTAATGAAACTTTTATGCAGGCGAAGTAAGGATTGGAGGAAGTTCATTCTTGATTATCTGCAAAATCCTAGCGAAAGGGTGAACAATATGGTTCGGAGGATGGTTTTGATCTATGGAACCTTATCACCGGATTGTTATAGAAGCTGAGAAGTTTTCACCCAAGTTTGCATCAAGAGGTTCAAACAAGCAATGGCCGATATATACTTGTCGTCCTAAGAACATGCAAAATGGCCGATGGAGTTTTGACATCGTCCTTAGAACAAGCTATGCGGAAGTTATTTTTCGGCACACAAACTTTGCCGAAAAACAGGGGGGCATGTGTTGACACCAGATTTTGGCACGGTCAATAACTTATTTAAGATGGCCTCAAATGGAGAAGTGATCTTCATGAAAGAGTTCCGTATTGTCGATATGAACATCTTTGAAGTTTGGGTCATCGCAGTCCGATTTCATCTCGAAGGCCGAAACTATGCTCAAAGTACTAAGATCTTATATTCAGAGTACAGTTTGGCTGATTAAGCCCCCAAGACGACCTCAAATGGAAAATTATCTACACGGATTGTCTTCGTCTCGTCGAAACGATCGATTTTGATATAAAAATCGTTCCAATCCGAGTTCGTATGCAAAAGTTAGAGCCATCGGAATACAGCCCTGTCAGGAGGCAAAAACTGGCGCGCCCCACCAGACACCCTGTCTGATGGGTAGCGCGAGGGATAGCCTGTTTTGCGCGACCGATTTGACCCTCGAGATGACCTCTGATGAAAAAACGTTCAACATAAAAGTTGTTCGTCTCGTCGAAACGGTCAAGATTGCTTTTGGGCTCGTTTCCATCCGAGATTGTTTACCACCACAAAAAAGACCCGCAAGGTGCAGCCAGTTTAAACCGAACAGTTTTGGAAAGTTCGGACAAAACCAATCCGAATTTGACTAGGGTTTTGGACGTGAATCCAAGCCTTTTCCTTGCACGGGAAGTCCAGCCGCCTCTTATATACCTAAGGGGTGACGGCCAATTGAACAACACACAATCGATCAATTCATCTACCACTTTTTATCTTTTATCTTTTCTCCTTAACCCTAGTTCTTCTTCTTCCTCGTTCTTCATCTGTTCATCTTCATTGCAGGGCGGCGAACCTCGAGGCCCTGGGGGCGGTCAAGTCGACCTAGGGCAGCCCATAGCCGCCGCGCGCCCTGACGGGGTCCCTCCCGGGCGTGTGGGCTTTTGGGTCTCAAAAGCATCCGCCGGATTGCCTGCGTACCGCGCTTCCGGACGGGTCTTCTTCGACGTGAGCTGCGGTGCATCACCCTCGGCGTTGGAGGTACACGTTGACGTGTTCGTGTGCGAACAGAATTAAACTCTCTTGCTTCACTTATATCTATTTAGAGATATGACAGAAATTGGTCATTCACATGGTTAGTCATAAAATCCTACATAAATTTGTAGATCGAATATGATATGTTTGATTCCTTGCAATAGTTTTGTGATATAAAGGTGGTGATATTAGAGTCATGCTAGTGGGGTAATGTGAAATTGAGAAATACTTGTGTTTAGGTTTGCAAGTCCCGTAGCATGCACGTATGGTAACCGTTGTGTGACAAATTTGAAGCATGGGGTATTCTTTGATTGCTTTCCTTATGAGTGGAGGTCGGGGGCGCGCGATGGTTAACTCCTACCAACCTCCCCCCTAGGAGCATGCGTAGTAGTACTTTGCTTCGAGGGCTAATAAACTTTTGCAATAAGTATATGAGTTCTTTATGACTAATGTGAGTCCATGGATTATACGCACTCTTACCTTTCCGCAATTTGCTAGCCTCTACGGTACCGTGCATTGCCCTTTCTCACCTCGAGAGTTGGTGCAAACTTTGCCGGTGCATCCAAACCCCGTGATACGATACGCTCTATCACACATAAGCCTCCTTATATCTTCCTCAAAACAGCCACCATACCTACCTATCATGGCATTTCCATAGTAATTCCGAGATATATTGCCATGCAACTTCCATCATCATCATATAGACTTGAGCATTCATTGTCATATTGCCTTGCATGATCGTAAGATAGCTAGCATGATGTTTCCATGGCTTGTCTGTTTTTTGATGTCATTGCTATGCTAGATCATTGCACATCCCGGTACACCGCCGGAAGCATTCATATAGAGTCATATCTTTGTTCGAGATATCGAGTTGTAATATTGAGTTGTAAGTAAATAAAAGTGTGATGATCATCATTATTAGAGCATTGCCCCAGTGAGGAAAGGATGAAGGAGACTATGATTCCCCCACAAGTCGGGATGAGACTCCGAACTTTATGAAAAATTAAGCCCAAATAAAAAAAGGCCAAAGAAGCCCACCAAAAAATATTAAAAATGAGAGAAAATGAAAAAATGAGAGAAAAAGAGAGAAGGGGCAATGTTACTATCCTTTTACCACACTTGTGCTTCAAAGTAGCACCATGTTCTTCATATAGAGAGTCTCTTGAGTTATCACTTTCATATACTAGTGGGAATTTTCATTATAGAACTTGGCTTGTATATTCCGATGATGGGCTTCCTCAAACACCCGACGTCTTCATGAGCAAGCAAGTTGGATGCACACCCACTTAGTTTCCAGTTTGAGCTTTCATACACTTATAGCTCTTAGTGCATCCGTTGCATGGCAATCCCTACTCCTCGCATTGACATCAATTGATGGGCATCTCCATAGCCCGTTGATTAGCCGCGTCGATGTGAGACTTTCTCCCTTTTTGTCGTCTCCACACAACCTACATCATCATACTCTACTCCACCCATAGTGCTATGTCCATGGCTTGCGCTCATGTATTGAGTGAGGGTTGAAAATGTTGAAGCGCGTTAAAAAGTATGAACCAATTGCTTGGCTAAAACTGGGGTTGTGCATGATGGGAGCATTTTGTGTGACGAAAATGAAGCATGGCCAAACTATATGATTTTGTAAGGATAAGCTTTCTCTGGCTATGTTATTTTGATAAGACATAGTTGCTTTATTAGTATGCTTGAAGTATTATTGTTTTTATGTCAAATGATAGACTATTGCTTTGAATCACTCGTGTCTTAATATTCATGACATGATTAGATATATGATCAAGATTATGTTAGGTAGCATTCCACATCAAAAATTATTATTTTTATCATTTATCTACTCGAGGACGAGCAGGAATTAAGCTTGGGGATGTTGATACATCTCCGTCGTATCTATAATTTTTTATTGTTCCATGCCAATATTCTTCAACTTTCATATACTATTGGCAACTTTTTATATTATTTTTGGGACTAACATATTGATCCAGTGCCCAGTGCCAGTTCCTGTTTGTTGCATGTTTTATGTTTCGCAAAAACCCAATATCAAATAGAGTCCAAACGGGATAAAAGTGGATGGAGCTTATTTTTGGAATACTTATAATTTTTGGGAAGTAAAATCAATGCGAGACGGTGCCCAAGGTGGCCACGAGGGTGGCCCGCGCGCCCACTTTTACTAGGCGCGCCCCTGACCCTCGTAGGCCCCTCGTTAGGCGGTTGATGCCCTTCTTTGGCCGCAAGAAAGCTAATTTTTGGAAAAATATCTGGGCGAAGGTTTCAATCCAATCGGAGTTACGGATCATCGGATATAAAAGAAACGGTGCCAGGCAAAATCTGGGAGCGCAGAAACAGAGAGAGATAGAGAGACAGATCAAATCTCGGAGGGGCTCTCGCCCCTCCCACGCCATGGGAGCCAAGGACCAGAAGAAGGGGGGATCTCTCCCCCTTGCTTCCGGTGGCGCCGGAACGCTGTCGGGGGCCATCATCATCACTGTCATCTTCACCAACACTTCCATCATCTTCACCAACATCTCCATCACCTTCCCCCATCTGTGTTCAGCGGTCCACTCTCCCGCAACCTGCTGTACCCTCTACTTAAACATGGTGCTTTATGCTTCATATTATTATCCAATGATGTGTTGCCATCCTATGATGTCTGAGTAGATTTTCGTTGTCCTATCGGTGATTGATGAATTGATATGATTGGTTTAATTTGCTTGTGGTTATGTTGCTGTCCTATTGTGCCCTCCATGTCGCGCAAGCGTGAGGGATTCCCATTGTAGGGTGTTGCAATATGTTCATGATTCGCTTATAGTGGGTTGCTTGAGTGACAGAAGCATAAACCCGAGTAAGGGGGTTGTGGCGTATGGGATAAAGGGGACTTGATGCTTTAATGCTATGGTTGGGTTTTACCTTAATGATCTTTAGTAGTTGCGGATGCTTGCTAGAGTCCCAATCATAAGTGCATATGATCCAAGAAGAGAAAGTATGCTAGCTTATGCCTCTCCCACATAAAACTTGCTATCGGTCTAGTAAAGTAGTCAATTGCTTAGGGGCAATTTCACAACTCCTACCACCACTTTTCCACACTCGCTATATTTACTTTATTGCTTCTTTATCTAAACAGCCCCTACTTTTTATTTACATGCTCTTTATTATCTTGCAAACCTATCCAACAACACCTATAAAGTACTTCTAGTTTCATACTTGTTCTAGGTAAAGTGAACACTAAGCGTGCGTAGAGTCGTATCAGTGGCAGATAGGACTTGAGAGAATATTTGTTCTACCTTTAGCTCCTTGTTGGGTTCGACACTCTTAGTTATGGAAAGAGGCTACAATTATCCCCTACACTTGTGGGTTATCACGTATCCTGTTCAGCTTTGAGCTGCTACTGTTTCTTTTTCAGGCTCCGCGCTGTGGCGATGAGCTCTCGCTTAAAGCGTTCTTGTTCGAGGGGTTCCTCTGGGATGATAAAATCTTCGTCACCGAGGCTAACTTCCTCTTCAGATTCTGGCATATAGTTGTTGTCTTCCGAATCTTCATGATCGGTGTGTTCGGGGCTATACTGACCCTCTTCCCTTTCATCATGTTCGGATGTGGGCTCGACGGGGTATTCAGGATCTTCGGCCTCATCTGGAGCCTCATTGTCTCTTGTGCCGGTATTACTATCTTTCACCCGACGCGATCGTGAGCGGCGCTGCTGACGTCGGTGCTTTGGTGGTTTATCGACGGGTTTGTCCTCATCGGGGCTCGGATCACCTTCGTCGTCCTTTTTATAAGGAGTGTCCACCATGTACACATCACAGGTTGAAGTGGCCATCCAACGCCCTGTGATGGGTGGGACTTGCCTCGGTTCGGCGTCTGCATCATCGTCCATACCGTCGATGTCTTCGGACGCGTAGTCTAGCATGTCGGTTAAATCCTCAATAGTGGCTATTAAGTGGGTGGTGGGTGGGGCATAAAATTCCCCGCTCTCAGCCCCCAGCCCGAGCTGGGTACAGTTCGGAGGCAAAGCCCCTGTAATGGCGAGAGACTGCATTAATCCCAATGCTTCATCTAGAAGCGAAAGTTGGACCGGAACTATGGGTCTGTCGGGCCGAGTTTGGCATGGGACACCTGATCGGACCCAATGAGCACAGACCTCGACAGTTCAGAGTGGTTGTCCAGAGGCAAGTCCAAGATTGCATCTGGGTCTTTGGTCGGGATCTCCATGAGGGGAAGGAGTCTGGCAGGGCTCACGCTCCCATCTTCGGACCATACGACCCGCTCAGGATCTAAGGCCGGGGCAGGTATGAGTGTTGATCCATGAACGGGATCTAGCAGGGGATCCGAAGAGCCTTCTTGACGGGTGCACAGAGCAACAACCGAGGCCGCGAACCCCTCGAAGGTTAGATCTCCTCGGATGTTAGCGCCGTAGTTCAGGTTTCCAAACCTGATTTGGTGGCCGGGGGCGTAACTATCGACCAGCTCGAGGCGGCCGATCGAGTTGGCCCGAAGCACGAAGCAACCAAACACAAAGACCTGTCAGGGAGAAAGGTTTCCCTGGACGTAGCACATTGTTGATGAAGAGGCGAGCCATCAATCCTTCTATCGACAATACAGTGGAGCTCTCAATGAAAGCACCAATGTCGGTGTCAAAACCAGCAGATCTCGGGTAGGGGGGCCCAAGCTATATGTCTGGGGATCGGTGGTAACTATGATCAAAAGGACATAGTGTTTACCTAGGTTCGGGCCCTCTTAATGGAGGTAAAACCCTACTCCTTCTTGATTATATTCGAAAGGTATAGGGGTTACAAGAGTTGATCTACCACGAGATCGTATTGGCTATCCCTAGTTTGGCTAGCTTAGTAATGTTGTGTTCCTGCCTCCGATCTAACCCTCTGGTTTATATAGACATCGGAGGGGCCTAGGGTTGTACAAAGTCGGTTTAATAGAAAGGAAATAACATATCCGGACACTTAAACTTGCCATCCACGTATACGGGAGTCCCTACCGGACACGAGAGGTGATCTTCTTTCTTGTATCTTGACGGCCCATCAGTCCGGCCCATATACAATAGACCGGACACCCAAGGACCCCCTAGAACAGGACTCCCACAGTAAGGAGCTGCCATCTAGCTCTGCACTCGATTCACCTTCTGTTTTAAGTAAGCTTACGACACCTACACCTACTATTGATTCTGATATATGTCACATGTTATTGATGATGCCACTTCTGCTATGCATGATGCTTATGATGATACTACTTCTTTGCTTGATAATGTTGTGCCACTAGGTGAATTTCTTGATGAACAACTTGCTTGGGTTAGAGAGAATGAAAGTACTGAAACTGATGATATTATTGAAACTGAAGATTATGATTCTACACCTAGATATGAATTGCGTGTTGTACCTAAAGGTTATATTATGGATGAAGAAACTGTTAGAGACTTTTTTGCTTGCAATGATAGAGATGATCTTAAGAAATTGTTAGCTAAGCTGAAAGAAAAATCTTTGAATGGTAGAATGCAATATGATCCTAAGTTTCCTACTTCATCTATCTTTGTTACTGACAAGGATTATGAATTCTCTGTCGATCCTGAGTTAATTACTTTGGTTGAATCTGATCCTTTCTATGGTTATGAATCTGAAACTATTGTGGCACATCTTACTAAATTGAATGATATAGCCACCCTATTTTCTCATGAGGAAAATTCGCTATTGCTACATTCTTAAGTTGTTACCTTTCTCGTTAAAGGGTGATGCTAAGTTATGGTTTAATTCTCTTGCTCCTGGTTGTGTGTGTGGTCCCAAGGATATGATTTACTACTTTGAAAAATATTTCCCTGCTCATAAGAAACAAGTTGCTTTAAAGGAAATATTTAACTTTGTGCAAATTGAAGAAGAGAGTCTCCCACAAGCTTGGGGGAGGCTTCTCCAATTAGTTAATGCTTTGCATGATCATCCTCTCAAGAAAAATGATATACTTGATATCTGTTATAATGGACTAACCGATGCTTCCAGAGACCACCTGGATAGTTTTGTTGGTTGTGTTTTCAGGGAGCAAACTATTGAGCAAGCTGAATTGCTATTGAATAATCTACTGAGTAATGATAATGATTGGACACTTCCTGAACCAACTCCTAATCCAACTCCGAAGGAAAGAGGTATTCTATTTCTCAGTCCTGAAGATATGCAAGAGGCAAAGAAATCTATGAAAGAAAAAGGTATTAAAGCTGAAGATGTTAATAATTTACCGCCTATTGAAGAAATACATGGTCTTGATAACCCTACACAGGTAGTAAAGGTAAATTCTCTTTATAGATTCGATGAAGGTGATATTCCTCATAATTAGTCTGCTAGTCAATGATTGGATGAGTTTGATAATTTTATTGTTAAACAATAAAATTTCAATGCTTATGTTAGTAGACAGTTGAAACGTAATGCTCACATGCTTGACCACTTAGGTGATTATATGAGTAGAACTGTTAATGATCTTAAGCTTATTAGTAAACATGCTTCCATGGTTACAACTCAAGTAGAACAAGTACTTAAGGCACAAGATGGTTTGCTTAATGAATTAGCTAGTAAAAACAATGATAATGTTGTTAGGGTTATGACCAGAGGAGGTAAGATGACTCAGGAACCTTTGTATCCTAAAGGTAATCCTAAGAGAGTTGAGAAAGATTCTCAGAGAACTAATACAAATGCACCTAGTCCTAGTAATAAAAAGAAAAAGAAAATTGATAGGACTTTGCATGCTTCTAGTGAACCTGTTGTAGATACACCTGATAATCCTAATGATATTTCTATTTCTGATGCTGAGACACAATCTGGTGATGAACATGAACCTAGTGATAATGTTAATGATGATGTTCATGTTGATACTCAACCTAGTAATGATAATGATGTTGAGGTAGAACATGTTGTTGATCTTGATAACCCACAATTAAAGAATGAACGCTATGATAAGAGAGACTTCGTTGCTAGGAAACATGGTAAAGAAAGAGAACCATGGGTTCAGAAACCCATGCCCTTTCCTCCGAAACCATCCAAGAAAACGGATGATGGGGATTTTGAGCGCTTTTATGAAATGATTAGACCTATCTTTTTGCGTATGTGTTTGACTGATATGCTGAAAATGTCTCCTTATGCTAAGTATATGAAAGATATTGTTACAAATAAAAGAAAGATACCGGAGGCTGAAATTTCCACCATGCTTGCTAATTATACTTTTAAGGGTAGAATACCAAAGAAATTTGGAGATCTAGGAATACCAAATATACCATGCTCAATTAAAAGAAACTATGTTAAAACTGCTTTATGTGATCTTGGAGCCGGTGTTAGTGTTGTGCCTCTCTCTTTATATCGTAGACTTGAATTGAATAAGTTGACACGTACTGAAATCTCTTTGCAAATGGCTGATAAATCAACTGCTATACCCATCGGTATTTGTGAGGATGTGCCTGTTGTGGTTGCAAACGTTACTGTCTTAACGGACTTTGTCATTATTGATATTCCCAAGGACGACAGTATGTCAATCATCCTTGGTAGACCCTTTCTGAATACTGCAGGGGCTATTACTGATTGCAACAAAGGCAATGCCACTTTTCATGTTAATGGTAATGAGCATACGGTACACTTTTCGAAGGAACAACCTCAAGTTCATAGTATCAATTCTATTGGAAAATTTTCAAGTATTACTATTGGAAGTTTTGAATTCCCTCTTCCTACTGTCAAAAAGAAATATGATATTTTTATTGTTGGGGACATGCATATCCCCATTGAGGTAACCTAGTGTTATTCGAAAATTCTCCGGTCTCATGTTATTCTAAAGAAGTTTGTTAATAAGATTTGATCAACCTTGTTAACGGATCCCTTTTGATGAGCATGAGATGGATAAATTTAGAGAGCACAATCTTCTGTACGCACTTTTTACTTTCTATTATTTATAATAAATAAAGCAAAGATAGTAGTATCCGTCTATTTTCTGAATTATCCGTGCAATAAAAAATGTCCTGAAAATAAAAGTTCTCCAAATGCCCTGAAATTTTAGTATGATTTTTATAGAATATTTTAGATTTTCTAGCATTGAACATGCACCAGGGGGATGCACCGGTGGACCACAAGGGTGGAGGGCGCGCCCTACCCCCTGGGCACGCCCCCTGCCTTGTGGGTTCCACGTGGGTCCCCGCCACTTATTCCAGTACCCATCCACTTCGTCTGCCTCTATAAAAAATCATCCCGTAGCTCAAACCCGTGTTCTTGCTCATATTGTTGCCATTTTTTATCTCCTTGTGCAAAGCTCCATTCATAAAACTGTTTTGGGGGATTGTTCTTCGGTAAGTGACTCCTCCAATGGTCCAATTAGTTTTTGTTCCAGTGCTTTATTTATTGCAAATTTTTGCTGCTGTGGTGACCCTATTCTTGAGCATGCATGTCAAATTTATATGGTCCAAAGTAGTTTTGATGCATGATATAGCCTCTAGGCACTTGTAGGAGTAGTTGCTATCAATCTTGTTGAGTTTGGGTCACTTTTATTTTCAGTCACTAAAAATTTCAGAAATTTTTCAGAGGAAGAAAAATGTCTAGGAAAATGTACCAAGGTCGTTCTTCAAGGAAGCAAAGCACCGAGGCTCGTGATACGTGAGCCAGACCTTGAACCACCAAGGTAAGCTCAAGTGTGGCCGTGTGAATGGCCGTAGGATGAATTCATGGTTCATGCAGGTTTCAAGGATGAGTTTGATGCATACGTATAAAATGTCGGCCTTGAGGATTTCGTGTCAGATAAGTGCCAACAATACTATTACCTCACTGATTCCTTTGTGCAGAGGTTTGAATTCTCATCTAAGCGAAATATCCATACTGTTCTATTTGACCTTTATGATGAATCATATACCATGGACCTTGAAGACTTTAATACTGCATGCAAAATTCCGTAGTGGGGCAGCCTTAGTGAACCTCATAAGACTAAGTATAATGATTTCCTTGCTAGCATCACTGTGGGAGAAACTAGAAATATCACAAAGCTACCATAGGGAGCATTCACTTTCCTGCCATACATTATTTTGCTCTCTTTATAGGTAGATGCATTAACAGTAAGCATAAGCATATCCACCTTTGTGTTCCAAATCTTATTGTCCTCAAGTGTGCGGTGTTAGGTGATAAGCGATATAACTTGGGGGCTATTATTGCGAGAAGGTTACATCTTAATGATAAAGATGGAGATTTATTTGGTGGGATTTATGCAACTCGTTTAGCTAATTATCTTGTTGTACCCATAAGAGGGAATGACATTGAGTTGCCACCTGCTTTTCTAGATTATAATGCTATGGTACGCTACTAGTTTGTTGAGAGGAACGAACAGTCCCTCCAGTACCGACTAATCTTTGATAGACGGCGTGCCGTCCATATTACCCTTCATGCTCCTCCCTTCTTTAACTTTCAGGTAAATGGGAGATGTTTATAACTAGAGAGGAGGTGAACGAGTATAAGAGAATAGCGGAGGCCGCTCGCCTCCATGAAGCAGCTCGCCAGGCGGTAGCTGCCGCAGCACAGTACAACCCCAACTATGATATCGGATATAATCTGGGCCAGTCGTGGCCCTAGACCAACTTAGGCCAAAATCCTAAGCTTGGGGGAGTACGTATTTCTCACCGACATTACATTCATTGTCACACACTCATTTCAGTTGTCAGTGTTCATACTTTTTCATTGTATTATCCATGCTAGTTTATTATCTTTTTCCCGTTTTCTTCTTGTGTGTTTGAAAAACTCTAAGAAAATCCAAAAAAATAGTTGTAGTTTCTGTTTAATTTCCTTTCCATGTCTGTTTAGTAGTAGTATTAAAGGAAACCCAAAAAGATTTCTCGTTCTTCATTTGCTTCTTGGGAGCTTTCCCGTGTAAATAGTTTTTCTCGTTCTTGTTTTACTTTCTTCGGAAAAACAAAAACTCCAAAAACTTTTCAGTGTGTTTCTTTGAAATTCTTTTTCTTTTCTTTGGGGGGTCGAGAGGAGAAGACCATGATGAAAATGATGAGTGGCTCTCATATGCATTATTGTTGATCTAACAAAGAGCCCATATTACCTTGTCTTCTCCTTTGATTAATGGTTGCATATTTTGGCTTAGTCCAATGCACGTGCACTAATATTATTATCCACACCGTTCGGTCGTGCAAGTGAAAGGCAATAATGACGATATATGATGAAGTGATTGAGACGAGGAAAAGCTGGTATGAAATCGACCTATCTTGTTTTTGTATGATTAGTTCATCGTTCCTGATTCAGCCCATTATGAATGAAACATGTTTGCAATGACAATTAGAGATTATAGTTACTCATGCCATGCTTAATTAGCTAGGAGTTTATAATGGTTTACCTTGCGTGCCAACATGCTTTTAAAATGGTTGTGATGTAGTATGATAGGATGGTATCCTCCTTTGAATGATTCAAGTGGCTTGACTTGGCACATGTTCACGCTTGTAGTTGAAACAAAATCAACATAGCCTCCATGATGTTTATGCTCATGGTGATTTATAGCCTACTCATGCTTGCACTCAATGTTGATCAATCTTAATGCATGTTTATGACTATTGTCGCTCTCTAGTTGGTCGCTCCCCAGTCTTTTTCTAGCCTTCACTTGTACTAAGCGGGGATACTGCTTGTGCATCCACTTCCATAAACCCAAAGTTGTTCCATATGAGTCCACCATACCTACCTATATGCGGTATTTACCTGTCGTTCCAAGTAAATTTGCATGTGCCAAACTCTAAACCTTCAAATGATAATTTGTTTGGTATGTTATACGTCTCCAACGTATCTACTTTTCCTAATGCTTTTCCTCTTGTTTTGGACCCTAATTTGCATGATTTGAATGAAACTAACCCCGGACTGACGATTTTTTCAGCAGAACTACCATGGTGTTGTTTTTGTGCAGAAATAAAAGTTCTCAGAATGGAACGAAACTTTTAGAGGATTTTTTATACCAATAAAGAAAATTTCTGGAGCCAAGATCCACTGGAGGGGGGCACCTGGGTGGGCACAACCCACAAGGGCGTGTCTGCCCCCCGAGGCGCGCCCAGGTGGGTTGTCCCCACCTGGTGGCCCCGCAGACCCTGAAACCGATGCTATAAAATCACATATTTTCAGAAAAAATCAAGGAGAAAGAATTATCGCGTTTCACGAGATGGAGCCGCCGTCACCTCCTATTCTTCAGCGGGAGGCCAGATCTGGAGTCCGTTTGGGGCTCCGGAGAGGGGATCTTTGATCTTTGTCATCACCAACCTTTCTCCATCGCCAATTCCATGATGCTCCCCACCGGGAGCGAGTAATTACTTCGTAGGCTCGCTGGTCGGTGAGGAGTTGGATGAGATTCATCATGTAATCTAGTTAGTTTTGTTAGGGCTTGATCCCTAGTATCCACTATGTTCTGAGATTGAGGTTGCTATGACTTTGCCATGCGTAATGCTTGTCACTTTGGGCCCGGGTGCCATGATTTCAGATATGAACCGTTTATGTTATCACCATTATATCCATGTTCTAGATCGGATCTTGCAAGTTATAGTCACCTACTACACGTTATGGTCCGGCAACCCCAGAGTGACAATAGTCGGGACCACTCCCGGTGATGACCATAGTTTGAGGAGTGTGTTAATGCTTTGTTCCAGTTCTCTATTAAAAGGAGGCCTTAATATCCCTCAGTTTCCAATTGGACACAACTGCCACGGAAGGGTAGGACAAAAGATATCATGCAAGTTCTTTCCATAAGCACATATGACTATTTACGGAATACATGCCTACATTATATTTATGAACTGGAGCTAGTGTCGTATCGCCCTAGGTTATGACTGTCACATGATGAATATCATCCAACAAATTACCGATCGAATGCCTAAGAATTTATCTCATATTGTTCTTGCTAAGTTACAACTACTATCGTTGTTGCTGCACTTGCTACATAACTACTGCTATCACTGTTACCGTTACCATTGCTACTCTCACTACTATCAAAACTACCATATTACTCTGCTATTGATCACTTTGTTGCAGATAATTAATCTCCAGGTGTGGTTGAACTGACAACTCAGCTGCTAATACTTCCAAATATTCTTTGGCTCCCCTTGTGTCGAGTCTATAAATTTGGGTTGAATACTCTACCCTCGAAAACTGCTGCGATCCCCTATACTTGTGGGTTATCAGTATGCCCAAATCACTCATGTAGCGACTGGGGGCTATCAGTATCTTCCATGCTAGGTGGGTTATTTTCACTATGAGTGGACTCGGCTCATTGCTACGTCTTGAGCTTGCGTTGGTTTTCCTCGAAGAGGAGAGGGTGATGCAGCAATAGTAGCGTAAGTATTTCCCTCAGTTTTTGAGAACCAATGTATCAATCCAGTAGGAGGCTCCTCAAAAGTCCCACGCACCTACACAAACAAACTGAGAACTCACAACCAACGCAATAAAGGGGTTGTCAATCCCTTTACGACCACTTGCGAAAGTGAGATCTAATAAAGATAGTATGATAAGATAAATGTATTTTTGGTATTTTATAATATAGATGCAAAAAGTAAAGATGCAAATAAAAGTAGATTGAAAGAAAATATGATAAGAGATAGACCCGGGGGCCATAGGTTTCACTAGTGGCTTCTCTCAAGATAGCATAAGTATTACGGTGGGTGAACAAATTACTAAGCAATTGATAGAAAAGCGCATAGTTATGAGATTATCTAGGCATGATCATGTATATAGGCATCACGTCCATAACAAGTAGACCGACTCCTGCCTGCATCTATTACTATTACTCCACACATCGACCGACTCCTGCCTCCGTCTAGAGTATTAAGTTCATAAGAACAGAGTAACGCATTAAGCAAGATGACATGATGTAGAGGGATAAAATCAAGCAATATGGTATAAACCCCATCTTGTTATCCTCGATGGCAACAATACAATACGTGCCTTGCAACCCTTTTTGTCACTGGGTAAGGACACCGCAAGATTGAACCCAAAGCTAAGCACTTCTCCCATGACAAGAAAGATCAATCTAGTAGGCCAAACCAAACTGATAATTAGAAGAGACTTGCAAAGATAACTCAATTATACATAAAAGAATTCAGAGAAGATTGAAATAGTATTCATAGATAAACTTGATCATAAACCCACAATTCATCGGATCTCGATAAACACACCGCAAAAAGAGTTTACATCGAATAGATCTCCACAAGAGAGGGGGAGAACATTGTATTGAGATCCAAAAAGAGAGAGAAGAAGCCATCTAGCTAATAACTATGGACCCGTAGGTCTATGGTAAACTACTCACAACTCATCGGAGGGGCAAGGATGTTGATGTAGAAGCCCTCCATGGTCGATTCCCCCTCTGGCAGAGTGCCGGCGAAGGCTCCAAGATGGGATCTCGCGGATACATAAGGTTACGGTGGTGGAAATTGTGTTTCGTGGTGCCCCCGGATGTTTTCGGGGTACGTAGGTATATATAGGAGGAAGAAGTACGTCGGTGGCCGCCCGAGGGGCCCACGAGACAGGGGGAGCGCCCTACAAGGGGGGCGCAGCCTCCTATCTCGTGGGGGCCTCGGCTGCTTCTTGACTTACACTCCAAGTCCTCTGGATCACGTTCGTTCCAAAAATCACGCCCCCGAAGGTTTCATTCCGTTTGGACTCCGTTTGATATCCCTTTTCTTCAAAATACTGAAATAGGCAAAAAACAGCCCCGATGCTTCATTTTCATTACACAAAATAATCCCATCATGCACAACCCCGATGACGAGCCGAGCAATTGTTTCATACTTTTTAACGCGCTTCAACTTTTTCAACTCTTACGCAATACATGAGCGCAAGCCATGGATATAGCACTATGGTGGTATATGGTGGTGGTTGTGAGGACAAAAAGAGGGAGAAGATAGTCTCACATCAACTAAGCGTATTAATGGGCTATATGGAGATGCCCATTAATAGATATCAATGTGAGTGAGTAGGGATTGCCATGCAACGGATGCACTAGAGCTATAAATATATGAAAGCTCAACAAAAGAAACTAAGTGGGTGTGCATCCAACTTGCTTGCTCACGAAGACCTAGGGCATTTTGAGGAAGCCCATCATTGGAATATACAAGCCAAGTTCTATAATGAAAAATTCCCACTAGTATATGAAAGTGACAACATAGGAGACTCTCTATCATGAAGATCATGGTGCTACTTTGAAGCACAAGTGTGGAAAAAGAGATAGTAGCATTGTCCCTTCTCTCTTTTTCTCTCATTTTATTTTTTTCTCTTTTTTTATTTTTTCCTTCTTCTTTTTTTCTTTGGCCTTTCTCCCTTTTTTTTCTTTTTTGGCCTTTCTCCTTTTTTTCTTTTTTTTTTCTTTTTGTAAAGTCCGAAGTCTCATCCCGACTTGTGGGGGAATCATAGCCTTCATCATCCTTTCCTCACTAGGACAATGCTCTAATAATGAAGATCATCACACTTTTATGGATTTACAACTCAAAGCTAGAACAAGATATGACTCTATATGAATGCCTCCGGCGGTGTACCGGGATATGCAATGAACCAAGAGCGACATGTATGAAAATTATGAAAGTGACCTTGCCACAAATACGATGTCAACTACATGATCATGCAAAGAGCAATATGACAATGATGGAACGTGTCATAATAAACGGAATGGTGGAAAGTTGCATGGCAATATATCTCGGAATGGCTATGGGAATGCCATAATAGGTAGGTATGGTGGCTGTTTTGAGGAAGGTAAATAAAGGGTTCATGATACCGGCGAGAGTTGCGTAGTAATAATAAAGGCTAGCAAAGTGAAAGGATGAGTGTGCATATATTCATGGACTCACATTAGTCAAAAAGAACTCATATACTTGTTGCAAAAGCCTACTTAGCCCTCGAAGCAAAGTACTACTACGCATGCCCCAAGAGGGATAGATTGGTAGGAAAAGACCATCGCTTGTCCCCGACTGCCACTCATAAGGAAGACAATCAAAAGAGCACCTCATGCAACAAATTTGTCACACAACTTTTACCATATGTGCATGCTACGGGACTTGCCAACTTCAACAAAAGTATTTCTCAATTTCATAATTACCCATTAGCATGACCCTAACATTACTACCTTTATATCTCAAAACAATTATCAAGCATCAAATTGATCATAGCATCCAATTCTTTTTCTATGATAGTTTTTATTATACCCAACTTGGATGCTCATCATTCTAAGACCAACTTTGTAACCATAGCAAATACCATGCTGTTCTAAAAGACTCTCAAAAAGATATAAGTGAGGCATGAGAGACTAGAAATTTCTTCAAAATTAAGACACCACCGTGCTCTAAAAGATATAAGTGAAGCACTATAGCAAAAACTATTAAGCTCAAAAAATATAAGTGAAGCACATAGAGTATTCTAGCAAATTCTAATCAAATAGGCTTCTCCCAAAAGGTGTGTATAGAAAGGATGATTGTGGTAAACTAAAAAATCAAAGACTAATATAATACACGACGCTCCAAGCAAAAAACATATCATGTAGCGAATAAAAATATAGCTCCAAGTAAAGTTACCAATGAACGAAGACGAAAGAGGGGATGCCTTCCCGGGGCATCCCCAAGCTTAGGATTTTGGCTATCCTTGAATATCTTGGGGTGCCATGTTCATCCCCAAGCTTAGGCTCTTGCCACTCCTTATCCCATAGTCCATAAAAGCTTTACCCAAAACTTGAAAACTTCACAACACAAAACTCAACAGGAAATCTTATAAGCTCCGTTAGTGAAAGAAAACAAAACCACCACATCAGTTACTGCAATGAACTCATTCTTTATTTATTTTGGTGTTAAACCTACTTTATTGCAACTTCTCTATGGTTTATAAACTAATTTACTAGCCATAGATGCATTGAAATAAGCAAACAACACACGAAAAACAGAATCTGTCAAAAACAGAACAGTCTGTAGCAATCTATAACTAACACAAACTTCTGGAACTCTTAAAATCCTAAAAAAATAGGAAGTCCTGTAAAATTTGTTTACTGAACATAAGCAAAAAGAATCAACGCAAAATCACGTTCATTTAACAAAATTATATTCGTGCACGCAAAAGTTTCTGTTTTTCAGCAGAATCAAATCAACTTCATCGTAGGTTATCCTATAGGTTCTACATGGCACAAACACTAATTAAAAGATAAAAACACATCTAAACAGAAGGTAGATGAAAGATTTATTACTAAACAGGAGCAAAAACAAAAAACATAAAGAAAATTGGGTTGCCTCCCAACTAGCGCTATCGTTTAACGCCCTTAGCTAGGCATAAAAGCAAAGATAGATCTAACGGGTGCCATCTTTGGCACTAAATTCATAAGTAGCCCGCATGATAGATTCATAAGGTAATTTGAATTTCTTTCTTGGAAAGTGCTCCATGCCTTTCTTTAATGGAAATTGGAATCTAATATTCCCTTCCTTCATATCAATAATCGCACCAATCGTTCTAAGGAAAGGTCTACCAAGAATAATAGGCCAAGAAAGATTGCAATCTATATCAAGAACGATAAAATCCACGGTCACCAAATTTCTATTTGCAACAATAAGAACATCATTGATCCTTCCCATTGGTTTTTTAATGGTGGAATCTGCAAGGTGCAAATTTAAAGAGCGATCATCAAGATCATGGAAACCTAGAATATCACATAAGTTTTCGGAATCGTTGAAACACTAGCACCCAAATCACAGAAAACAAAACACTCATAATCTTTAATTCTAATCTTTATAGTAGGTTCCCACTCATCATTAAGTTTTCTAGGTATAGAAACTTCCAAATTAAGTTTTTCATCATAAGATTGCATCAAGGCATCAATGATATGTTTGGTAAAAGCTTTATTTTGACTATAAGCATGAGGAGAATTAACAACGGATTGCAACAAGGAAATACAACCTTTTAAAGAGCAATTATCACAATCAAATTCCTTGAAATCCGAGATAGTAGGTTCAATATTATTAGAGGTTGAAAACTCTCCAATCTCACTTTTACCAATTTTAGCATCAAGATCTAAAGACTCTGAATTCTTGGGACGCCTTCTAGGCTAAGTTGATTCATCATCAGTCCCATAATCATCAAAATTCATATTGCAAAACATAGATCTAATAGAAGATGCATCAATAACTTTAAGATGCTCATCATTATTTTCATGGAAACTAGAAGAACATGCTTCTATAAAGCTATCTTTCTTAGCACGCAATCTAGCGGTTCTTTCCTTACACTCATCAATGGAAATTCTCATTACTTTGAGAGACTCATTGATATCATGCCTAGGAGGAGAAGATCTAAGTTTAAGAGAATCAACATCAAGCGAAAGTCTATCAACGTTCCTAGCCAAATCATCAACTTTGAGCAATTTTTCTTCAAGCAAAGCATTAAAATTCTTTTGAGAAGTCATAAATTCTTTCACACTATTCTCAAAATCAGAGGGCATCTTATTAAAATTACCATAAGAATTATTGTAGGAATTTCCATAATTATTAGAGGAATTACTAGGGAACGGTCTAGCATTAAAGTTTCCTCTATAAGCATTGTTTCCAAAACTATTCCTACCAACAAAATTTACATCCATAGATGCATTATTATTCTCAATCAAAGAAGACAAAGGCATATCATTGGGATCAAGAGGAGTATTTTTTGTAGCAAACATCTTCATAAGTTCATCCATCTTTCCACTCAAAACATTGATTTCTTCTATAGCATGCACTTTTTACTAGAAGATCTTTTGGTGTGCGATTGAGAATAATTAGCCATAATATTATCAAGAAGTTTTGTAGCATCTCCTAACGTGATTTCCATAAACGTGCCTCCCGCGGCCGAATCTAAAAGATTTCTAGAAGCAAAGTTCAAACCGGCATAAAATTTTTGTATGATCATCCATAAATTCAAACCATGAGTAGGGCAATTGCGAAGCATCAATTTCATTCTTTCCCAAGATGGGCAACATGCTCATGATCAAGTTGTTTAAAATTCATAATATCATTCCTAAGAGTGATAATTTTAGCGGGAGGAAAATACTTAGAGATAAAAGCATCTTTGCACTTGTTCCAAGAATCAATACTATTTTTAGGCAAAGACGAAAACCAAACTTTAGCACGATCTCTAAGTGAAAACGGAAATAACTTCAGTTTGACAATATTGTTATCCGTATATTTCTTCTTTTGCATATCACACAAATCAACACAATTGTTTAGATGAGTAGCGGCATCTTCACTAGGAAGGTCGGCGAATTGATCTTTCATAACAAGATTCAACAAAGCAGTATTGATTTCACAAGACTCAACATCATTAAGAGGAGCAATCGGAGTACTAAGGAAATCATTGTTATTGGTATTCGAGAAATCACACAATTTGGTATTATCTTGCGCCATGGCAACAAGTAATCCAACACACAAGCAAACAGAAAAAGGCAAGCGAAAAAGAGAGGAGGAGATTGGGAAAGAGAGGGCGAATAAAACGGCAAGGGTGAAGTGGGGGAGAGGAAAACGAGAGGCAAATGGCAAATAATGTAAATGCAAGGGAGATGGATTTCTGATGGGTACTTGTTATGTCTTGACTTGAGCGAAGACCTCCCCGGCAACGGCGCCAGAAATCCTTCTTGCTACGTCTTGAGCTTGCGTTGGTTTTCCTCGAAGAGGAGAGGGTGATGCAACAATAGTAGCGTAAGTATTTCCCTCAGTTTTTGAGAACCAAGGTATCAATCCAGTAGGAGGCTCCTCAAAAGTCCCACGCACCTACACAAACAAACTGAGAACTCGCAACCAACGCAATAAAGGGGTTGTCAATCCCTTCACGGCCACTTGCGAAAGTGAGATCTAATAAAGATAGTATGATAAGATAAATATATTTTTGGTATTTTATAATATAGATGCAAAAAGTAAAGATGCAAATAAAAGTAGATTGAAAGCAAATATGATAAGAGATAGACCCAGGGGCCATAGGTTTCACTAGTGGCTTCTCTCAAGATAGCATAAGTATTACGGTGGGTGAACAAATTACTGTCGAGCAATTGATAGAAAAGCGCATAGTTATGAGATTATCTAGGCATGATCATGTATATAGGCATCACGTCCATAACAAGTAGACCGACTCCTGCCTGCATCTACTACTATTACTCCACACGTCGACCGACTCCTGCCTGCATCTAGAGTATTAAGTTCATAAGAACAGAGTAACGCATTAAGCAAGATGACATGATGTAGAGGGATAAACTCAAGCAATATGATATAAACCCCATCCTGTTATCCTTGATGGCAACAATACAATACGTGCCTTGCCACCCTTTCTGTAACTGGGTAAGGACACCGCAAGATTAAACCCAAAGCTAAGCACTTCTCCCATGGCAAGAAAGATCAATCTAGTAGGCCAAACCAAACTGATAATTCGAAGAGACTTGCAAAGATAACTCAATCATACATAAAAGAATTCAGAGAAGATTCAAAAATTATTCATAGTTAAACTTGATCATAAACCCACAATTCATTGGATCTCGACAAACACATCGCAAAAAGAGTTTACATCGAATAGATCTCCACAAGAGAGGGGGAGAACATTGTATTGAGATCCAAAAAGAGAGAAGAAGCCATCTAGCTAATAACTATGGACCCGTAGGTCTGTGGTAAACTACTCACAACTCATCGGAGGGGCAACAATGTTGATGTAGAGGCCCTCCATGGTCGATTCCCCCTCCGGCAGAGTGCCGGCAAAGGCTCCAAGATGGGATCTCGCGGATACAGAAGGTTACGGTGGTGAAAATTGTGTTTTGTGGTGCCCCGGATGTTTTCGGGGTACGTAGGTATATATAGGAGGAAGATGTACGTCGGTGGCCGCCCGAGGGGCCCACGAGACAGGGGGCGCACCCTACAGGGGGGGGCGCGGTCTCCTATCTTGTGGGGGGCTCGGTTGCTTCTTGACTTGCACTCCAAGTCCTCTGGATCATGTTCGTTCCAAAAATCACGCTCCTGAAGGTTTCATTCCGTTTGGACTCCGTTTGATATTCTTTTTCTTCGAAATACTGAAATAGGCAAAAAAAACAGCAATATGGTCTGGACCTCTGGTTAGTAGGTTAGTCCCAAAAATGATATAAATGTGTAAAATAAAGCCCATAAACATCCAAAAGGGGTAATATACTAGCATGGAACAATCAAAAATTATAGATACGTTGGAGACGTATCACTCATCATTCACGAGAGAATGGCTGGTAACCGGGGCCCAATTCCATGCTCAAATCAAATCAAAATATAATTGCAACAAAACTCCCCCAGGACTATTGTTAGTTGGACGGTACCTGCTATTTCAGACTACCAGTGGAATGTGTGCTTGTTGGTGAGGGGGAGTAAAAACTTGACCATTCCGTTTGGGAACCGCCTATAATGTATCTAGTATGGAAGATACCGAGATCTCTTGGTTGTTATGTTGACAATGAAAGCATACCGCTCAAAATTATATTTATCTCTGTTCCAAAAGCTCAAGCTCTGGTACCTCTGCAAATCCCTGCTTCCCTCTGTGAAGGGCCTATCTATTTACTTTTATGTTGAGTCATCATCCTCTTACAAAAAGCACCAGTTAGAGAGCACCACTGTCATTTGTATGCATTGTTATTAATTGATATTGAGTATGACTATGACTGTATCTCTTTTGCCATGAATTGCAATGTCTAGTCAGTCCTTGATCTTCAGGGGTGCTCTACATTTATGTTTTGCGGTCTTAGAAAGGGCTAGCGAGATACCATTTTGTTATATCATATCATGATTGTTTTGAGAAAGTGTTGTCATCTAAGATTTACTATTATTGCTCGCTAGTTGATTATGCCATTGATATGAGTAAATCTGAGACCTAAATGTTATTGTGAATGTGGTTACTTCATAATCTTTGCTGACAACTTGAATTCTGGTTTTACATATTTGCAACAACAAGATCAAACATAGTTTGTAAAAGTTTTTCTTTATCACTTTCAATTTGTCAACTAAATTTCTTGAGGACAAGCAATGGGTTAAGCTTGGGGGAGTTGATACTTCTCCATCATATATACTTTTCCAAACTCTTTTGCCCTTGTTTTGGACTCTAGTTTGCATGATTTGAATGGAACCAACCCGTACTAATGTTGTTTTCAGCAGAATTGCCTTGGTGTTATTTTTGTGCGGAAATAAAAGTTCTCGGAATGACCTGAAAACTTCACGGAGAATATTTTTGGAATAAATAAAAATTATTGGCGAAAGATTCAACCAGAGGGAACCCACACCCTGTCCACAAGAATAGGGGGCGCGCCCTACCCCCTGGGCGTGCCCCCTATCTTGTGGGTCCCACGAAGCTTCACCGACCTCAACTCCAACTCCATATATTCACGTTTAGGGAAGAAATCAGAGAGAAGAATTCATCGCGTTTTACAATAGGCCACCGCCGCCTCCTATTCTTCCTCGGGAGGGCAAACCTGGAGTCTGTTTTGGGCTCCTGAGAGGGGAAATCATCGCCATCGTCATCATCAACCATCCTCCATCACCAATTTCATGATGCTCACCGCTGTGCGTGAGTAATTCCATCGTAGGCTTGCTGGACAGTGATGGGTTGGATGAGATTTATCATGTAATCGAGTTAGTTTCGTTAGAGTTTGATCCCTGGTATCCACTATGTTCTAAGATTGATGTTGCTATGACTTTGCTATGCTTAATGCTTGTCACTAGGGCCCGAGTGCCATGAATTTAGATCTGAACCCTTCATGTTTCCATGAATATATTTGTGTTCTTGATCCGATCTTGCAAGTTATAGTCACCTACTACGTGTTATGATCCGGCAACCCCGGAGTGACAATAGTCGGGACACTTCCCGGTGATGACCGTTGAAGGAAATATGCCCTAGAGGCAATAATAAAGTTATTATTTATTTCCTTATATCATGATAAATGTTTATTATTCATGCTAGAATTGTATTAACCGGAAACATAATACATGTGTGAATATATAGACAAACAGAGTGTCACTAGTATGCCTCTACATGACTAGCTTGTTAATCAAAGATGGTTATGTTTCCTAACCATGGACAAAGAGTTGTTATTTGATTAACGGGATCACATCATTAGTTGAATGATCTGATTGACATGACCCATTCCGTTAGCTTAGCACCCGATCGTTTAGTATGTTGCTATTGCTTTCTTCATGACTTATACATGTTCCTATGACTATGAGATTATGCAACTCCCGTTTACCGGAGGAACACTTTGTGTGCTATCAAACGTCACAACGTAACTGGGTGATTATAAAGGTGCTCTACAGGTGTCTCCAAAGGTACTTGTTGGGTTGGCGTATTTCGAGATTAGGATTTGTCACTCTGAATGTCGGAGAGGTATCTCTGGGCCCTCTCGGTAATGCACATCACTTAAGCCTTGCAAGCATTGCAACTAATGAGTTAGTTGCGAGATGATGTATTACGGAACGAGTAAAGAGACTTGCCGGTAACGAGATTGAATTAGGTATTGGATACCGACGATCGAATCTCGGGCAAGTAACATACCGATGACAAAGGGAACAACGTATGTTGTTATGCGGTCTGACCGATAAAGATCTTCGTAGAATATGTAGGAACCAATATGGGCATCCAGGTCCCGCTATTGGTTATTGACCGGAGACGTGTCTCGGTCATGTCTACATTGTTCTCGAACCGTAGGGTCCGCACGCTTAAAGTTACGATGACAGTTTCTTTATGAGTTTATGTATTTTGATGTACCGAAGGTTGTTTGGAGTTCCGGATGTCATCACGGACATGACGGGGAGTCTCGAAATGGTCGAGACATAAAGATCAATATATTGGAAGCCTATATTTGGACATCGGAATCGTTCCGGGTGAAATCGGCATTTTACCGGAGTACTGGGGGGGTTACCGGAACCCCCCGGGGGGTTATTGGGCCTACATGGGCCTTGAGGGAGAAGAGAGAAGGAGGCAGGAGGTGGCCGCGCGCCCCTCCCCTTCCTAGTCCGAATAGGACAAGGGAAGGGGGCGGCGCCCCCCCCCCCCTTTCCTTCCCCTCTTCCTCCTCTTTCCCCCCTTCTCCTTCTCCAACTTGGAAAGAAAGGGAGTCCTACTCCTGGTGGGAGTAGGACTCCCCCCTGGCGCGCCCCTCCTTGGCCGTCCGCCCCCTCCCCTTGGCTCCTTTATATACGGGGGCAGGGGGCACCCTAGAACACACAAGTTGATCTTTGTGATCGTTCCTTAGCCGTGTGCGGTGCCCCCCTCCACGATATTACACCTCGGTCATATTGTAGCGGTGCTTAGGCGAAGCCCTGAGACGGTTGAACATCAAGATCATCACCACGGTGTCGTGCTGACGGAACTCCTCCCCGAAGCTTTGCTGGATCGGAGCCCGGGGTGCGCCATCGAGCTGTACGTGTGTCAAGAACTCGGAGGTGCCGGAGTAACGGTGCTTGGATAGGTTGGACTGGGAAGACATACGACTACTTCCTCTACGTTGCATTAACGCTTCCGCTTCGGTCTACGAGGGTACGTAGACAACACTCTCCCCTCTCGTTGCTATGCATCACCATGATCTTGCGTGTGCGTAGGAAATTTTTTGAAATTACTACGTTCCCCAACAGTGGCATCCGAGCCTAGGTTTTATGGTTTGATGTTATATGCATGAGTAGAACACAAGTGAGTTGTGGGCGATACAAGTCATACTGCTTACCAGCATGTCATACTTTGGTTCGGCGGTATTGTTGGATGAAGCGGCCCGGACCGACATTACGCGTACGCTTACGCGAGACTGGTTCTACCGCCGTGCTTTGCACACAGGTGGCTGGCGGGTGTCAGTTTCTCCAACTTTAGTTCAACCGAGTGTGGCTACGCCCGGTCCTTGCGAAGGTTAAAATAGCACCAACTTGACAAACTATCATTGTGGTTTTGATGCGTAGGTGAGATTGGTTCTTGCTTAAGCCCGTAGCAGCCACGTTAAACTTGCAACAACAAAGTAGAGGACATCTAACTTGTTTTTGCAGGGCATGTTGTGATGTGATATGGTCAAGACATGATGCTAAATTTTATTGTATGAGATGATCATGTTTTTAACCGAGTTATCGGCAACTGGCAGGAGCCATATGGTTGTCGCTTTATTGTATGCAATGCAATCGCCCTGTAATGCTTTACTTTATCACTAAGCGGTAGCGATAGTCGTAGAAGCATAAGATTGGCGAGACGACAACGATGCTACGATGGAGATCAAGGTGTTGCGCCGGTGACAATGGTGATCATGACGGTGCTTCGGAGATGGAGATCACAAGCACAAGATGATGATGGCCATATCATATCACTTATATTGATTGCATGTGATGTTTATCTTTTATGCATCTTATCTTGCTTTGATTGACGGTAGCATTTTAAGATGATCTCTCACTAATTATCAAGAAGTGTTCTCCCTGAGTATGCACCGTTGCCAAAGTTCGTCGTGCCCAGACACCACGTGATGATCGGGTGTGATAAGCTCTACGTCCATCTACAACGGGTGCAAGCCAGTTTTGCACATGCAGAATACTCGGGTTAAACTTGACGAGCCTAGCATATGCAGATATGGCCTCGGAACACGGAGACCGAAAGGTCGAGCGTAAATCATATAGTAGATATGATCAACATAAGATGTTCACCATTGAAACTAATCCATTTCACGTGATGATCGGTTATGGTTTAGTTGAATTTGGATCACGTGATCACTTAGAGGATTAGAGGGATGTCTATCTAAGTGGGAGTTCTTAAGTAATATGATTAATTGAACTTAAATTTATCATGAACTTAGTACCTGATAGTATCTTGCTTGTCTATGTTGATTGTAGATAGATGGCCCGTGCTGTTGTTCCGTTGAATTTTAATGCGTTCCTTGAGAAAGCAAAGTTGAAAGATGATGGTAGCAACTACGCGGACTGGGTCCGTAACTTGAGGATTATCCTCATTGCTGCACAGAAAAGTTACGTCCTGGAAGCACCGCTGGGTGCCAGGCCTGCTGCTGATGCAACTGACGACGTTAAGAACGTCTGGCAGAGCAAAGCTGATGACTACTCGATAGTTCAATGTGCCATGCTTTACGGCTTAGAACCGGGACTTCAACGACGTTTTGAACGTCATGGAGCATATGAGATGTTCCAGGAGTTGAAGTTAATATTCCAGAAGAATGCCCGGATTGAGAGATATGAAGTCTCCAATAAGTTCTATAGCTGCAAGATGGAGGAGAATAGTTCTGTCAGTGAGCATATACTCAAGATGTCTGGGTATTGTAATCACTTGATTCAACTGGGAGTTACTCTTCCGGATGATAGCGTCATTGACAGAATTCTCCAATCACTTCCACCAAGCTACAAGAGCTTCGTGATGAACTATAATATGCAAGGGATGGATAAGACAATTCCCGAGCTCTTCGCAATGCTAAAGGCTGCGGAGGTAGAAATCAAGAAGGAGCATCAAGTGTTGATGGTCAACAAGACCACTAGTTTCAAGAAAAAGGGCAAAGGGAAGAAGAAGGGGAACTTCAAGAAGAACAGCAAGCAAGTTGCTGCTCAAGAGAAGAAACCCAAGTCTGGACCTAAGCCTGAAACTGAGTGCTTCTACTGCAAGCAGACTGGTCACTGGAAGCGGAACTGCCCCAAGTATTTGGCGGATAAGAAGGATGGCAAGGTGAACAAAGGTATATGTGATATACATGTTATTGATGTGTACCTTACTAGAGCTCGCAGTAGCACCTGGGTATTTGATACTGGTTCTGTTGCTAATATTTGCAACTCGAAACAGGGACTACGGATTAAGCGAACACTAGCAAAGGACGAGGTGACGATGCGCGTGGGAAATGGTTCCAAAGTCGATGTGATCGCGGTCGGCACGCTACCTCTACATCTACCTTCGGGATTAGTATTAGACCTAAATAATTGTTATTTGGTGCCAGCGTTGAGCATGAACATTATATCTGGATCTTGTTTGATGCGAGACGGTTATTCATTTAAATCAGAGAATAATGGTTGTTCTATTTATATGAGTAATATCTTTTATGGTCATGCACCCTTGAAGAGTGGTCTATTTTTGATGAATCTCGATAGTAGTGATACACATATTCATAATGTTGAAGCCAAAAGATGCAGAGTTGATAATGATAGTGCAACTTATTTGTGGCACTGCCGTTTAGGTCATATCGGTGTAAAGCGCATGAAGAAACTCCATACTGATGGACTTTTGGAACCACTTGATTATGAATCACTTGGTACTTGCGAACCGTGCCTCATGGGCAAGATGACTAAAACGCCGTTCTCCGGTACTATGGAGAGAGCAACAGATTTGTTGGAAATCATACATACAGATGTATGTGGTCCGATGAATGTTGAGGCTCGTGGCGGATATCGTTATTTTCTCACCTTCACAGATGATTTAAGCAGATATGGGTATATCTACTTAATGAAGCATAAGTCTGAAACATTTGAAAAGTTCAAAGAATTTCAGAGTGAAGTTGAAAATCATCGTAATAAGAAAATAAAGTTTCTACGATCTGATCGTGGAGGAGAATATTTGAGTTACGAGTTTGGTCTACACTTGAAACAATGCGGAATAGTTTCGCAACTCACGCCACCCGGAACACCACAGCGTAATGGTGTGTCCGAACGTCGTAATCGTACTTTACTTGATATGGTGCGATCTATGATGTCTCTTACAGATTTACCGCTATCGTTTTGGGGTTATGCTTTAGAGACGGCCACATTCACATTAAATAGGGCACCATCAAAATCCGTTGAGACGACACCTTATGAACTATGGTTTGGCAAGAAACCAAAGTTGTCGTTTCTTAAAGTTTGGGGCTGCGATGCTTATGTGAAAAAGCTTCAACCTGATAAGCTCGAACCCAAATCGGAGAAATGTGTCTTCATAGGATACCCAAAGGAGACAGTTGGGTACACCTTCTATCACAGATCCGAAGGCAAGACATTCGTTGCTAAGAATGGATCCTTTCTAGAGAAGGAGTTTCTCTCGAAAGAAGTGAGTGGGAGGAAAGTAGAACTTGATGAGGTAACTGTACCTGCTCCCTTGTTGGAAAATAGTACATCACAGGAACCGGTTTCTGTGACGTCAAAACCAACTAGTGAGGAAGTTGATGATGATGATCATAGAACTTCAGATCAAGTTACTACAGAACCTCGTAGGTCAAACAGAGTAAGATCCGCACCAGAGTGGTACGGTAATCCTATTCTGGAAGTCATGCTACTAGATCATGATGAACCTACGAACTATGAAGAAGCGATGGTGAGCCCAGATTCCGCAAAATGGCTTGAAGCCATGAAATCTGAGATGGGATCCATGTATGAGAACAAAGTATGGACTTTGGTTGACTTGCCCGATGGTCGGCAAGCAATTGAGAATAAATGGATCTTCAAGAAGAAGACTGACGCTGACGGTAATGTTACTGTCTACAAAGCTCGACTTGTTGCAAAAGGTTTTCGACAAGTTCAAGGGATTGACTACGATGAGACCTTCTCACCCGTAGCGATGCTTAAGTCTGTCCGAATCATGTTAGCAATTGCCGCATTTTATGATTATGAAATTTGGCAAATGGATGTAAAAACTGCATTCCTGAATGGGTTTCTGGAGGAAGAGTTGTATATGATGCAACCAGAAGGTTTTATCGATCCAAAGGGAGCTAACAAAGTGTGCAAGCTCCAGCGATCCATTTATGGACTGGTGCAAGCCTCTCGGAGTTGGAATAAACGCTTTGATAGTGTGATCAAAGCATTTGGGTTTATACAGACTTTTGGAGAAGCCTGTATTTACAAGAAAGTGAGTGGGAGCTCTGTAGCATTTCTAATATTATATGTGGATGACATATTATTGATTGGAAATGATATAGAATTTCTGGATAGCATAAAGGGATACTTGAATAAAAGTTTTTCAATGAAAGACCTCGGTGAAGCTGCTTACATATTGGGCATTAAGATCTATAGAGATAGATCAAAACGCTTAATTGGACTTTCACAAAGCACATACCTTGACAAAGTTTTGAAGAAGTTCAAAATGGATCAAGCAAAGAAAGGGTTCTTGCCTGTATTGCAAGGTGTGAAGTTGAGTAAGACTCAATGCCCGACCACTGCAGAAGATAGAGAGAAAATGAAAGATGTTCCCTATGCTTCAGCCATAGGCTCTATCATGTATGCAATGCTGTGTACCAGACCTGATGTGTGCCTTGCTATAAGTTTAGCAGGGAGGTACCAAAGTAATCCAGGAGTGGATCACTGGACAGCGGTCAAGAACATCCTGAAGTACCTGAAAAGGACTAAGGATATGTTTCTCGTATATGGAGGTGACAAAGAGCTCATCGTAAATGGTTACGTTGATGCAAGCTTTGACACTGATCCGGACGATTCTAAATCGCAAACCGGATACGTGTTTACATTAAACGGTGGAGCTGTCAGTTGGTGCAGTTCAAAACAAAGCGTCGTGGCGGGATCTACGTGTGAAGCGGAATACATAGCTGCTTCGGAAGCAGCTAATGAAGGAGTCTGGATGAAGGAGTTCATATCCGATCTAGGTGTCATACCTAGTGCATCAGGTCCAATGAAAATCTTTTGTGACAATACTGGAGCGATTGCCTTAGCGAAGGAATCCAGATTTCACAAGAGAACCAAGCACATCAAGAGATGCTTCAATTCCATCCGGGATCTAGTCCAGGTGGGAGACATAGAGATTTGCAAGATACATACGGATCTGAATGTTGCAGACCCGTTGACTAAGCCTCTTCCACGAGCAAAACATGATCAGCACCAAGACTCCATGGGTGTTAGAATCATTACTGTGTAATCTAGATTATTGACTCTAGTGCAAGTGGGAGACTGAAGGAAATATGCCCTAGAGGCAATAATAAAGTTATTATTTATTTCCTTATATCATGATAAATGTTTATTATTCATGCTAGAATTGTATTAACTGGAAACATAATACATGTGTGAATGTATAGACAAACAGAGTGTCACTAGTATGCCTCTACCTGACTAGCTTGTTAATCAAAGATGGTTATGTTTCCTAACCATGGACAAAGAGTTGTTATTTGATTAACGGGATCACATCATTAGTTGAATGATCTGATTGACATGACCCATTCCGTTAGCTTAGCACCCGATCGTTTAGTATGTTGCTATTGCTTTCTTCATGACTTATACATGTTCCTATGACTATGAGATTATGCAACTACCATTTACCGGAGGAACACTTTGTGTGCTACCAAACGTCACAACGTAACTGGGTGATTAGAAAGGTGCTCTACAGGTGTCTCCAAAGGTACTTGTTGGGTTGGCGTATTTCGAGATTAGGATTTGTCACTCCTAATGTCGGAGAGGTATCTCTGGGCCCTCTCGGTAATGCACATCACTTAAGCCTTGCAAGCATTGCAACTAATGAGCTAGTAAAGAGACTTGCCGGTAACGAGATTGAACTAGGTATTGGATACCGACGATCGAATCTCGGGCAAGTAACATACCGATGACAAAGGGAACAACGTATGTTGTTATGCGGTCTGACCGATAAAGATCTTCATAGAATATGTAGGAACCAATATGGGCATCCAGGTCCCGCTATTGGTTATTGACCGGAGACGTGTGTCGGTCATGTCTACATTGTTCTCGAACCGTAGGGACCGCACGCTTAAAGTTACGATGACAGTTTCTTTATGAGTTTATGTATTTTGATGTACCGAAGGTTGTTCGGAGTTCCGGATGTGATCACGGACATGACGAGGAGTCTCGAAATGGTCGAGACATAAAGATCTATATTGGAAGCCTATATTTGGACATCGGAATCATTCCGGGTGAAATCGGCATTTTACCGGAGTACCGGGGGGGTTACCGGAACCCCCCGGGGGGTTATTGGGCCTACATGGGCCTTGAGGGAGAAGAGAGAAGGAGGCAGGAGGTGGCCGCGCGCCCCTCCCCTTCCTAGTCCGAATAGGACAAGGGAAGGGGGCGGTGCCCCCCCCCCCTTTCCTTCCCCTCTTCCTCCTCTTTCCCCCCTTCTCCTTCTCCAACTTGGAAAGAAAGGGAGTCCTACTCCCGGTGGGAGTAGGACTCCCCCCTGGCGCCCCCCTCCTTGGCCGGCCGCTCCCTCCCCTTGCCTCCTTTATATACGGGGGCAGGGGGCACCCTAGAACTGAAGGAAATATGCCCTAGAGGCAATAATAAAGTTATTATTTATTTCCTCATATCATGATAAATGTTTATTATTCATGCTAGAATTGTATTAACCGGAAACATGATACATGTGTGAATACATAGACAAAATTGTAGTCACTAGTATGCCTCTACTTGACTAGCTCATTAATCAAAGATGGTTATGTTTCCTAACCATAGACATGTGTTGTCATTTAATTAGTGGGATCACATCATTAGGAGAATGATGTGATTGACATGACCCATTCCGTTAGCCTAGCACTTGATCGTTTAGTATACTGCTATTGCTTTCTTCATGACTTATACAAAGTTCCTGCAACTATGAGATTGTGCAACTCCCGTATACCGGAAGAACACTCTGTGTGCTACCAAACGTCACAACGTAACTGGGTGATTATAAAGGTGCTCTACAGGTGTTTCCGAAGGTACATGTTGGGTTGGCATAATTCGAGATTAGGTTTTGTCACTCCGATTGTCAGAGAGGTATCTCTGGGCCCTCTCGGTAATACTCATCACTTAAGCCTTGCAAGCATGTAACTAATGAGTTAGTTATGAGATGATGTATTACAGAACGAGTAAAGAGACTTGCCGGTAACGAGATTGAACTAGGTATTGGATACTGACGATCAAATCTCGGGAAAGTAACATACCGATGACAAAGGGAACAACGTATGTTGTTATGCGGTTTGACCGATAAAGATCTTCGTAGAATATGTAGGAACCAATATGGGCATCCAGGTCCCGCTATTGGTTATTGACCGAGAATTGTTTTAGGTCATGTCTACACAGTTCTCGAACCCGTAGGGTCCGCAAGCTTAACGTTTCGATGACAGTTTTATTATGGGTTTATAAGTTTTGATGTACCGAAGTTTGTTCGGAGTCCCGGATGTGATCACGGACATGACGAGGGGTCTCGGAATGGTCGAGACATAAAGATTGATATATTGGAAGCCTATATTAGGACATCGGAATGGTTCCGGGTGAAATCGGCATTTTACCGGAGTACCGGGAGGTTATCGGAACCCCCCGGGGGGTTAATGGGCCTACATGGGCCAAGAGGGAGAAGAGGGAAGGAGCCAGGAGGGGGCCGCGCGCCCCTCCCCCTCCTAGTCCGAATAGGACAAGGGAAGGGGGGCGACGCCCCCCCTTTCCTTCCCCTCTTCCTCCTCTTTCCCCCTTTCTCCTACTCCTACTTGGAAAAGGGGAGTCCTACTCCCGGTGGGAGTAGGACTCCCCCCTTGGCGCACCCTCTAGGCCGGCCGCCTCCTCCCCCCTTGGCTCCTTTATATACGGGGGCGGGGGGCACCCCAAAGACACACAAGTTGATCTACGGATCGTTCCTTAGCCGTGTGCGGTGCCCCCTTCCACAATATTCCACCTCGGTCATATCGTCGCGGAGTTTAGGCGAAGCCCTGCGCCGGTAGAACATCATCATCGTCACCATGCCGTCGTGCTGACGGAACTCATCTCCGGAGCTCGGCTGGATCGGAGGCCGGAGATCGTCATCGAGCTGAACGTGTGCTGAACTCGGAGGCTCCGTACGTTCGGTGCTTGGATCGGTCGGATCGTGATGACGTACGACTACATCAACCGCGTTGTGATAATGCTTCCGCTTATGGTCTACGAGGGTACGTGGACGAGCACTCTCCCCTCTCGTTGCTATGCCATCACCATGATCTTGCGTGCGCGTAGGAATTTTTTTGAAATTACTACGTTCCCCAACAGTGGCATCCGAGCCTAGGTTTTATGCGTTGATGTTATATGCACGAGTAGAACACAAGTGAGTTGTGGGTGATACAAGTCATACTGCTTACCAGCATGTCATACTTTGGTTCGGTGGTATTGTGAGATGAAGCAGCCCGGACCGATATTACGCGTACGCTTACGCGAGACTGGTTTCACCGTTACAAGCACTCGTGCTTAAAGGTGGCTGGCGGGTGTCTGTCTCTCTCACTTTAGCTGAATCGAGTGTGGCTACGCCCGGTCCTTGCAAAGGTTAAAACAGCACTAACTTGACGAACTATCGTTGTGGTTTTTGATGCGTAGGTAAGAACGGTTCTTGCTAAGCCCGTAGCAGCCACGTAAAATTTGTAACAACAAAGTAGAGGACGTCTAACTTGTTTTTGCAGGGCATGTTGTGATGTGATATGGTCAAGATGTGATGCTATATTTTATTGTATGAGATGATCATGTTTTGTAACCGAAGTTATCGGCAACTAGCAGGAGCCATATGGTTGTCGCTTTATTGTATGAAATGCAAACGCCCTGTAATTGCTTTACTTTATCACTAAGCGGTAGCGATAGTCGTAGAAGCAATAGATGGCGTAAACGACAATGATGCTACGATGGAGATCAAGGTGTCGCGCCGGTGACGATGGTGATCACGATGGTGCTTCGGAGATGGAGATCACAAGCACAAGATGATGATGGCCATATCATATCACTTATATTGATTGCATGTGATGTTTATCCTTTATGCATCTTATCTTGCTTTGATTGACGGTAGCATTTTAAGATGATCTCTCACAAAAATTATCAAGTAGTGTTCTCCCTGAGTATGCACCGTTGCCAAAGTTCATCGTGCCGAGACACCACGTGATGATCGGGTGTGATAAGCTCTACGTCCATCTACAACGGGTGCAAGCCAGTTTTGCACACGCGGAATACTCAGGTTAAACTTGACGAGCCTAGCATATGCAGATATGGCCTCGGAACAAGGAGACCGAAAGGTCGAACGTGAATCATATAGTAGATATGATCAAAATAGTGATGTTCACCCTTGAAAACTACTCCATCTCACGTGATGAACGGTTATGGTTTAGTTGATTTGGATCACGTGATCACTTAGATGACTAGAGAGATGTCTGTCTAAGTGGGAGTTCTTAAGTAATATGATTAACTGAACTTAAATTTATCATGAACTTAGTACCTGATAGTATCTTGCTTGTCTATGTTTGTTTGTAGATAGATGGCTCGTGCTGTTGTTCCGTTGAATTTTAATGCGTTCCTTGAGAAAGCAAAGTTGAAAGATGATGGTAGCAATTACACGGACTGGGTCCGTAACCTGAGGATTATCCTCATTGCTGCACAGAAGAGTTACGTCCTGGAAGCACCGCTGGGTGCCAGGCCTGCTGCTGATGCAACTGACGACGTTAAGAACGTCTGGCAGAGCAAAGCTGATGACTACTCTATAGTTCAGTGTGCCATGCTTTACGGCTTAGAACCGGGTCTTCAACGACGTTTCGAACGTCATGGAGCATATGAGATGTTCCAAGAGTTGAAATTAATATTTCAAGCAAATGCCTGGATGAAGTCTCCAATAAGTTCTATAGCTGCAAGATGGAGGAGAATAGTTCTGTCAGTGAACACATACTCAGAATGTCTGGGTATAATAATCACTTGATTCAACTGGGAGTTAATCTTCCTGATGATAGTGTCATTGATAGAATTCTCCAATCACTGCCACCAAGCTACAAGAGCTTTGTGATGAACTATAATATGCAAGGGATGAACAAGACTATTCCCGAGCTCTTCGCAATGCTAAAAGCCGCGGAGGTAGAAATCAAAAAGGAGCATCAAGTGTTGATGGTCAACAAGACCACTAGTTTCAAGAAAAAGGGAAAAGGGAAGAAGAAGGGGAACTTCAAAAAGAACGGCAAGCAAGTTGCTGCTCAAGAGAAGAAACCCAAGTCTGGACCTAAGCCTGAAACTGAGTGCTTCTACTGCAAGCAGACTGGTCACTGGAAGCGGAACTGCCCCAAGTATTTGGCGGATAAGAAGGATGGCAAAGTGAACAAAGGTATATGTGATATACATGTTATTGATGTGTACCTAACTAGAGCTCGTAGTAGCACCTGGGTATTTGATACTGGTTTTGTTGCTAATATTTGCAACTTGAAACAGGGACTACGGAATAAGCGAGCACTGGCCAAGGACGAGGTGACGATGCGCGTGGGAAACGGTTCCAAAGTCGATGTGATCGCGGTCGGCACGCTACCTCTACATCTACCTTCGGGATTAGTTTTAGACCTGAATAATTGTTATTTGGTGCCAGGGTTGAGCATGAACATTATATCTGGATCTTGTTTAATGCGAGACGGTTATTCATTTAAATCAGAGAATAATGGTTGTTCTATTTATATGAGTAATATCTTTTATGGTCATGCACCCTTGAAGAGTGGTCTATTTGTATTGAATCTCGATAGTAGTGATACACATATTCATAATGTTGAAGCCAAAAGATGCAGAGTTGATAATGATAGTGCAACTTATTTGTCGCACTGCCGTTTAGGTCATATCGGTGTAAAACGCATGAAGAAACTCCATACTGATGGACTTCTGGAATCACTTGATTATGAATCACTTGGTACTTGCGAACCGTGCTGTGACGCCCGAATAATTAGCTACAGTAACCCTCTCCTAATGATGCCATGTCACCGTGGTCACCGTAGTTAATCTCGCGATGGTTAAAAAATGATTCAAATTTAAATTCAAAATATGTCAAACAACAAAAGTTTTCAAAAGTTGAAACAAAAATGTTCGGTGGGTGCCGAATATTATAAGGGTAATTATAGTAAAGAAAACATAATTTTACAAAGTGCCTAAGTGCTTTAAATTAAATATAACAGAAAAGAAAAATAAATAAAAGAAACAAATTACAAAAAAAAGGAGGAACCCCCGGGCTTCGACCCAGCAGGCCATCAGCCCCACTGGGCCAACCCACCAGGCCCAGCCGACCACCCCCACTCCCCTTATCCACTCCTCCCAGAAACCCGAACCGCCACCGACACCCCACTCCCCCCCGCAAAATATCTCTGCCCCCTCTCTCCCGATTGGATCGGGATCGAGAGGAGGAGGCCACCGGCGCCGTCGCCCACCGTCGCCTGAGGCCCCGACGACGGCGCTGCTCTCCCCGTCGACCCGCCTCGCTGGACGCCCCCGCCGCCTCGACGCCGTGCCCCTGCCTCGGGTCGTCGTCCACCCGTCGCCTCGCCGGCGCCGCTCGAGCCGCGCCACCTTGTCGCGTCGCGCTCGCCCCCGACAACCGCGTCAACCCCAACGCCCAATCCCGTGCCACCCGGCGCTGCTCGCCGGCATCGTCGGCCGTCGTCTTCGTCTCTCCTCGAGCGGCTTCCTCGCCCCTCGTCGGACTACCCCACCATCGCCGCCTCGCGACCTCGACCTCATCCCCGACCAGCCTCCTCGAGCCACGCCGCCCCCGCTTCCCTCCATCGCTGGTGAGGCCCACGGCCTCCCCTTTCCCTCTGCCAGCACCTCGCACCTGTCGTGCTGCTACTGCTAGTGTCCATCGCTGGAATTTGGTCGAAGCGGGCCACAGCGCCCGTTCGGTGGGTCGTCTCCGCGCGGCGTATGGTCGCCGGAGCGACGAGATCGATGTACGCCGCCCCGTCGGGTGGTTGCCGGCGTGCACCACCGCGCGGGCGCGCGTTTTGGCCGCTCGGTTCCCCCCTGACATGTGGGCCTGCCCGGTTTAATTAGGAACTAACCTCCCCTGTTTTGTTAATGGGGCCATTGCCTAATCTGGATTAATGCAATAACCCCCCTAATAAGTGTATGAAAAGTGGGCCCTCTCTATTAACTAAAATAGCTAATAAAAACATTGTTAAATATCAGCCAATGACACGTGGGTCCACCCTTGTGTGTTGACCAGTCAACAATGACTGTTGACTGCTGACTCAGTAGTCAACAGGACCCATTGTCAGCCACACATGCAAACGGCTGGGTACATTATGTGTGTACCCATAGCATTTTACCATTTGTTTTGGATTAATTCAAATTTCTAAAAATGTTTAAATTAATTAATTAAGATTAATTAACCTAATAACAACTTAACCTAATTAACTATTATTAATTAACTAAACAGCCAATGACATGCGGGACCCACACGTCAGTTTGACCCAGTCAACTCCCTGTTGACAGCTGATGTCAAGCTGATGTCATGACGACATCAGCAGACACTGTTCTGGATAATGTTAGAATTAAATAGATAAATAAATTTAGAAAATGATTAAAACTTTAGAAAAACATAGAAAATAAACCTTAGCTCAGATGAAAATGTTTTCTACATGAAAGTTGCTCAGAGCGACGAGACGAATCCGGATACACAGCCCGTTCGTCCGCCACACATCCCTAGCATAGCAAACTCGCAACTTTCCCCCTCCGGTTCATCTGTCCAAAAACGCGAAACACCGGGGATACTTTCCTGGATGTTTTCCCCCTTCACCGGTACCACCTACTACCGCGTTAGGGCACACCGAGCACCGCGTATTGCCATGTTACGCTTTGTGATGCTTTGATTGCCCTGTTATTTATTGTGTTCCTCCTCCGTTACTTCTTTCCGGTAGACCTCGAGACTGCCGGCGACCCCCAGTTCGACTACGGAGTTGACGACCCCTCCTTGCCAGAGCAACCAGGCAAGCCCCCCCCCCTTGATCACCAGATATCGCCTATTCTCCTCTATACTGCTTGCATTAGAGTAGTGTAGCATGTTACTACTTTTCCGTAATCCTATTCTGATGCATAGCCTGACATTGTTGCTACATTTGTTGATACCTTACCTGCAGTCCTAAATACTTAGTATAGGATGCTAGTTTATCATCATTGGCCCTACATTCTTGTCAGTCTGTCTTGCTATACTATTGGGTTGTGATCAGTCGGGAGGTGATCACGGGTATATACTATACATATATACATACTACAGATGGTGACTAAAGTCGGGTCCGCTCGAAGAGTACCCGCGAGTGATTCACGGATTGGGGGCTGAAAAGACCTTTGTCCCGACGGCCCTCTGTGTGGATCTTTGTGGCGGAGCGACAGGGCAGGTTGAGACCACCTAGGTGAGAGGTGGGCCTGGCCCTGGTCGGCGTCCGCGGTTGCTTCATAATAACACGCTTAACGAGATCTTGGTATTTGATCTGAGTCAGGCCATTTGGTCTATACGCACTAACCATCTACGCGGGAGTAGTTATGGGTATCCCGGCGTCGTGGTATCAGCCGAAGCCTTCGTGACGTCAGCGACTGAGTGGCGTGCGCCGGATTGGACTGGAACTCCACTAGGGTAGGTCTGCTTCCGGCCACGTTCGCAGCGTGCAGGTGTGCAAAGGGCGATGGGCCCAGACCCCTGCGCCATAGGAGTTAGACCGGCGTGCTGACCTCTCTGTTGTGCCTAGGTGGGGTTCCGACGTGTTGATCTTCCGAGGCCGGGCATGACCCAGGAAAGTGTGTCCGGCCAAATGGGATCGAGCGTGTTGGGTTATGTGGTGCACCCCTGCAGGGAAGTTAATCTATTCGAATAGCCGTGTCCCTCGGTAAAAGGACGACCCGGAGTTGTACCTTGACCTGATGATAACTAGAACCGGATACTTAACAAAACACACCCTTCCAAGTGCCAGATACAACCCGGTGATCGCTCTCTAACAGGGCGACGAGGAGAGGATCGCCGGGTAGGATTATGCTATGCGATGCTACTTGGAGGACTTCAATCTACTCTCTTCTACATGCTGCAAGACGGAGGCTGCCAGAAGCGTAGTCTTCGACAGGATTAGCTATCCCCCTCTTATTCTGGCATTCTGCAGTTCAGTCCACTGATATGGCCCTTTACACATATACCCATGCATATGTAGTGTAGCTCCTTGCTTGCGAGTACTTTGGATGAGTACTCACGGTTGCTTTCTCCCCCCTTTTCCCCCTTTCCTTTCTTTCTGGTTGTCGCAACCAGATGCTGGAGCCCAGGAGTCAGACGCCACCGTCGACGACGACTACTACACTGGAGGTGCCTACTACTACGTGTAGGCTGCAGAACGACGACCAGGAGTAGTTTAGGAGGATCCCAGGCAGGAGGCCTGCGCCTCTTTCGATCTGTATCCCCAGTTTGTGTTAGCCATCTTATGGCAACTTGTATAACTTATGTCTGTACTCAGATATTGTTGCTTCCGCTGACTCGTCTATGATCAAGCACTTGTATTCGAGCCCTCGAGGCCCCTGGCTTGTATTATGATGCTTGTATGACTTATTTATGTTTTTAGAGTTGTGTTGTGATATTTTCCCGTGAGTCCCTGATCTTGATCATACACGTTTGCGTGCATGATTAGTGTACGATTGAATCGGGGGCGTCACAAGTTGGTATCAGAGCCAACTGCCTGTAGGAATCCCTCTTTCCAACTCGTTGGCCGAAGTTGAGTCTAGTCATTGAAAAGGTTTTTACTAACATGGCTGTGCGGCTTACGGGCCCACGTCGCCATTGGGTGGTATAAGGATCTTTTACTCCTCGACCTTTACTCTGGGATTATGAACTCTCTTCTATTCGGGTTAAATGATTTTTACTAAAATCTAACTTTAGGTTCTCGAAAATACTTTTTCCCGGAGAGCCCCTTCAGTCCAGATGATCGCCGGTTGCACCACAAGATTTCGAAGATACTCTCCGATTTTCTCTTGAGACCTTGTGCTCGTTGCTTTTGCAATTCCCTACCACCGAAATATCCCTATGGATAAATACTTACACCTGTCGTGCTTACTTTTATTCCCAGTCGATCTTGTTATTACAAGATACCCCGAGAATATTTTGTGCCTACTGCCTTGCAGTTCTTCGCCACCTGAATACCCCCAGTTCGACTACGGAGTTGACGACCCCTCCTTGCCAGAGCAACCAGGCAAGCCCCCCCCCCTTGATCACCAGATATCGCCTATTCTCCTCTATACTGCTTGCATTAGAGTAGTGTAGCATGTTACTGCTTTTCGGTAATCCTATTCTGATGCATAGCCTGACATTGTTGCTACATCTGTTGATACCTTACCTGCAATCCTAAATACTTAGTATAGGATGCTAGTTTATCATCATTGGCCCTACATTCCTGTCAGTTTGTCTTGCTATACTATTGGGTTGTGATCAGTCGGGAGGTGATCACGGGTATATACTATACATATATACATACTACAGATGGTGACTAAAGTCGGGTCCGCTCGAAGAGTACCCGCGAGTGATTCACGGATTGGGGGCTGAAAGGACCTTTGTCCCGACGGCCCTCTGTGTGGATCTTTGTGGCGGAGCGACAGGGCAGGTTGAGACCACCTAGGTGAGAGGTGGGCCTGGCCCTGGTCGGCGTCCGCGGTTGCTTCATAATAACACGCTTAACAAGATCTTGGTATTTGATCTAAGTCTGGCCATTTGGTCTATACGCACTAACCATCTAGGCGGGAGTAGTTATGCGTATCCCGGCGTTGTGGTATCAGCCGAAGCCTTCGTGACGTCAGCGACTGAGTGGCGCGCGCCGGATTGGACTGGAACGCCACTAGGCTAGGTCTGCTTCCGGCCGCGTTCGCAACGTGCAGGTGTGCAAAGGGCGATGGGCCCAGACCCCTGCGCCATAGGAGTTAGACCGGCGTGCTGACCTCTCTGTTGTGCCTAGGTGGGGCTGCGACGTGTTGATCTTCCGAGGCCAGGCATGACCCAGGAAAGTGTGTCCGGCCAAATGGGATCGAGCGTGTTGGGTTATGTGGTGCACCCCTGCAGGGAAGTTAATCTATTCGAATAGCCGTGTCCCTCGGTAAAAGGACGACCCGGAGTTGTACCTTGACCTTATGATAACTAGAACCGGATACTTAATAAAACACACCCTTCCAAGTGCCAGATACAACCCGGTGATCGCTCTCTAACAGGGCGACGAGGAGAGGATCGCCGGGTAGGATTATGCTATGCGATGCTACTTGCAGGACTTCAATCTACTCTCTTCTACATGCTGGAAGACGAAGGCTGCCAGAAGCATAGTCTTCGACAGGATTAGCTATCCCCCTCTTATTATGGCATTCTGCAGTTCAGTCCACTGATATGGCCCTTTACACATATACCCATGCATATGTAGTGTAGCTCCTTGCTTGCGAGTACTTTGGATGAGTACTCACGGTTGCTTTCTCCCCCCTTTTCCCCCTTTCCTTTCTTTCTGGTTGTCGCAACCAGATGCTGGAGCCCAGGAGCCAGACGCCACCGTCGACGACGAATACTACACTGGAGGTGCCTACTACTACATGCAGGCTGCAGAACGACGACCAGGAGTAGTTTAGGAGGATCCCAGGCAGGAGGCCTGCGCCTCTTTCGATCTGTATCCCCAGTTTGTGTTAGCCATCTTATGGCAACTTGTATAACTTATGTCTGTACTCAGATATTGTTGCTTCCGCTGACTCGTCTATGATCGAGCACTTGTATTCGAGCCCTCGAGGCCCCTGGCTTGTATTATGATGCTTGTATGACTTATTTATGTTTTTAGAGTTGTGTTGTGATATTTTCCCGTGAGTTCCTGATCTTGATCGTACACATTTGCGTGCATGATTAGTGTACGATTGAATCGGGGGCGTCACAAGTTGGTATCAGAGCCGACTGCCTGTAGGAATCCCCCTTTCCAACTCGTTGGCCGAAGTTGAGTCTAGTCATTGAAAAGGTTTTTACTAACATGGCTGTGCGGCTTACGGGCCCACGTCGCCATTGGGTGGTATAAGGATCTTTTACTCCTCGACCTTTACTCTGGGATTCTGAACTCTCTTCTATTCGGGTTAAATGATTTTTACTAAAATCTAACTTTAGGTTCTCGAAAATACTTTTTCCCGGAGAGCCCCTTCAATCCAGATGATCGCCGGCTGCACCAGAAGATTTCGAAGATACTCTCCGATTTTCTCTTGAGACCTTGTGCTCGTTGCTTTTGCAATTCCCTACCACCGAAATATCCCTATGGATAAATACTTACACCTGTCGTGCTTAATTTTATTCCTAGTCGATCTTGTTATTACAAGATACCCCGAGAATATTTTGTGCCTACTGCCTTGCAGTTCTTCGCCACCTGAATACCCCTAAGAATAATTTCTCGCACCTTCCGAGTATCCGCTCATCCCAGTTGTTCAGGTGTTTCACAAAAGTCTTTGAAATACTATTCAATCCTCCGAAAATCCTTAGCAGCTTTATTGCTCTGCAAATACTTGTCTACTAGCATTATGGATGCTTCCCATATATCTGGCAATATTCACTAGTATCTTTTGACACCGTCATTTTGATCCTATTGATTCAACATGTGTGCGAATGCACACAATCATCTATCAACCCTTCTAAATTATCTTTCTGACTCAGACATCATTTTTGAACATGAGTTGGTTCTCGACCAAACTATTTGTCGCCAATTGTGCCTCTGGTTTATCCAACTTATCCATCCTTGATCAGAGCGACTGCTCCTGATCCTTTGTTTTGGAAATCGTAATTCCTTTGTTATCTAAGCATCGAATTTATTCTGATGTTCTATAATATGATGCTCGTGCATTCTTTCTTCCTCTGATGGAGTACCGATACTCACATCAGCTCCGTTGTGGATCACCTGATCCATTGTTGGATTGTTATCCGACAGTGTCCTTCATATTCAATCACCTTGTGAGTTCTTCCCCTGATACATAGTGCCTTTGGTAAATTGTATCATCTGTTTGGCCAACCATGCTCTGCTTTCGAGCTGATGGTATTTACTATTGAAGCTTGTGGTATATGTTTCCACGATACCCTGATGGGTTGAACCTATGCCTTCCTTTATATGTGTGAACTCGGAAGTTTTCACAAGTCATACTCATCTGGTATTTCACCAGGTAAAACTTTCAACATTAATGCCTTTATCAAAGCAAGAAGTGAATGGAAGGTTATACATTGAAGAAGTGGGAGTCGACCCTGAACTTTGTGTTCATGCCCATGGACACGATGTAGTTCCTATCATGGAAGCTTCTTGTGATAATAACTATTTCCTTGATAAATATCATCTGGTATCTGAGAAATGATCCTTTGCAATCGTGGTTCCGACCATGATTGTTCTTCTTTGATCCATTTCTCAGACAAGTTAAAGCACTTGTCTTCTATAGATCAATGTGCCTGCCCAACCTCTATGAGGATCTACCTTCGAGTATTACCCCATGGTATCTCGAGGATATCAACCCATTGCACTTCATTCTATGAATTTCTGATGAAGTAGTACCCTTCCCCGTCATAGTGACTCCACGGGTTCTGGGTTGTCGTCAATCGAGAACATCGATAAGTGAATCGATTCCGCACTCTGATTCCATAACTCTAAGTAAATTTTGTTGCTTATGAGTTAATAATCATTTAAGTCAATCCTAGCCTGATCGGCTATATCATTAGCGTGCTAAATTTTAACTATGCTACCTGGTCCTTCCCGAAGCACAAATTTTGACAATGAGCTATGCTTACGTCCATTTTCCTCATCATATCATTTCACCTTAAACATCAAGCTTGATTTCAAGTTTGTGTCGTACCCATGGTTCCAATAACATTTTGCTTCATCATTCCTTTGATTTGATGTCATCGCCGATCGATTACATCTTCATGAAACTTCTTGACAAATGTGCCGTGATCATCATGAACGTTCTGAGCTCTTCCAGGATATCAATCGAACTCATGATGACAAATACCTTCCTTGCCCCTCGATGATTTGTGTTATCATCGACAACATTATTGCCTTCCCTCCAACACAAACTTGCTCATGTTTTGTGTTGTACTTTGAGCTCCTTGCTATCCAACTTATGTTATGTTCTACCTTGGAGTATTGCTATCTTCTATGTCAAGAATGTCATGGGAAATTCACCACCCTTAAGAATTCTTGATACAATTCATACTTATTAACATCACCATTCTTTTCTTGGTCCTCGTGTGGTTTCTAACCGGAATACCGACAAGTGGTCTGTGATGTGTAAATTCTAAACTTCTAGCAACCCTATTGCTTTGAAGTTATTGGTCTATAGTTTCATTCTACGTCTATGGCTTATTGAATCATCAATCATCATTCGAACATTTATCATGCAACCCATCCCATATTTCGGGTGCACCTGTGAACCAAGGTTTAATTGTGGATGTTTTTCTCGAACATACTTCATTATATCATTTGATGTGACAATTGATATCTCCTTGTTCACATAATTGTGGAAATCCATCTTTTGAAAATCTCGGTGAATTGTCGCAGAGTTCATCAGCTACCTCCTCTTCCTCTCCTTGATTTAATGAGGAACTCTTGTTTCGGAACTCACTTCCATTGTACATTTCCCGAGAATCTTGTCATGTCATCTCGTCAATTTGTTTTGCACCTTCTCTTCTCGGGCATCCTGAGTCTGAGGTATCCTAACACCAATCAGATCTGAACCTCGGTCGGATATGATGGTTGGAGCATATTTTCAAGAGTTATAACATTGGTCCTTGTATGACCCGGTAAGGTGATGTTATGCCTAGCACACTTGACCGGAGGACCTATTGTTATAGTATCCTCTTTAGCAATGTTACCCATTCTTTCATGAGGAAATTGTAAAACTTATTCTACAAGTTGTTCCTGATGGATCCTTTGTGTATCCAAAGTCCGACCTTTGCTTGAAGACCATGTCAATGCTATCTCGAAGCATGTCTGTGATACTCCGATCTTCAATAAGAACATTTAAAGCACCATGCTAAATTTTCTTTATCAATTATCCAAACACCGTTGTATGGCTAATATCATGAGATTCCCCCCTTACCTAATTGGTTTTCTACTTTGTATCCTGTCATGGATATCATGCTCTGCTTGTCCTTGGGAAGGATATACCCCCGAAATATGTGTGTATACACATTTTCCTTTCCATTGTTCTGTTTAAACCTGATAACCACTTTTCCTTTCCATTGGTTTGTTTAAACCTTCTTGTGATCTAAGCAGTAATATTCTCCTGCTTATGTAAACACCCCGGTGTACAATTCTGTCAGCAAGACCCTGTTACTATTGTTGATGACATTTCGGTAACCACCGATAGACGAGAACCTTGCCTATTGGTCCGCCTCGTTTCAACCAGCAGAAAAATGGTTCTCTTTGTCCCTCGCCCTTGGTACCAACATTGTTGCCTTCATAACTGGCAGGCTACCATCTGACATGCCTTGCTATCATGATCGTGCAAGACGTCATCGCCCTTCCTACTTTTAACCTACATGGTGGGCCCATAACCCATAGTTCCACACGATCGAAACCTGACTCTCCTGTACACCCTGTTGTCAAAGTTATTCCTCACGCTTGACCTCTTACGTAATTTAGGGCTATCTGCCAAGTGATCTATTCTGGTATCAGACGCAATACCTATTCTCGTTGCTCTAAACCCCTTTCACCTTCTGATTAGGCATCGAACGCTTGCCTATCCGTTTGAAACTTCTCATGGTACCTCCTTACTTTGCTCTCGACATTTTCTTAAGATTCAATTCGAGAGTTACTTTTCGCCACCTTCCCTAATGATTATGTACCGGATAAGCAACCGTGTAGAGTTCCATTCTTCCGGTATACCCCCTTATTCTTCCGTAAGTACGAAGAAGACTCCAAAGAAAGGATGACGACTTCATCATGATGACTTGAAGGCGAGGTATGAAGACATCAACGTTATGGATCGACCACTTAAAGAAGAGCAACCAAGGCCGAGAAGGCTCGTTAGGGTTTCGTAACCAAATCCCTTCCCCGTCACTCCCCCTCTTAAATCTCGGGACGAGATTTCTTGTAGTGGAGGAGAATTGTGACGCCCGGATGATTAGCTACAGTAACCCTCTCCTAATGATGCCATGTCACCGCGGTCACCGTAGTTAATCTCGCGATGGTTAAAAAAATGATTCAAATTTAAATTCAAAATATGTCAAACAACAAAAGTTTTCAAAAGTTGAAACAAAAATGTTCGGTGGGTGCCGAATATTACAAGGGTAATTATAGTAAAGAAAACATAATTTTACAAAGTGCCTAAGTGCTTTAAATTAAATATAACAGAAAAGAAAAATAAATAAAAGAAACAAATTACAAAAAAAAACAAAAGGAGGAACCCCCGGGCTTCGGCCCAGCAGGCCATCAGACCCACTGGGCCAACCCACCAGGCCCAGCCGGCCACCCCCACTCCCCTTATCCACTCCTCCCAGAAACCCGAACCGCCACCGACACTCCACTCCCCCCCGCAAAATATCTCTGCCCCCTCTCCCGATTGGATCGGGATCGAGAGGAGGAGGCCACCGGCGCCGTCGCCCACCGTCGCCTGAGGCCCCGACGACGGCGCTGCTCTCCCCATCGACCCGCCTTGCTGGACGCCCCCGCCGCCTCGACACCGTGCCCCTGCCTCGGGTCGTCGTCCACCCGTCGCCTCGCCGGCGCCGCTCGAGCCGCGCCACCTTGTCCGCGTCGCGCTCGCCCCCGACAACCGCGTCAACCCCAACACCCAATCCCGTGCCGCCCGGCGCTGCTCGCCGGCATCGTCGGCCGTCGTCTTCGTCTCTCCTTGAGCGGCTTCCTCGCCCCTCGTCGGACTACCCCACCATCGCCGCCTCGCGACCTCGACCTCATCCCCGACCAGCCTCCTCGAGCCACGCCGCCCCCGCTTCCCTCCATCGCTGGTGAGGCCCACGGCCTCCCCTTTCCCTCTGCCAGTGCCTCGCACCTGTCGTGCTGCTACTGCTAGTGTCCATCGATGGTATTTGGTCGAAGCGGGCCACAACGCCCATTCGGTGGGTCGTCTTCGCGCGGCGTTTGGTTGCCGGAGCGACGAGATCGATGTACGCCGCCCCGTCGGGTGGTTGCCGGCGTGCACCACCGCGCGGGCGCGCGTTTTGGCCGCTCGGTTCCCCCCTGACATGTGGGCCTGCCCGGTTTAATTAGGAACTAACCTCCCCTGTTTTGTTAATGGGGCCATTGCCTAATCTGGATTAATGCAATAACCCCCCTAATAAGTGTATGACAAGTGGGCCCTCTCTATTAACTAAAATAGCTAATAAAAACATTGTTAAATATCAGCCAATGACACGTGGGTCCACCCTTGTGTGTTGACCAGTCAACAATGACTGTTGACTGCTGACTCAGTAGTCAACAGGACCCACTGTCAGCCACACATGCAAACGGCTGGGTACATTATGTGTGTACCCATAGCATTTTACCATTTGTTTTGGATTAATTCAAATTTCTGAAAATGTTTAAATTAATTAATTAAGATTACTTAACCTAATAACAACTTAACCTAATTAACTATTATTAATTAACTAAACAGCCAGTGACATGCGGGACCCACACGTCAGTTTGATCCAGTCAACTCCCTGTTGACTGCTGATGTCAAGCTGATGTCATGATGACATCAGCAGACACTATTTTGGATAATGTTAGAATTAAATAGATAAATAAATTTAGAAAATGATTAAAACTTTAGAAAAACATAGAAAATAAACAGTATCTCAGATGAAAAGTTTTCTACATGAAAGTTACTCAAAGCGACGAGACAAATCCGGATACGCAGCCCATTCGTCCGCCACACATCCCTAGCATAGCAAACTCGCAACTTTCCCCCTCCGGTTCATCTGTCCAAAAACGCGAAACACTGGGGATACTTTCCCGGATGTTTTCCTCCTTCACCGGTACCACCTACTACCGTGTTAGGGCACACCGAGCACCACGTATTGCCATGTTACGCTTTGTGATGCTTTGATTGCCCTGTTATTTATTGTGTTCCCCCTCCGTTACTTCTTTCCGGTAGACCTCGAGACTGCCGGTGACCCCCAGTTCGACTACGGAGTTGACGACCCCTCCTTGCCAGAGCAACCAGGCAAGCCCCCCCCCCCTTGATCACCAGATATCGCCTATTCTCCTCTATACTGCTTGCATTAGAGTAGTGTAGCATGTTACTGCTTTTCGTTAATCCTATTCTGATGCATAGCCTGACATTGTTGCTACATCTGTTGATACCTTACCTGCAATCCTAAATACTTAGTATAGGATGCTAGTTTATCATCATTGGCCATACATTCTTGTCAGTCTGCCTTGCTATACTATTGGGCCGTGATCACTCGGGAGGTGATCACGGGTATATACTATACATATATACATACTACAGATGGTGACTAAAGTCGGGTCCGCTCGAAGAGTACCCGCGAGTGATTCACGGATTGGGGGCTGAAAGGACCTTTGTCCCGACGGCCCTCTGTGTGGATCTTTGTGGCGGAGCGGCAGGGCAGGTTGAGACCACCTAGGTGAGAGGTGGGCCTGGCCCTGGTCGGCGTCCGCGGTTGCTTCATAATAACACGCTTAACGAGATCTTGGTATTTGATCTGAGTCTGGCCATTTGGTCTATACGCACTAACCATCTACGCGGGAGTAGTTATGGGTATCCCGGCGTCGTGGTATCAGCCGAAGCCTTCGTGACGTTAGCGACTGAGTGGCGCGCGCCGGATTGGACTGGAACGCCACTAGGCTAGGTCTGCTTCCGGCCACGTTCGCAGCGTGCAGGTGTGCAAAGGGCGATGGGCCCAGACCCCTGCGCCATAGGAGTTAGACCGGCGTGCTGACCTCTCTGTTGTGCCTAGGTGGGGCTGCGACGTGTTGATCTTCCGAGGCCGGGCATGACCCAGGAAAGTGTGTCCGGCCAAATGGGATCGAGCGTGTTGGGTTATGTGGTGCACCCCTGCAGGGAAGTTAATCTATTCGAATAGCCGTGTCCCTCGGTAAAAGGACGACCCGGAGTTGTACCTTGACCTGATGATAACTAGAACCGTATACTTAATAAAACACACCCTTCCAAGTGCCAGATACAACCCGGTGATCGCTCTCTAACAGGGCGACGAGGAGAGGATCGCCGGGTAGGATTATGCTATGCGATGCTACTTGGAGGACTTCAATCTACTCTCTTCTACATGCTGCAAGACGGAGGCTGCCAGAAGCGTAGTCTTCGACAGGATTAGCTATCCCCCTCTTATTCTGGCATTCTGCAGTTCAGTCCACTGATATGGCCCTTTACACATATACCCATGCATATGTAGTGTAGCTCCTTGCTTGCGAGTACTTTGGATGAGTACTCACGGTTGCTTTCTCCCCCCTTTTCCCCCTTTCCTTTCTTTCTGGTTGTCGCAACCAGATGCTGGAGCCCAGGAGTCAGACGCCACCGTCGACGACGACTACTACACTGGAGGTGCCTACTACTACGTGTAGGCTGCAGAACGACGACCAGGAGTAGTTTAGGAGGATCCCAGGCAGGAGGCCTGCGCCTCTTTCGATCTGTATCCCCAGTTTGTGTTAGCCATCTTATGGCAACTTGTATAACTTATGTCTGTACTCAGATATTGTTGCTTCCGCTGACTCGTCTATGATCGAGCACTTGTATTCGAGCCCTCGAGGCCCCTGGCTTGTATTATGATGCTTGTATGACTTATTTATGTTTTTAGAGTTGTGTTGTGATATTTTCCCGTGAGTTCCTGATCTTGATCGTACACATTTGCGTGCATGATTAGTGTACGATTGAATCGGGGGCGTCACAAGTTGGTATCAGAGCCGACTGCCTGTAGGAATCCCCCTTTCCAACTCATTGGCCGAAGTTGAGTCTAGTCATTGAAAAGGTTTTTACTAACATGGTTGTGCGGCTTACGGGCCCACGTCGCCATTGGGTGGTATAAGGATCTTTTACTCCTCGACCTTTACTCTGGGATTCTGAACTCTCTTCTATTCGGGTTAAATGATTTTTACTAAAATCTAACTTTAGGTTCTCGAAAATACTTTTTCCCGGAGAGCCCCTTCAGTCCAGATGATCGCCGGCTGCACCAGAAGATTTCGAAGATACTCTCCGATTTTCTCTTGAGACCTTGTGCTCGTTGCTTTTGCAATTCCCTACCACCGAAATATCCCTATGGATAAATACTTACACCTGTCGTGCTTACTTTTATTCCCAGTCGATCTTGTTATTACAAGATACCCCGAGAATATTTTGTGCCTACTGCCTTGTAGTTCTTCGCCACCTGAATACCCCTAAGAATAATTTCTCGCACCTTCCGAGTATCCGCTCATCCCAGTTGTTCAGGTGTTTCACAAAAGTCTTTGAAATACTATTCAATCCGCTGACTCGTCTATGATCGAGCACTTGTATTCGAGCCCTCGAGGCCCCTGGCTTGTATTATGATGCTTGTATGACTTATTTATGTTTTTAGAGTTGTGTTGTGATATTTTCCCGTGAGTCCCTCATCTTGATCGTACATGTTTGCGTGCATGATTAGTGTACGATTGAATCGGGGGCGTCACACGTGCCTCATGGGCAAGATGACTAAAACACCGTTCTCCGGAACTATGGAGAGAGCAACAGATTTGTTGGAAATCATACATACAGATGTATGTGGTCCGATGAATGTTGAGGCTCGTGGCGTATATCGTTATTTTCTCACCTTCACAGATGATTTGAGCAGATATGGGTATATCTACTTGATGAAGCACAAGTCTGAAACATTTGAAAAGGTCAAAGAATTTCAGAGTGAAGTGGAAAATCATCGTAACAAGAAAATAAAGTTTCTACGATCTGATCGTGGAGGAGAATATTTGAGTTACGAGTTTGGTTTACATTTGAAACAATGCGGAATAGTTTCGCAACTCACGCCACCCGGAAGACCACAACGAAATGGTGTGTCCGAACGTCGTAATCGTACTTTACTTGATATGGTGCGATCTATGATGTCTCTTACCGATTTACCGCTATCGTTTTGGGGTTATGCTTTAGAGACGGCCGCATTCACGTTAAATAGGGCACCATCAAAATCCATTGAGACGACGCCTTATGAACTGTGGTTTGGCAAGAAACCAAAGTTGTCGTTTCTTAAAGTTTGGGGCTGCGATGCTTATGTGAAGAAACTTCAACCAGATAAGCTCGAACCCAAATCAGAGAAATGTGTCTTCATAGGATATCCAAAAGAGATAGTTGGGTACACCTTCTATCACAGATCCGAAGGCAAGACATTCGTTGCTAAGAATGGATCCTTTCTAGAGAAGGAGTTTCTCTCGAAAGAAGTGAGTGGGAGGAAAGTAGAACTTGATGAGATAACTGTATCTACTCCCTTATTGGAAAGTAGTTCATCACGAGAACCGGTTCCTGTGACGACTACACCAATTAGTGAGGAAGCTAATGATATTGATCATGAAACTTCAGATCAAGTTTCTGCTGAACCTCGTAGGTCTACCAGAGTAAGATCCGCACCAGAGTGGTACGGTAATCCTATTCTGGAAGTCATGTTACTTGACCATGATGAACCTACGAACTATGAGGAAGCGATGATGAGCCCAGATTCCGCAAAATGGCTAGAGGCCATGAAATCTGAGATGGGATCCATGTATGAAAACAAAGTATGGACTTTGGTTGACTTGCCCGATGATCGGCAAGCCATAGAGAATAAATGGATCTTTAAGAAGAAGACTGACGTTGATGGTAATGTAACTGTCTATAAAGCTCGACTTGTTGCGAAAGGTTTTCGACAAGTTCAAGGGGTTGACTACGATGAGACTTTCTCACCCGTAGCGATGCTTAAGTCTGTCCGAATCATGTTAGCTATTGTTGCATTTCATGATTATGAAATTTGGCAAATGGATGTCAAGACTGCATTCTTGAATGGATTTCTAGAAGAAGAGTTGTATATGATGCAGTCGGAAGGTTTTGTTGATCCAAAAAGTGCTAACAAAGTATGCAAGCTCCAGCGTTCCATTTATGGACTGGTGCAAGCATCTCGGAGTTGGAATAAACGCTTTGATAATGTGATCAAAGCATATGGTTTTATACAGACTTTTGGAGAAGCCTGTATTTACAAGAAAGTGAGTGGGAGCTCTGTAGCATTTCTAGTTTTATATGTAGATGACATATTATTAATTGGAAATGATATAGAATTTCTGGATAGCATAAAGGGATACTTGAATAAAAGTTTTTCAATGAAAGACCTCGGTGAAGCTGCCTACAAATTAGGCATCAAGATCTATAGAGATAGATCAAGACGCTTAATAGGACTTTCACAAAGCACATACCTTGACAAAATTTTGAAAAAGTTCAAAATGGATCAGGCAAAGAAAGGATTCTTGCCTGTGCTACAAGGTGTGAAGTTGAGTCAAACTCAATGCCCGACCACAGCAGAAGATAGAGAGAAAATGAAAGATGTTCCCTATGCTTCAGCCATAGGCTCTATCATGTATGCAATGTTGTGTACCAGACCTGACGTATGCTTAGCAATAAGCTTGGCAGGAAGGTACCAAAGTAATCCAGGAGTGGATCACTGGACAGCGGTCAAGAACATCCTGAAATACCTGAAAAGGACTAAGGATATGTTTCTCGTATATGGAGGTGACAAAGAGCTAGTCGTAAATGGTTACGTCGATGCAAGCTTTGACACTGATCCGGACGATTCTAAATCGCAAACCGGATACGTGTTTTTATTAAACGGTGGAGTTGTAAGTTGGTGCAGTTCTAAACAAAGCGTCGTGGCGGGATCTACATGTGAAGCGGAGCACATAGCTGCTTCTGAAGCAGCGAATGAAGGAGTCTGGATGAAGGAGTTCATTTCCGATCTAGGTGTCATACCTAGTGCATCGGGACCAATGAAGATCTTCTGTGACAATACTGGTGCAATTGCCTTGGCAAAGGAATCCAGATTTCACAAGAGGACCAAGCACATCAAGAGACGCTTCAATTCCATTCGGGACCAAGTCCAAGTGGGAAACATAGAGATTTGCAAGATACACACGGATTTGAATGTTGCAGACCCATTGACTAAGCCTATCTCACGAGCAAAACATGATCAGCACCAAGACTCCATGGGTGTTAGAATCATTACTATGTAATCTAGATTATTGACTCTAGTGCAAGTGGCGGACTGAAGGAAATATGCCCTAGAGGCAATAATAAAGTTATTATTTATTTCCTCATATCATGACAAATGTTTATTATTCATGCTAGAATTGTATTAACCGGAAACATGATACATGTGTGAATACATAGACAAAACTATAGTCACTAGTATGCCTCTACTTGACTAGCTCATTAATCAAAGATGGTTATGTTTCCTAACCATAGACATGTGTTGTCATTTGATTAGTGGGATCACATCATTAGGAGAATGATTTGATTGACATGACCCATTCCGTTAGTCTAGCACTTGATCGTTTAGTATACTGCTATTGCTTTCTTCATGACTTATACAAAGTTCCTGCAACTATGAGATTGTGCAACTCCCGTATACCGGAAGAACACTTTGTGTGCTACCAAACGTCACAACGTAACTGGGTGATTATAAAGGTGCTCTACAGGTGTTTCCGAAGGTACATGTTGGGTTGGCATAATTCGAGATTAGGTTTTGTCACTCCGATTGTCGGAGAGGTATCTCTGGGCCCTCTCAGCAATACTCATCACCTAAGCCTTGCAAGCATGTAACTAATGAGTTAGTTATGAGATGATGTATTACAGAACGAGTAAAGAGACTTGCCGGTAACGAGATTGAACTAGGTATTGGATACCGACGATCAAATCTCGGGCAAGTAACATACCGATGACAAAGGGAACAACGTATGTTGTTATGCGGTTTGACCGATAAAGATCTTCGTAGAATATGTAGGAACCAATATGGGCATCCAGGTCCCGCTATTGGTTATTGATTGAGAATTGTTTTAGGTCATGTCTACATAGTTCTCGAACCCGTAGGGTCCGCACGCTTAATGTTTCGATGACAGTTTTATTATGAGTTTATAAGTTCTGATGTACCGAAGTTTGTTCGGAGTCCCGGATGTGATCACGGACATGACGAGGGGTCTCGGAATGGTCGAGACATAAAGATTGATATATTGGAAGCCTATATTAGGACATCGGAATGGTTCCGGGTGAAATCGGCATTTTACCGGAGTACCGGGAGGTTATCGGAACCCCCCGGGGGGTTAATGGGCCTACATGGGCCAAGAGGGAGAAGAGGGAAGGAGACAGGAGGGGGCCGCGCGCCCCTCCCCCTCCTAGTCTGAATAGGACAAGGGAAGGGGGGCGGCGCCCCCCCTTTCCTTCCCCTATTCCTCCTCTTTCCCCCTTTCTCCTACTCCTACTTGGAAAAGGGGAGTCCTACTCCCGGTGGGAGTAGGACTCCCCCCTTGGCGCGCCCTCTAGGCTGGCCGCCTCCTCCCCCCTTGGCTCCTTTATATACGGGGGCGGGGGGCACCCCAAAGACACACAAGTTGATCTACGGATCGTTCCTTAGCCGTGTGCGGTGCCCCCTTCCACCATATTCCACCTCGGTCATATCGTCGCGGAGTTTAGGCGAAGCCCTGCGCCGGTAGAACATCATCATCGTTACCACGCCGTCGTGCTGACGGAACTCATCTCCGGAGCTCGGCTGGATCGGAGGCCGGAGATCGTCATCGAGCTGAACGTGTGCTGAACTCGGAGGCTCCGTACGTTCGGTGCTTGGATCGGTCGGATCGTGAAGACATACGACTACATCAACCGCGTTGTGATAACGCTTCCGCTTACGGTCTACGAGGGTACGTGGACGAGCACTCTCCCCTCTCGTTTCTATGCCATCACCATGATCTTGCGTGCGCGTAGGAAATTTTTTGAAATTACTATGTTCCCCAACAAGAACACACAAGTTGATCTTCGTGATCATTCCTTAGCCGTGTGCGGTGCCCCCCTCCACGATATTACACCTCGGTCATATTGTAGCGGTGCTTAGGCGAAGCCCTGCGATGGTTGAACATCAAGATCGTCACCACACCGTCGTGCTGACGGAACTCCTCCCCGAAGCTTTGCTGGATCGAAGCCCGGGGTGCGTCATCGAGATGTACGTGTGTCAAGAACTCGGAGGTGCCAGAGTAACGGTGCTTGGATCGGTTGGACCGGAAAGACGTACGACTACTTCCTCTATGTTGCGTCAACGCTTCCGCTTCGGTCTACGAGGGTACGTAGACAACACTCTCCCCTCTTGTTGCTATGCATCACCATGATCTTGCGTGTGCGTAGGAATTTTTTTGAAATTACTACGTTCCCCAACAATCGTAGTTTGAGGAGGTCATGTATTCACTAAGTGCTAATGCTTTGGTCCGGTTCTCTATTAAAAGGAGGCCTTAATAGGACAAAAGATTCCATGCAAGTTCTTTTCCATAAGAACGTATGACTATATTCGGAATACATGCCTACATTATATTGATGAATTGGAGCTAGTTCTATGTCACCCTATGTTATAACTGTTGCATGATGAATGCCATCCGACATAATTATCCATCACTGACCCATTGCCTACAAGTTAGTTTCATATTGATCTTTGCTACATTACTTTAACTTTGCCACTATTACCGTTACTTCCATACTACTTTGCTATTAAATACTTTGCTGCAGATAGTAAGTCTTTCAGGTGTGGTTGAATTGACAACTCAGCTACTAATACTTGAGAATATTCTTTGGCCCCCCTTGTGTTGAATCAATAATTTTGGGTTGAATACTCTACCCTCGAAAACTGTTTCGATCCCCTATACTTGTAGGTTATCAGGCCACCTGCTGCCCACAAGGTAACATGGCGCGCCTACCCCCCCCCCCCCCAAGGGGAGCCAAAGAATATTCCCCTATACTCTACCCTGATGCCTTATGGAGCCCACAATTGGCCTTCGGCCCCCTCCTTCCGCTAGATGAAGCCTTTTGCCCTAGAAAAAAAATAAGAGGAGAACTTTCGGGACGAAGCGCCGCCGTCTTGAGGCGAAACCTGGGTAGGAGCACTTTTGCTCTCCGGCGGAGCGATTCCGCCGGGGATACTTCCCTCCGGAGGGGGAAATCGAAGCCATAAACATCACGAATGATCCTCTCATCATGGGAGGACCAATCTTCATCAACATCTTCACCAACATGATCTCAACTCAAACCCTAGTTCATCTCTTGTATTCAATCTTTCTCCCAAAACCTCAGATTGGTACCTGTGGGTTGCTAGTAGTGTTGATTACATCTTGTAGTTGATGCTAGTTAGTTTATTTGGTGGAGGATTATATGTTCAGATCCTTAAGAATATTCAATAGACCTCTAATCTTGAACATGAATATGATTTGTGATGTCACATCCCTAGCTTCTGGCATTGCTCTAGCCTAGCCTCATGTGTGCATCATGTTTAACTTTTGAATGAACTTGAAATGGGGATTGCTCAAACCCTAGCATTAAAGGAATTCACTAGGTTCACCTAAAATACTTTCAAGCAAGTCCAAATGGCTTTCAAAAATGTTCATGATTTTTGGACAAAGGTGAAAAACCTCTACCAAAAATGATGCCAATATTTTTGGGCCATTATGGATTTTTGAATAATCCATATTGTATTTGAATTGGGGCATTTAAATACTATTAATATTTTTAAATGCTCCAACAATTCTGAAAATTGATAAGGGTCACTGGAATAATTCAGAAAGCACCCATATTTATTTCCAGGATTTTATAAAATGATTTGATATTTAAAACAAATCAAAAACAAATTGCAGAAATAGAAAAAAATAAAACAGAACAAAAATAAAGGGGAGAGAGGCCACCTGGGCCACTTACCTGGCCTTACCCGCGCAGCCACCAGAGCCGGCCCAGTTCCCCCAGCCGGCCCAGCCCACCTCCTCCTCCCTTGTCCTCTTCCTCCTCTGCCAGGAGGACGAGCAGAGGCGAGGCATGGCGCGCGTCGACGCCGGCCACCTCCTGCTTCGCGCTGGAGGCCTCCCCCTTCGAGCCTATCCATGCGTGGAGACGCCACGCAGCTGCCCCGCACCGCTCTCACTCTCCCTCGCCCTCCCCTTCTTCCCCTGCTCTCTCTCCCTCTCACCCGAGAACCACCGCCGCCACCGACGCCGATTGCCGCAGCCACCGTGCTCCTCTCGCCTCCCCGACGCCTCCCAGAGCTCCGCAAGTCCTCCCTCGTCCTCCTCGTCGTCTCACGCGACCAGAAGAGCCCCGGAACGCCGCCCCCGACGTTTTCCCCCTCGCCGGCCGCCGAGGATCTTCTCCGTCGAATTCGGCCACTCCGGCGCGCCCCCGAGCTCGCTGACCCTCCCTGCGCGATCCCTGTGAGCTCCACTCCGTTTCCCCTCCTCCATTTTGTTCGTTTCCGTGCCGTAGCACCCCGGCCACATTCCCGAGCGCCGCCGTCCGCCATGGACGCCGGGCATGGCACTGACGTGCTGCTGCGGCCAGTCCGACGAGCCTAGCGTGCTCCTAGCTGCCCCAGGAGTCCGCATAGCCCCTCAGCCAGCCCCCTAGCGCCCCGTAACCTCGCTCCGCCCAAACCCGAGCTCCGGCAGCCGCTGCGGCCCCCACTCCGGCGAGCTCCGGCCACCCCCGCACCTCCCGATGGCCCCCCTAGATGCGCACGGGCACGGGCTACCCTCTGGTGCCCTTGGCTTGGCCCAAAACCCCTCGCAGCGCCACTCCGGCGAGCTCCCGCCGCAGTTTTGGTCGTCGCCGGCCGAACTCCGGCGAAGTCGACGTGGCTTAGTTAATTAGTCACTAACCCCCCCCACCTACTGACGCTGACAAGTGGGCCCCAGGGCTTAGTCAAAGCTAACCAGCCCGGGTCAACGCGGGATTAGTCCCTGTGTCACTGACGTGTGGACCCCACACGTCAGGTTTGACCTGGGGCGCTCGGTTGACCCTGCTGACGTCACTATTACGTCATGCTGACGCAGTATTTGTTCTGGAATTTAAATAAATCCTAAATGATTTATAAATTTCAGAAAATGACTAAAACTTCCAAAATTCATAGAAAATTAACCGTAACTCCAAATTTAATAAATTATATATGAAAAATTATCAGAAAAATTCAAGGAATCCATCTGTACCATTTTCATGCATGTTAGAACAACTTATAGCTGCTGTTTAGCACAAATCAATTAAAGGGCATTTAAATAATCACATATGGAGTTTGAATTTGAATCTTGGATTCAAACCAACTTCATTTAATCTGGTTTTAGTTGCATTAGCTCAAAACACATTCATTTTGCCATGTCATGATCATGCATCATATTGTGCATTGCATTGATTGTGTTCCTTTCTGTGTTGCCGGTATTTGTCCCCTCTCGATAGACGTGATACCGATGACGTGATCGTTGACACTGATGAAGACTCAATGTTATCTTCAGAAGTGCCAGGCAAGCAAAACCCCCTTGTTCATTCCGATACAATCCTACTCTCTCGCTCCTGCTCTCTTTTACTGCATTAGGACAACACCGATTCATCTGTTACTTGCTGCGGTAGCTGAACCCCTTTATCCTTTGCATGACCTGTCATTGCCACAGTAAATAGATGAAACCCACTAGCATGAGTAGGAGTTGTTTGAGCCCTGTTGTGCCTACTCATTCATGTTTGTTTGTCATGCCTGCTACTGCTTAGAGTTGAGTCAGGTCTGATTCATCGGGGATGAATCAGAGGCGTGTGAACATGTCCTACTGTGTGTGAGCTAAGCGTGTGAACACGATTTGGTAAAGGTAGCGGTGAGAGGCCATGTAGGAGTACATGGTGGGTTGTCTCATTGCAGCCGTCCTCAGGAACTGAGTTCTGTGTTTGTGATCCATGATTCAGCTACTACCACGCATTGGGCCCGAAACCAATGGACCCTCTCGGCTTCTTGATCACCCTTGTCCTCTGTCCAGGAGTTGCAAGTAGTTTCTGGTGTTTGTAGTATGCTGGAGGCCGTGCGCAGCGCTGACCGTAGGGGTGGGCTGTGATGCGGTAGGCACGTGGCCGGGTAAACCGGGCACCCGTTTGGTGTCACGGAACCCTGTACACATCGTTTGGGGCTGTGAGCGAAACTCCGGCCGGATCTCCTCATGGATGGAACCCGAATAGGCGATAAACCTGGACTAGAGACTTGAGTGTTTAGGCAGGCCGTGGCCGACACCCACGTTGGGCTTCCGCTTGAAGGTTGCCGAGTACATGTCGTGTAAACGGCGGTAAGTGGTGAGAGCGTGTGTGAAGAAGTACACCCCTGCAGGGTTAATATGATCTATTCGAATAGCCGTGTCCGCGGAAAAGGACTTCTGGGTTGCTTATATCAGTTCATAGACAAGTGAAAGTGGATACTCTAAAATACGCAAGATAAGCGTGAGTGCTATGGATGGCGTTCTCGTAGGGAGACGGGAGCGGATCCATAGTGGTGTATTGATATGGTGAATATGTGGACTCGTGTGCGCCACCTCAAAAAGTTACATTGCAGTCGTAGTTCAGGATAGCCACCGAGTCAAAGCTGGCTTGCTGCAGTCAAACTCCACCATCCCCTTTGTTGATAATGATGCATATGTAGATAGATCTGATGTAAGTCTTGCTGGGTACATTTGTACTCACGTTTGCCTATTTTATGTTTTTGCAGAGAGACTTCGGTCTCGCTAGTAGTTTCACGTGGACTTCGACGTTTAGCTTGATACCTCAGCTACGATCTTGTGCCCTCGGCAGGATCTGATAGATAGTCAGGCTTCTCAGCCTTTTTCATTTATAGTTGTCTGTACTCAGACATGATAGCTTCCGCTTGTGCTTTGACTTGTATGCTCTGAGTGTTGGGTCATGAGACCCATGTTTGTAATATCTCGCTCCTCGGAGCCTATTGATAAACTACTTGAGTCGTAGAGTCAGTTTGTGATGCCATGTTGTATTGCACATATCGAGCATATTGTGTGTATGTTATTGAAATGCTTGGTATGTGTGGGATCTGACCATCTAGTTGTTTATCTTTAGTAGCCTCTCTTACCGGGAAATGTCTCCTAGTGTTTCCACTGAGCCATGGTAGCTTGCTACTGCTCCGGAACACTTAGGCTGGCCGGCATGTGTCCTTCTTCGTTCCTGTGTCTGTCCCTTCGGGGAAATGTCACGCGATGAATACCGGAGTCCTGTTAGCCTGCTACAGCCCGGTTCACCGGAGTCCTGCTAGCCCAGTGCTACAGCCTGGATTCACTCGCTGATGACCGACACGTTCGATGCTGGGTCATGGATGCCTGTCCCTGTAAGTCTGTGCCACTTTGGGTTTACGACTAGCCATGTCAGCCCGGGCTCCTTTATCATATGGATGCTAGCGACACTGTCATATACGTGTGCCAAAAGGCGCAAACGGTCCCGGGCAAAGGTAAGGCGACACCCGTGGGAATACCGTGCGTGAGGCCGCAAAGTGATATGAGGTGTTACATGCTAGATCGATGTGGCAATGAGTCGGGGTCCTGACAGCGTTGGTATCAGAGCTTGACTGCCTGTAGGATTACCAAGCCAAACTGGTCGAAGTTGAGTCTAGAAATTCTTTAATTATATAAGGGAATTGATTGTGGGATGGAACGTAAGGCTCTTTTTACTCCTTATACCTCATGGCCTTCTGATCTGAGTCATCTTATCTTTCCTACGGGGTTAAGAAACTAGGCTTTCTCTTCTTTCTATCAGGATCACGTATTACTAGTCCGTAGACTTATAAGATTGTTGATTCAAGCCCCAGTCCAGTTCCTACTACCTTTGTATGTTAATTATTGATCTCGAAACCTTGATATTGTGCTTCTGAGTGGTTATGCCACCATTTTTGTGAATGTCTCAAGTCTTTTCTGAGCATTTACAGCCGTTATGCTGTCCGAGTCATCCCAGGTTTCTAAATAGTCTGAAGCATTTGCAAAATCCCTTCCTTCCGTTCCGATGTTCCTTTGGGCCAGATTAACCACACTAATCGGTGAGTGGAGGTACTTTGTTACCTCGGCGTATATGTTGGAGATATTATTATGACCCTGGGTGTCTTAGGGGATCATCTAGTAATTTAGCCATGATTGTGTTCCCAGTGTGATGATTCTGGCCATCAGCCTCGAAAGCATCCCGTGATGCCACTTAGTAGTAGGTATTCTACTCCTTGGGTTTTTGAACCCGAGATTCACTCTACTTACCTCATGTTGATAGTGTTTGCTAGTTCCTTTAGGATATTAGTAACCTTTGCGATAGTCCTCGAGGTCCGTGGTATATCGTTCTTCCAAATACCATGAACCATTATGGCAGAAGTTTGTTGGATCAAAAGATCACAACAGGCCCTCTAGGAGTTCTCCATGCTATATTGTGACTCTGCCAGCTCAACCTTTCTGCATGGGTTATCCGGAAGAATTATGTTGAACTTTGTTCGGCATACCAACCCATGCATCCACAACTCAGAAAATCGTATGTTCCTTTGAGTTGTCCCTCTTTAGTTGTCTTCTGACCCCCGTCTATCAATTGATGGTCAAGATTATGTGTGCATTCGTTCATCGATGCCTATTACTCTTGCGGTCCGTCAAGCCATTCCATTCAGAATGACTAGGAGAAACAAACTCCAGTACCTCTTCCATATCCAGGATTGGGTCAAAGAAGTTGTGCTCCGCAGATCAAATTGCTAATCCAGCTTTTGTTCTGTTCTACCTTGGGGTATTACCATCTTTATATCAAGAATGTCATGGGAATTGCACACCATCCTATGAACTCTTGGTACAGTGATACTTCTTGCCATCATTAGTCATTCCTCGGTCTTCGTGTTGATGCAACCGGAATACCGACAAATGAATTGTGATGTGTGAAATCAATACGCCTAGCAACCTCGTTGCTGGGTAGTTAAAGGACAATAATTTTATTCTTAGTGTGTTGGTTATTGAATCATCATTCTAAGATTGATCGAGCTACCTAGTCCATTCTCCTGGTTCACTCCTCGATCGATGAGTTAGGATTATTTCAAATTCTTGCTCTATTGATCATATCGTCTTGCCCTGAAAAGCAAGATTGTTCTCGAGCTTAGTAACATACCGGTGGCTCGTGATTCTCTGAATATCTTCTCAGAAGTATTACCAGGTTGTCACCTGACCGCTATGTTGAGCTCGTGATCAAGTTGGTTTTTTGTGAACCATCCTTCTCCAAGAATCTGTGTTGGATATCCCTGAGCTAGTTGGTTAAGTTAGACAACGACTTGGAGAGTTGGAAGATAAAAGCTTGCCTGACTTAGTTCATTCCAAAGGGATATTCTTGTGTAGTGTGTGTTGAAGAAAGATGATATCTTCATCGATTGGTCCCTGTGATCAGTTGCTGGATCTATTGTCTTATCAATCCTTTGATTTGAGTGTGGGCTATCGTCAAATCAAATCAGAACCAACGATGTTCGTAATGTTGTCTTATTCGTGGTTGATCCCTCGAGCATACACCATTACATCTTTGGTCTGACCAATGCTATCACCGTGTTCACTCAACTATGGAATTCCTTTTAAAAGGAAACCTAGATGAATTGTTGTTGAGCCCATTGACAACATCCTTATCTCCTCCATAATTTTGTTGAACATTAAGCTAGTGTTGGAAATTTTTGAAAGCATTTGTTCATGCTAGCTCATGAAGCATATGTTTGGATGAAGGTAGTGACTTCCTTTAATTCATGTGCATCTGATGCAAGTTGCCGCCGTGGATTCGAGAAAGTCAATGTTGTTTTCTTGGAATCATTCCAAATCAGTCATGCACACGTGCGAAGAATTCTGTGGTTTGAAGACTTGCAACCTTCAATCTATATGTGTCCCTAGCACACCAAGCCACTGATTGAATTGTTCAAGGAGAAGAAGTTCCTTCTTAAGAGTATACCTTATGCAAGGACTTCGTTATCCTCGATGATGGTTCCCCTCCTGAATTCGGTAGTGTTTTATTATAAGACTACTTTGTGGTCATGCTTGTCTTGGACAACATGTTCACATGTTTGTAGCAGAACCAGCTCATGTTTTGGAGCTTGCTATCGTAGTTCGTCTCCCGAGAATCTCGCAACGTCATCTCGTCGATTTGTGTTGCAAACTTTCATTTTTCTTCCTAGACTCGATGAGTCTGGAATATCCTGACACCAACCAGATCTGAATCTTAGGCAGATATGATGGGTTGGAACATTTCCCAAGAACTATAATATTGGTCTCTCGATAACCGGTAAGGTGGATGTCGTGGCCAACACACCCATCCGGTAGACCTATTATTATAGTATCTTATTTGATGGAATTGGCCACCTCCCCATAGGGATTTCGTAGGATTTACTCCCTAGTTGCCCCTATGGATCTTTGTGTTCCCGAAGTCCGACCTTTACTTGATGTTCTAGATACCAAACCATTTCAATGAATGGGATACACTAGCACATCAAGGAGAACATTAGAAGCGGAGTGCTAAATGTCTCTCGGTCGATCATCCAGATTCTATCTCCTTGGCCCCGTCAAGGGTGAAATCTGAGATGATGTTATCTTCCTTTGCATCTGCATCATCCATCATCATTCATCATGGTAGCAAGTTGTGTTGCCAGGATCCTTGACACGGATGTTGGTAAAACCTTGATGATTGCGGAAATGCTCAAGTTCTTGAAAGCACGTACAAGCGCTACGTGTTATCATCGGCTCTAATTGGGATGCTCTCAGTTCCCTCGGCAATGCTATGACCTTCTCAAACAGTGAATTCACTCCCTATTGTTGGGTTCTTCCCCAGTTACCAGAATCATTTCCAGCATTTGCATTTTGTTCCCAGCTTGCACCACCAATGTGCCATTCTACCATGGGTCTCATCCATTTCCGGTGATAAGCAAATTCATCCATTACGTTGTCTTCAACAAGGTAGTCCACATCATCCAACTCCGAGTATGCCATTCTACCGACCCCGCCAATCGATTGCTTGTGATTGCCTTAGGCTGGTATAAAGAGTTTCAATGATCTTTGAATCAAAGGTAATTCTTTTTGCCACTTAAGGGGATATATCTACGAGTCACCATCCCTAAGATGCCTCGTTGTGGTATCATGGCAATCCAACTCCTCGCTACGTTGACAACCGATCGCCACATTCTTAAGTGTGGAATTGTTGTCCACCTAGTGAACCTCGTCACCTGCTCCACTCCATCCTTTTAGAGGTATGCTTCGTCTCTCAGCTCGAGAGATACTGTTATATCTCATTCCGTGAGTCGTTCGATCTTCGAGAAGATCGACCCTTCTAGAGTCTCCTTCTTCCCTCCATGTCATGTTGGCAGGATTTCTCAGAGCAAGACATCAAGACAATGATGGTGAATGAATCAACGTTCAACTGAAGTGCACCCTGGATCGTGAAGATTATACTAGTTGCGTTTACCTTTCACCTTACCCTACGCCTGAATCTCGAGACGAGATTCTTGTTTAGTGGGGGTGAGTTGTCACATCCCTAGCTTCTGGCATTGCTCTAGCCTAGCCTCATGTGTGCATCATGTTTAACTTTTGAATGAACTTGAAATGGGGATTGCTCAAACCCTAGCATTAAAGGAATTCACTAGGTTCACCTAAAATACTTTCAAGCAAGTCCAAATGGCTTTCAAAAATGTTCATGATTTTTGACAAAGGTGAAAAACCTCTACCAAAAATGATGCCAATATTTTTGGGCCATTATGGATTTTTGAATAATCCATATTGTATTTGAATTGGGGCATTTAAATACTATTAATATTTTTAAATGCTCCAACAATTCTGAAAATTGATAAGGGTCACTGGAATAATTCAGAAAGCACCCATATTTATTTCCAGGATTTTATAAAATGATTTGATATTTAAAACAAATCAAAAACAAATTGCAGAAATAGAAAAAAATAAAACAGAACAAAAATAAAGGGGAGAGAGGCCACCTGGGCCACTTACCTGGCCTTACCCGCGCAGCCACCAGAGCCGGCCCAGTTCCCCCAGCCGGCCCAGCCCACCTCCTCCTCCCTTGTCCTCTTCCTCCTCTGCCAGGAGGACGAGCAGAGGCGAGGCGTGGCGCGCGTCGACGCCGGCCACCTCCTGCTTCGCGCTGGAGGCCTCCCCCTTCGAGCCTATCCACGCGTGGAGACGCCACACAGCTGCCCCGCACCGCTCTCACTCTCCCTCGCCCTCCCCTTCTTCCCCTGCTCTCTCTCCCTCTCACCCGAGAACCACCGCCGCCACCGACGCCGATTGCCGCAGCCATCGTGCTCCTCTCGCCTCCCCGACGCCTCCCAGAGCTCCGCAAGTCCTCCCTCGTCCTCCTCGTCGTCTCACGCGACCAGAAGAGCCCCGGAATGCCGCCCCCGACGTTTTCCCCCTCGCCGGCCGCCGAGGATCTTCTCCGTCGAATTCGGCCACTCCGGCGCGCCCCCGAGCTCGCTGACCCTCCCTGCGCGATCCCTGTGAGCTCCACTCCGTTTCCCCTCCTCCATTTTGTTTGTTTCCGTGCCGTAGCACCCCGGCCACATTCCCGAGCGCCGCCGTCCGCCATGGACGCCGGGCATGGCACTGACGTGCTGCTGCGGCCAGTCCGACGAGCCTAGCGTGCTCCTAGCTGCCCCAGGAGTCCGCATAGCCCCTCAGCCAGCCCCCTAGCGCCCCGTAACCTCGCTCCGCCCAAACCCGAGCTCCGGCAGCCGCTGCGGCCCCCACTCCAGCGAGCTCCGGCCACCCCCGCACCTCCCGATGGCCCCCCTAGATGCGCACGGGCACGGGCTACCCTCTGGTGCCCTTGGCTTGGCCCAAAACCCCTCGCAGCGCCACTCCGGCGAGCTCCCGCCGCAGTTTTGGTCGTCGCCGGCCGAACTCCGGCGAAGTCGACGTGGCTTAGTTAATTAGTCACTAACCCCCCCACCTACTGACGCTGACAAGTGGGCCCCAGGGCTTAGTCAAAGCTAACCAGCCCGGGTCAACGCGGGATTAGTCCCTGTGTCACTGACGTGTGGACCCCACACGTCAGGTTTGACCTGGGGCGCTCGGTTGACCCTGCTGACGTCACTATTACGTCATGCTGACGCAGTATTTGTTCTGGAATTTAAATAAATCCTAAATGATTTATAAATTTCAGAAAATGACTAAAACTTCCAAAATTCATAGAAAATTAACCGTAACTCCAAATTTAATAAATTATATATGAAAAATTATCAGAAAAATTCAAGGAATCCATCTGTACCATTTTCATGCATGTTAGAACAACTTATAGCTGCTGTTTAGCACAAATCAATTAAAGGGCATTTAAATAATCACATATGGAGTTTGAATTTGAATCTTGGATTCAAACCAACTTCATTTAATCTGGTTTTAGTTGCATTAGCTCAAAACACATTCATTTTGCCATGTCATGATCATGCATCATATTGTGCATTGCATTGATTGTGTTCCTTTCTGTGTTGCCGGTATTTGTCCCCTCTCGATAGACGTGATACCGATGATGTGATCGTTGACACTAATGAAGACTCAATGTTATCTTCAGAAGTGCCAGGCAAGCAAAACCCCCTTGTCCATTCCGATACAATCCTACTCTCTCGCTCCTGCTCTCTTTTACTGCATTAGGACAACACCGTTTCATCTGTTACTTGCTGCGGTAGCTGAACCCCTTTATCCTTTGCATGACCTGTCATTGCCACAGTAAATAGATGAAACCCACTAGCATGAGTAGGAGTTGTTTGAGCCCTGTTGTGCCTACTCATTCATGTTTGTTTGTCATGCCTGCTATTGCTTAGAGTTGAGTCAGGTCTGATTCATCGGGGATGAATCAGAGGCGTGTGAACATGTCCTACTGTGTGTGAGATAAGCGTGTGAACACGATTTGGTAAAGGTAGCGGTGAGAGGCCATGTAGGAGTACATGGTGGGTTGTCTCATTGCAGCCGTCCTCAGGAACTGAGTTCTGTGTTTGTGATCCATGATTCAGCTACTACCACGCATTGGGCCCGAAACCAATGGACCCTCTCGGCTTCTTGATCACCCTTGTCCTCTGTCCAGGAGTTGCAAGTAGTTTCTGGTGTTTGTAGTATGCTGGAGGCCGTGCGCAGCGCTGACCGTAGGGGTGGGCTGTGATGCGGTAGGCACGTGGCCGGGTAAACCGGGCACCCGTTTGGTGTCACGGAACCCTGTACACATCGTTTGGGGCTGTGAGCGAAACTCCGGCCGGATCTCCTCATGGATGGAACCCGAATAGGCGATAAACCTGGACTAGAGACTTGAGTGTTTAGGCAGGCCGTGGCCGACACCCACGTTGGGCTTCCGCTTGAAGGTTGCCGAGTACATGTCGTGTAAACGACGGTAAGTGGTGAGAGCGTGTGTGAAGAAGTACACCCCTGCAGGGTTAATATGATCTATTCGAATAGCCGTGTCCGCGGAAAAGGACTTCTGGGTTGCTTATATCAGTTCATAGACAAGTGAAAGTGGATACTCTAAAATACGCAAGATAAGCGTGAGTGCTATGGATGGCGTTCTCGTAGGGAGACGGGAGCGGATCCATAGTGGTGTATTGCTATGGTGAATATGTGGACTCGTGTGCGCCACCTCAAAATAGTTACATTGCAGTCGTAGTTTAGGATAGCCACCGAGTCAAAGCTGGCTTGCTGCAGTCAAACTCCACCATCCCCTTTGTTGATAATGAGGCATATGTAGATAGATCTGATGTAAGTCTTGCTGGGTACATTTGTACTCACGTTTGCCTATTTTATGTTTTTGCAGAGAGACTTCGGTCTCGCTAGTAGTTTCACGTGGACTTCGACGTTTAGCTTGATACCTCAGCTACGATCTTGTGCCCTCGGCAGGATCTGATAGATAGTCAGGCTTCTCAGCCTTTTTCATTTATAGTTGTCTGTACTCAGACATGATAGCTTCCGCTTGTGCTTTGACTTGTATGCTCTGAGTGTTGGGTCATGAGACCCATGTTTGTAATATCTCGCTCCTCGGAGCCTATTGATAATCTACTTGAGTCGTAGAGTCATTTTGTGATGCCATGTTGTATTGCACATATCGAGCATATTGTGTGTATGTTATTGAAATGCTTGGTATATGTGGGATCTGACCATCTAGTTGTTTATCTTTAGTAGCCTCTCTTACGGGGAAATGTCTCCTAGTGTTTCCACCGAGCCATGGTAGCTTGCTACTGCTCCGGAACACTTAGGCTGGCCGGCATGTGTCCTTCTTCGTTCCTGTGTCTGTCCCTTCGGGGAAATGTCACGCGATGAATACCGGAGTCCTGTTAGCCCGCTACAGCCCGGTTCACCGGAGTCCTGCTAGCCCAGTGCTACAGCCTGGTTTCACTCGCTGATGACCGACACGTTCGATGCTGGGTCATGGATGCCTGTCCCTGTAAGTCTGTGCCACTTTGGGTTTACGACTAGCCATGTCAGCCCGGGCTCTTTATCATATGGATGCTAGCGACACTGTCATATACGTGTGCCAAAAGGCGCAAACGGTCCCGGGCTAAGGTAAGGCGACACCCGTGGAATACCGTGCGTGAGGCCGCAAAGTGATATGAGGTGTTACATGCTAGATTGATGTGGCAATGAGTCGGGGTCCTGACATGTGAGTAGTTACTTTTGTTCTTGAGGACATGGGAGAAGTCCTATTATAAGCAATCATGTGAAGTTGGTATTCGTTCGATATTTTGATGATATGTATGTTGTTCTTCCTTTAGTGGTGTCATGTGAACGTCGAATACATGACATGTCACTATACTTGGGCCTAAAGGAAGGCATTGTGGAGTAATAAGTAGATGATGGGTTGCGAGAGTTTCAAAAGTTTAAACCCTAGTTTACGCATTATTCCGTAAGGGGCTGATTTGGATCCATGTGTTTCATGTTATGGTTAGATTTATCTTAATTTTTCTTTCATAGTTGCGGATTCTTGCGAGTGATGAGATGCAAGTGCATAGGGTTGTTGTAACACTTTCATTGTGATAGAGTGTCAAACCCACAGGGAACTGATAGGAAGGCACCACGAACCCCGCAACTAAATAGTTCATTCTATCTTTGCTAGGAAAACTACATAAAAAGGATTTAACTAAACTACTAACATGAAGAGTAAAAACAGTAAATAAAAGACACTAAGTTAGTAAGGAAGACGCTTGAGTAGTAAAGCGTTCTTGAGGTTTTCGGAATCACTAACACCTATGAAATATCGTATCCTCTAGTAACTGGTCAAATGCATAAGTGGGCGGAGCCGGGTACAGTACACGTTCTACTCGAAGTAGACTTCGTACCACGCACTCCACCATCATAGTCTCCCCCATAAGGTTACAACCAATGATAATTAAGGGTTATTCCATGGACGTGGCCTCTCTAAGGGTTCTTTGTAATTACCCAATCCTTTGCAAAGGCGAGGAACCGAGGCTTTTACTGTCACCTCAAATTACCCTAATATCCCCAACCATCACAAGGACCCTAACATACTTCACGGGACAAGGCACAAATGTGAGTGAACACTGCTCTCAACATTCGCGAAGGCTACTAACTCGAATCATGAACATGTCATATTGGATCGCAACAAATATCATATAGGGTGCAATCATATCCTCAAGAACAAGTACAACTACTCAATCTTAAACATGAAGATTAGGCACAAGTTACAAGCCGACGTCAAGCCGGTGAAGGGAAAAGGCATGGTGGTGATGGTAGTGGTTCTTATCGAGAGGACTGCGATTGATCCCCCATACTTGTGGGTCATCATCTCCTCACTAGGAACAATTACGAATTGGATACTTACACAAATGTTGCTCGACGATCCTGTGTGTCTTGCTTGCCATCACCACCCCGGGTTGGGTGTAGTGGGATGCCAGATAGCCTAGACATTTGGGTCAGATATGAGTGGCCTGATTAGGTGTGATTATTTTTGTCCAGGCAACGTCCGAGCTGTTTACCCAGACAAATTGGGAGAGTAGGGGTCTTCTGTAGATGATCTAACAATGGCACTTTTGTCATATATATTATTCACAAACTTTTCTAAAACTAGTTCAATAAACTCTGAACCATAAGTTCTTTAGGAAAAAAATCAGAAGCACAAGTTGATAAAACTGTTATGAATGGACAATTCCCGAAAGTTTATTAGCGAATCATCTTTAGATATGTCCTTAGTCGGTTATTAGTGTCCAAGCGTCATACAGACGCATCTGTCCGTATAGGTGTCTCTTTGTAATGGACGCCTATTATAGGTGGCCCAAATTCTTGTATAAATAGATGATTCTCAGATCAATCAAAGCTCTTGATTTTTCATTCAATCATTTACATTTCTTACGCATTATGATGCACGCATAGACTCCGTCTGCCAAGAGCATTAGAGAGAAGAAGAACGGTAAGATGGCAGGGATGAACCTGCGTATCCTCACCTCTGCCCGGCGGCTCTCCTCCGTCGGCAACCTTTTGGTCGTCGGTGGTGAGGGGGGTCGCCGGATCCCGCACGTGTGGATCGTTTTAGCTTTTGGTTTTAGGGTCCAAGAAGCTTAGGGTTTTGGATCGTTCGACGTCTTGGCTTTGGTGGCGGCAACGACGATGCTGAATAAAGAAGCTCCAGATTCTTCTCCGGCGAGGCGATCGTCTCTATTGTTGGTAAAGGATCTGTTAACCAGTCTGTTCAAGCGAGGATGTCGTGGCCACGACGGCATTCTTGTGGTGAACGCGTGTCCTCGGGCTCTGCCGTTGCGACGACGTGTGCTCCAATGTCCGTGCGGAGCTTCAGAGGTAGTCGATGAGCGGATGCAGATTGTGGTCTGCATCGACGACGTCTGGCAGAAGGAGCGTCTGCTGGGCTCGTGGTTCGTGGATGACAGGTAAGGTTTCCTCCATCGACGTCTTAGCCATGGGGGTGTCAGATATGAAGTTTGATGGCGTGTCCGGGGTGTTCCCCGGTCTGATTCGTTCAATGGTAATGGTTTCGTTTTTGGCGAGCCACCTTGGAGGCCCGCAAATGTGCATATCAACGATGGAGCCGTGTCAAGCTCGAGTGAGAAGGTGATCCATTATTTTTTCTTTCGATGACTGCTATGGTGGTGCCCGAGGCAGGTGGCGGCGTTGGTGTCAAGCGCAGAGACGTTCTGCTGCCTTTTCAATTTTATCATGTTGGTCTTTATGTGACTTGTATTTTAATCTTTCTGATACGAATGAGACACATATTCATGAAAAAAAAGTTTTTGTTTTTTGTTTTTGAGCTGTGCTCATGGTTGATTTGGTTTGCGAACGAACCGCTACAACCGCACCAGGCTCGAGTCGTGACCGATCCGCATCTCTCTCAAGCCCGGTGCCATGTTCCTGCGGCGCCTGAGCACGTCCGCCTCCGGCGTCCTCCGGCGGCGCCGCCGCGGCGCCAAGGACGACGGCGTCCTAGCCGCCCTGCGTGCGGAGATCGCCCACGAGCTCTCCTCGCCCCCCTCCTCCTCCCCCTCTTCCCTCCATTCTCAGGTACCCCCCGCCCTATCCTCCCACCACTGACTTCCAGCCCCAATCCAACGCCACTCACGCCCCCTTTCCCATTCCCAGGAGGCTCTCGGCTTTGCCACCGTGTCGGACGCGCCGCGTGCGCAGGACGTGCTTCTGCGCCGCCGCGGAGACGCCGAGGAGGTCCACGTGTCGGCGCTGCTCGCCCCACTGCGCTTCGAAGGCGAGGAACCGCTGCCCAGGGACGCGCTCATGAAGGTGTTCGTCAGCAAGCCAGGAGTGGAACCGCTGCTGCGCTTCGATTGCCGCGCGGTTGCCGCCGCCGGCGGGGCTGCTGCTGGCTATGATATAACTGCCCTTTCGTATCACGCGTTCCCTGGCGATGGTGGAGACAGCAAGTATGAAGGGCCAGACTTCGGGTAATGTTCCTTGCGTTGCTTGGTTTCTAATTCTGTTAATCATGCTATGTATACCATGTGTCAACTGAACTTCTGACTGAACTGATACATTGGGGTTTACTGCATGGAACTAGGGAGTTAAGAAAGCAGGAACGTGAAAACACCACTATGGCTAGCATTGCGCGGCCTGAAATCCTAGATTAGTCTTTACTTTCTGTTGCACAAGGATGCTGATAGAGTGATAATGGAACCCGGCTGATCTGGTCATTTGGAAAATAAAAACATGAATTTGACAGGAATGAAATACAAATCACAGGACTTCTTTAACAAACCCCAAGAAAGGTGAATGAATTATAATTTGGTTTGAACATAGGAAAATTGCCTCGATTGTATGCGGATGTGTTTACAAATAAGGTTTTGGTGAATTTTGAAATCCGGTGGAGCTGGAGCATAGGAAATCAATCCATAGGAATTTGGCAGCACCGTTTCTTTGAACCAAAGAGCATTTATACAGAAAATTTCCTAAGAATCGGAGTCCTCCAGAAAATCTTACAATACAAAGGGTGACCGACCGCAGAATTTCTCATAAATGATCTGGGGAGAGTCTGTCTCTACGTTCTTTGGAATTTCTTAATAGCTGGATGCAGGATGTAAAGAGCATAGGATTTTCTTGTCACAACACCTCTGCCATTGATAACTGCAAGTCTGAAACTCCTGTTGCAGTTTGTGGAGACCACTAACTGCTGGTGGTCTTACTCTTAAACCTGAAATTATTTAAGAGGAAATGCTAGTACCACTTGCAGTCGATTAGATTCCTTCTGTATATAAGGCGACTTGCCAGGGCTCGGTTGTTGCCCTAACTCTTTAGATGACTGCCGCTATTTTATTTTGAGTAGTTATTTCCCTATATAATAGTCGATAGTGGTTGAAATTTTGGTGAGATCCTTCTTTTCCAATAAATGTTACGGCCGTATACTTTATGTGATCACCCCTTTGTGGCGCATTTTGTGCAATTGCTTTGCTTTGGGCACTAAATTAGTTAAATGATATACTCCCCCAGAGTAGATCTATCTGAAAGGTGTTCAATGTTAAAATTCTAAGTTATGCTTTATTTCATTCCCTAATTTCTCAAGATTGCTGCTCGTGGGTGTAATACCGAATTAAAGCATCCGATGTTGCCTTTAGTTAATAGAGAATTGGAACCAAGGTTTTAACATCAGAAGTTAACGTGAATGTGGTGTAGCACCTGACTTGCCCCAAGTCATGTCTACTACTCCCTCCGTCCCAAAATAAGTGACTCAACTTTGTACTAACTTTAGTACAAAGTTAGTACAAAGTTGAGTCACTTATTTTGGGACAGAGGGAGTACTTGGCATGCAACTTGTGCTAGCAATTGGAACCTGTACCTCTTTTCCATTGTGAAGTTGGGCATGAGATATAGCAAGAGGTTTTGTCGATTATTAATATGGGAAGGGACAAAGGGTAATGGTTTTGAAAGTATGAACAATTATTACCTAAGCGTTGACTGCAAGGTGTGCAGTTAAACATCACTTTTTCGGGATGAAAATAGACGTAGAATTACTCGAAGGGATCCCTTACTCGAAATAGCTGTGCTGTCTTACTGTAAATGATTAGGCTAAACAAAATGGTACAGCAAGAGTTTGTTTTAGTATAGATTAGGAGGAGCTAATCCATGACATGTAATTTGATAATTTGTAAACTTGTACCCATTTGCTTGATGACTTGTCTCAGATTGGTCATTTAGGCCAAACCGTATTTGACCGGATAAGGCATACTGTGCATCTTCTGCCAGAACCCCATACCTGATGCATGTTAAGCTGGGACTAGACTAGGCTTAAGATGGATAATGCCTCATACCCACTTTCTTTTTTGCTCTACTGTATTAAATGTTTGAAACACAATGTGCAAGTGCATACCGAATAGAGAACATACATATGCTATTCAGTTACATCTGTTGTTGTTAATTGTGCCTATGGTTTGTTCTGAGTGAGGCCAAATGGTGCCTATGGTTTATTCTGAGGCCAGGTGCAAAAATAAAAAATAAAAAATGGATGTGTTTCTCATCCATGAAATTCTTGTCGATGTTAACTATATCAGTTGTTTCAATGTATAATGATCATGTTGCCCCACCATATAGACAAAAGGATCACATTTATAATTTACAAAAACACCAACGAGGCAATTGATTCATTTAAAAAGCAGCAAGCTCAAGAAGCATGTGGTGTTCCTCTCCAATTGCACTGAGTGAGAGTATTTTTCCTTCCGCTATGCAGGGATTTGGATCCTAAGCTACAGACTGCACTGAAAGAATATCTCCTGGCAAGAGGCGTTACCCCTGAACTAGCGACCTCACTTCGTGAACACTTGCTTCAGAAGGAGCAGGTCCAGTACGTGAGCTGGCTGAAAACATTGGAAGGGATGTTCACCAAAGATCATTGACCTGATCGTTGTCGGAAAAGATGAAGAATAGAACGATTGTTGACCTATTAGTCCTCGTCTGTTCAACTTTGCTCGTCAGTTGTTAGTCTGTTCCGGATGAGTCGAATGCTTAATGTTCTTTTGGCTGTGACAATGCGGGATACAAGGTGAGTGCTGTATCTCGGTTAAGTTTGTGTCCTGTCCAGTTACAGTAATGGCGTTCTTGTTGAGTTCGATGAACTGACAAGTGTTATCACCAGCGGCCTGTCTTGTTGCTGATTGGTGATGCTGGATTTGGGGTTTTGGACCATGAGATGAAGGCCTCAAGGTGATGGTGGATTTGTGCTTTTCGGTCGGACAAGATCAACATTCCAGTAAAATACCCCATTTAGCTTCTTTTTTTAACAAAATAAATAGGAGGAGATTTTTCAATCTTGTAATTGAGCTGGCTCTCAACTCGTCAAGATGTGTTAAAAAAAACTTGTCAAGAAATATTTTTCTCTGCCGGCCAATATGTGATATCGCGATGGAAGATACTGGTTAAGAGTTGCATGCTTCACCCACCTCGCCTTCAATGCTTTTTCTTCATCTTTAAACTTGAATCTAGTACTATATTTTCTGAACCGAAAATTCAAATTAAGTTTCGTTTGCATATTTGTGTTTGTTGCAACAAGTACCTTTGAACAAGACCAATTTTGAATACATTTTGATAATTTATACTAAAATTTTACCAAGTTTCAAACATTATAACTTGATAGCAGCAATATTAAGTTTTTACTAAGTTTTACCGAGTTTCATTTGCTTTTAGGGTTTAGGGCTTGGGGGTTAGGGCTTAGGGTTGATAGTTTAACTTTTAGTTTTCTTAAACTTGATGAATTTATCATTCATTCTATCAAATTTCAGCAGTTGAAACCTGGTGAAGTTTTTAAAACTTGTCAAAACATATTCAGAAGTGGTCTTGTTTCAAAGCCCTCGTCATATACGTCATATAGAATACGAATATGCGAACGCAATGTAAGTTAGATTTTTGGTTAAAACAAATAGTTTCAAATTTACAGATCAAAAGAAAAATCTGTTTTAGGTGGGGTGGGAGAGGCATGCACTCTCACTCCCTGCCAAAAGATGTACTAAAAGCTGTATGCATAAAGTAATTAAGCTCTAATCACAAAATCAATTTTGCAATCTTGCTCAATCATGTGGCTGCATGCATGCGTACCCAAGCCGCTCTGTGCAGTAAATCGCCTCCCATGTCGCGTTGGTTATCTTTCTGTATCTTCTTGCGTTGTCAAAAGGAAAATTGTTGTTTTGAACCGAGGCAACGTTTGTTTGCAAGATGAAGACAAGATCGAGCATATCCTGATGCAATGCATGGTGGCTAGAGAAACTTGGCAGCGATACTTCGCTGTGCTGCATTGGAGGACTGGTGGAATAAGGCCAAAATGCCACTCCCTTCGTCTGAAAAGTTTGTCCTTCATATGGATGTGTCTAGCACAACAACAAGAGTATTTCAAAAGTTTGTCCCTCAAAAATTAGTGTTAGATGCATCCATTTGAGGGACAAGCTTGGGACAAACTTTTCCGGACGAAGGGAGTATTTCAAAAGCACCGCAGGCATGGTTTCGATTCGTTTGTTACCTTACCGCGTGACATCTTTGAAAACAAAGAAACACCCATATATTTTAGTAATGTTTGTCACTAGTTGTTGGTGTCAAAACTGGTGGACCTCATCCGCAAAGACTTGAAGTATTGGATGAAGGCCGGAGTCGGTGGTTTGGATAGATTTGTGAGAAGTTAGCTTCATGACATTGCACAGTTGTTGTTGGCCCATCTTCGCGGGGATTTTATTTACCAGTTTTGCTTCTCTTTTTTTTAGCACGCCAAAGACGTATCATATATTTTATAGAATGCAAAAACAATTTACATGATTCTTTTTATGAAAATAATATATAAGAACTTTATCGAATTGGTCGCTGGCAAACAATCACAAAGTTTTAAGCACACTCGCCGACACGTAGGGGTAGCGACCGGCCACAGATTTATGAAAAGCATCCCCAACAAGTCCCATATACCACCCTAAAAGTGATCACACGGGATGTCCAAATAATTTATCTGAGGTTTTTAGATGTGGTGTTTCTGCAAGTTCCTCATACATGTTCCCCTAAAACATGTTTTCTTTCTATTTCTTTTTAAACTAACATACAAATGGCATATGCGTGGAGAGGAGGTTAGGGAGAGACTGACGAGCGACACTGAGAGGCAGGACAGACAACGCAGCTGGGCAGCAAGGGGTTGGCGCCCACCATGGGGCCAGCACATCTATGTGGTAGCTTGAGAGGGGTTGATCGAGACAAGAGACGTGAGGCGGATCAACACACAAGACAAGGATTTAGACAGCTTCGGGCCCCGGGAAACATCATCCGGTAATAACCCTACATGTTGTTTGCGGCTAGGTCCCATTATGCTCATGAGGGAGACGCCGTAAATTCGGCTCTCCTCTAGTTGTGTCTAGCCTTAACGATTATTTTCTTACTCTCCTCTCTTGGGGTGCCCCGCCCCTCCTTATATAAGTTGAAGGGGCGGGTTACATGTAGAGTCAAACTTAGATTAAGACTTAGCCTATTTTGACGTCTTACCATGGGCTCTTAACGTCTTGGTCTTCTTAATGTAAGCCCGGCTTACAATCCGGCTTACAATCTGACTTACAATCTGGCTTACCATCTTAACTGCCTGGCTTAACTGTCTGTCGGCTTAACTGTCTGGATTAACTGTCTGGCTTAACTGTCTGCCGGCTTACAATGCTTAACTGTGTCCGCCGGCTTACAATGCTTAACTGTGTCCACCGGCTTATAATCTGCCGGGTCACCAATGAAACCAAGTCCCAGCCGGGTCATATCTCCGGCCGGGTCACACCGCGGGGTATATCCCCGACAGAAGAGGTAACCAGGAGACGTGGCGGGGGGAGCTGGTACATTCGACGCGGCTGAGTCTGTCGAGAGGCGATGGAGTGGCGGTGCCCTAAAATTTCAACGGTTGTCTCCTACCACGTTTACTGCAAGATTGATGGGAAGAGTCATATTCCCTTGATGGAGGGGATGTTGGGCTGATTATATGGCCCCCCTTAAAAAAATTAGAAATGCTATTGATCTTGCATTCCCTAGGACGTACATCCAATCCCCGTGTGCAAATCTCACGATACACGTGATAATCCTTATTCGCTCTTATGCACCTTTGAGAGCGAACGACTGCGTGTAGGACACTAAATTTTCGCTCTCATGGCGAGACCCCCATCGTATCCCTTAACAACCCCCCTCAAAATCATATATGGATGACAAATTTTGTATCTAGAGCATGACAATTTCCAACAGTTTTCTCTCATGTAGCACGGTAAGCCCCTTCTGCCAGCGTGATAACTCTTGCACAGATAGGCAAATTTCTTTTCATGTAGTGTGGCAATCCTCTAATGTAGCATACAAGACTATCTGGTGTAGCATGGCAATTCATGAAAATGTGTGGCATTTTTTTTGCTTTAGCCCGACAATTTTCTATGTTGCATCATGGCAAAATCCCTGAAATGCAGGGCAATTTATTCTACTGCAGTATGGCAAATGGCTGACAATCTTTCTACTAGCATGACAATTTTTTTTCTTTTCAGCATAGCAAATATTTTTTTGTAATAGCGCTACAATGACAATTCTACTAAGCCTGCATAGAGGAAGTAACATAAATAGTAACATGCATGTCACATAGATAAAAAGTATGATGTGACAAGTAATTAATGAGGAGAGATGCAAATGGAGTAACATAATATGTTACCATAGTATAGTGGTTCCCAATGTAAATTGACTCTATAAAGTAATAAATGAAGCACTATATGTTATCACATCTATGACACTACCCACTGTAGAGGTAATAACAATAGACTACTAAGAGCATCTCTAGCAGATCCCGTAAAACCGAGCCATCCAGTATAATAACCGCCGGTTTGCGGGATCGATACCGTATACCTGTCCCGACTAGATTCTCCAAATCCGCTGTCCCAATTTTTTTGTGGGATCCCGAATCTACGGACGCATTTCCTCCATATCTACGAGATTTCACCCTGACTTTGCCGGGCCCCCTTTCTGTTGGCGCGAACCCACTTCTGCCGACTTCAGTTCCCGCCTCCACTCCCCGTCGCTGCCGCAAATCCCCGCCCCTTGTCGTTGTCCCCAGCTGCCCTGCGCTGTATCCATTCACCTCGTTTCGGTGCTCGGGGGTACCTATTTGTGTCTGCCCCTCACGGCTGCCGCTGGCGCCATGGATCCGCCTCGGAGCTTGGTGCATGGGCTTGTAGCTTGTAGACCTGGTTGGTTCCGACACCTATGAGTGGCGCGCGTCAGAGGAAGAGGCGACTCGTCTTTGCTTTGTCCGGCGGGGAGAAGAAAGGGGCGGCGCCACGCGTCTTTGCTTCGGTCGGCCGGGGAGAACAAAGAGGTGGCGTGACTTTGCTTCGGTTGAGGTATGTATAACACCCGCGGGTTCGTGCTCAATTTGGCACGGAGTAGGTTCGGGTGAAATTCATGGCCATTTTGTGTGCATTTTGTAGATGGATTGGAGTTCTTCCTCGTCGTCTTCGTCCGATGATTCATACATAGAAGAGATGATCCCTCGACGACGATGATGACAACCTAGTATTGTTGTATCTCGTCGACGAATTTGAGGCGGGGCCGAAGAAAAAGTGGCATGGATCCATGGTCGGCTGGCTATGCATTCCCCGCAACCGAGCTCTCGGTGACAAGATGCTCATGAAAGACTACTTTGCTGAGATACCGACATATCCGGCTCACCTCTTTCGTAGGCAATATCGAATGTATATGTCACTTTTAGTTCACATCGTCGAAGCTTGCCAACGAAATTGCCGTTTCTTCACTCAGCGTAGGAATGCCCCTGTTTTGATTGGCTTTAGTGCATATCAAAAAAATTCGATGGCGATCAGAGTGATTGCATATGGTGTTCCCGCCGACTACGCAGATGAATATCTTCGCATTGGCGAAGATATCACCATCAGATGTGTCAGTGTCTTTGCGAAGACAGTCATTCGGGTTTTTGTCCCGGAATACCTTCGAGCTCCAAACGAAGCAGACACAAAGAACCTCATGGCAATGAACGAAGCAAGGGGATGGCCGGGCATGCTAGGTAGTATTGGTTGCATGCATTGGGGGTGAAAAAACTGCCCGGTGGCTTGGGCAGGGCAATACACCGGTCACAAACATAGACTCGCCATCGTGCTTGAAGCCATGGCTTTCACATGATCTATGGATCTGAAATTGCTTCTTTGGTTTGCCGGGGTCTCTCAATGATATCAATGTTCTGCAGCGATCTCATTTGTTTGCTCAGCTAGCTAGTGGCAAAGCTCTGGCTTGCAACTATACAGTCAATGGCCATGACTATACCATGGGGTATTATCTTGTCGACGGTATTTATCCATCATGGTCAACATTTGTGAAGACCATTAGTGACCCTAAAATCAAGAAGCACAATTTTTTTGACGAAACACAAGAAGCTTGCCAAAAGGATATTGAGAGGGTATTTGGTGTGTTGCAAGCTCGGTTTGCCATTGTTCAAGGTCCTGCTCGCTTTTGGGATAAAAAATCACTCAGAAATATCATGATTGCTTGTGTAATTTTACACGACATCATCGTTGAGGATAAGAGTGATTTGGACTTGGAGTACAACTATGACAATGTTGGTAGCCGTGTGAAGCCTACCAGGGACGCAAATGAGATCACTACATTTCTTGAGACCTACCGGAAAATCGAGAACCGTGATTCGCACAACCAACTCCAACATGATCTTATTGAGTATTGGTGGCAACTCTATGAGCGAAGATTAGATCCCCATTTTTCTTCATTTCTATTCGTGTGAGATATGCCGGCACTGTGTTCTAATAATTATTTGAATTTGAACATTTGTTGTAATGAAAACTATTATTTTATTGTGAATTGCTTTTCGGACCATTTATATGTATGTTGAATTTATATCACGATTTCATTCGGTTGATATCATTGAAATGTGTAATTTGTTTGATGCTATGCAAAATTTAAGGTCGCGGGACGCGTTTGCGGGATCTGTTCCGTCGGAGCGCTCACGACACTGTAATTTTTTTTGCGGGCGCCCTTATATGTGTTTTACGGGCCGCCCCGGTTGCGGGATCTGATAGAGACGCTTTAACATATGCATGTTCCTAGTTACTAGTCTAAGTTACTCCGCATTATGACCAGCCTAACCCGCCCAAGAGAACATCATATTATTGGTGTCTTTTTTTCCGTTTACAAGACCTGTTGAAGCAAGCTTTTTTTTAACTCAAAACCATTTTTTTAACACAGTGCCGGCATATCATCTTGAGAGCACCAGAACCCTCATGGGCTGTGATACGACTGTCCTTTTAACGATCCGTTGGTTCGCAACTTAAAATATTTTTTTAATAATGAAAAAACGTGAATATGTTTTTACATTGATGTGGACCCGCCCCACCACGTGTGCGACGTGTCGGTCATCAGATAAGAACACAGTCGTGCGACGCAAGCAGCAACCCAGCAACGGCCCCGCCCACCGCCCACCCAGACCCAGCGCTCCCCTTGCCACCAAACCCGCGTGGCCCTCCGACGTCGGTCCGTCTCCGACCACGACTGGAAAAGGTCGGACCGCCACCGCGCGCACCGATTCCTTCCCGGAAACCCATCGCCGCCACCAGCTCCACGCCCCCTATATAAATACCACACGAGCCCCCCATGGTTTCCCCGCATCGGAGGATTTGATTGACCTCTCCTCTCCTCTCCTCTCTTCCACCTCTCGTCGTCTGGGTAAGTCACAGGTACGGTATTCGTAATCAGTTACTTTTCGCTGTTCTTCGTCTGATTGTATTCCAGGCGAGCGTTTTGTCTCGGTCGTCGTGGTGCTCCTTCCGTCGATGTCGAGTTCTTTAGTCCTGGTGGTTTCACCTCGTCTGTTCCGTTGATATTGGTACCGTGTTCTGAACCTTTGCTGCTTTGATTTAGGGTCGCGGCTAATCTATTCTGCTTTGACTTCTGATCTGATTTAGGGATCCATCATGCTCTGATTGCGATGTGATTTAGGGCCGTGCCTTATCATTTACTATTATCATGGTCATGCTTGCTGATTTGATTTAAGGTTGTGATGGGTAATGGAGATTATATTTGGCGGGAATAACGAGTTCCGTTGGTAACTTGGTATAGATACGTGGAGCAGTTCGTTTGGTTTCATTTCTGTTCGTTATGGCGGGAGATGTTTGACATGATCCGAATGAGAGATTGAAGGTTGTGGTTTCAGTTTTGATTGTTCTGTTCAATTCACGGTGATTCAGTAATGTTCTGCGCACAAAGTGCTTCATATTTTTGAGGCGAAAAACAGAGGGTTGGAGACAGTTCAAACAGTCAAAAATCTGCAGTTCTTTTGCTTTTGATCCCGTTCCCTCATACTTAGTCAGACTCAATAAGAATTCTGGATATATTTGCTTTCTCCTAGCAGCCTATACATGTCAGATTATATATGAAAAGGATTGTGCTATATTACCATGTTACGAAGGTAGAGCTGGGATATGTCTTTCTTGAACTGTGTGGACATGCTCATGGCGGAGGTGATTCAACTTTTGGTTGGTTTCATTTCAAGATTGCTAGGAAAATCGGAGGTGCTTGTTGTGTTTGCATTCTAGACGTAATTTTCTTGGGAAGTACCTCAAACCAACATGGAAGTTTTGCTTTTGAAGTGATCTGTTTGAAGGTTCTTTCAAGTAGAGTGAAGAAACTCTTGGATTGTGTCTGCAAAATTAGTTTACTGCTGCTGTGTTTATCTCGAGTGGTATGTCAAGGTCTATTCAGATGCTGGTTACTGTGTGGGATTCTACCAATCCTTCTGATCACTAGTTTGTGCGTTTGATTTCTACATGGATATTCGTTTGGGCTTCAGCCGGTTTCATGCTCCATCCGGTGTTGGATTAGTCTTAGCCTGATAATTTATTGTAATCTGTAGCCATGTTTTTATGATTAGTATGTTCTAATGCAATTTATGTTGTACACAATTGTCAATTATGCATCTGTTCTGTAGTTGCGTACTGTAACCGATGTAATTGTTGAATGATATATGGATGCCATAATTTAGCCCTTCGTCTTTTTTGGTTTGGTGTATAAAAGCTGTAACCAAATAGCAACTGAATTTCATAGCTTGATGTTCTTTTTTCCTGCATAAGTTACATTTCTATTCATTGTTCATCCATGCAAATTCAGCTGAGATTGTTGTGAACATCCTGTTTTTGTAATTCTCATCATCTCAAGTTAATAATGATGACTTTTGACCTAACATTTTGAACTTCGTTCCGTTATCCTTCGTTATGTTGTCTGTTCATCCGTTTGATCAGTTTAACTGTGAAATATGGTGCTTGTTGTGCTGTCCTTACGCACAAGATTCATTTTAATTATCACATGGGGTGCTTGTATTTAATTTTGATTTCACATATATATCATTCATGAGTATCATATTATGTTGCTATTTTACGTAGTTTGGTATTAAGCTTCAAGTTAATCTCATGTTAGTGTGAGGGTAGTACTGTGAGATAAGTATGTTAGTCCATATAGAGTTCTATGTTTGCATTATTTGCAGTCTGCTTTTACTCTTGAGTTCCCAACCTAGTTAGTGTCAATTAAGATCTTATTCTGTTCATGGAACACCTTATATGATCTGTAACAGTTTTTCATTTTAAATAGTTTCAGTTTTGAGCAAGTATTCAAAGGCAATATTATGTGATAAGTGGCGTTTGGTCTAACCGGAGCTCTATGCGTATGTTGTTTACAATTTATTTTCACTCTTATAGTTTCCATCTTGTCAGCGAATTAAGATTCTAGTTCTGTTTTTAGAACTTGATTAACATGCAACAATTTTAGGTTCTGATTTAACTTCCCCCTTGGTTGAGATTATAAGCATGGCACATACTGCAACTTTCGAGCTTAGTAGAAGATTTATTTGCATGTGATTTAGCTTTCCTTCCCTCCTTATTTTGTCAGATGATAAGCATAAGCATGACATGTACGGTAATTTTAGTGCCTTGTTTTCAAAATTAGAACATTTTATTATGCTGTGAGATTATTTGAATAACTACTTGTCCCTGATTCGTTGTGCTGTATATCTCTTAGGCCTGAACAGTGCAGTTGTTATATGAGTTGTATATGACCTAATGTTCTTTTTGCGTCCTTGGATGTGGGCTTCTGTTTGTTTACTAGTTCTTATTACTAAAGCTACTAACTGAGCATTATATCCTCTTGACTAACTAGAGCAGTCTTAACCGAAAATACTATTTGTTTGTTGTGCTTAACTACTCTTAAATTGTCTGCATGATCTAGTTTTGACGCTCTTTCCGAATAATGTTAATAATGTTATGCCGTTTAACTTGTTTCTTGAGTTCCAATTCCTACAGTTCTAATTTTCTTTTGCTTGACATAGAATATGCTATCTGTTGAAATTATTACTTATCTTGCTATATTATTTGGAACATACATCATAGGGAAATTATTTATCTTGCTATCCGTTTAACAGCCAAGTAGGTGTTGCTATGTCTACTGTTTATTATTTAGTTAAATTAAATAGAAGTCACCTGGAAAATACATCATAGGGATTTTAATTTCTCAACCTTGGTGATCAGCTGTATATAAGTTGGTAGCTTTTTATTTTAGTTCAAATTCAAAAAAACTTGATTCTTTCGGATGGGTTCTTAGTTTCCTTTTAAGCCTGTTCTCCTATTAGAAAGTTCACGCTATCCTTATGCTATACATATTTCTAAATTGAATTTTCTGGCCTATCGGTATTTATTGTTTGTACTGCATTTTCAGTTTTTTGCTAATAATAAATGTTGGGTCAGTCTTGGTATGCCCCCTAACCCTCTTGTTGCTTTGTTCTAGTCTGAATTTGAACTCTGTTCCCTATCCATGTTGCACCGCTTTAAGATATTAGAATCTTTTGATGTGATGTGTGTCTATATCCTTAACAAACTCAAATACATTTATTCATCGCCAGGTAATACCTTGCAAGTTTCTTTGTTGAGAATTAGGTGGGCAAGCTAGTTTGTACTGCTGTTTATTTCATGTTTGCACATCTTATTGACACTGTATAGTTGACATAAAGATTTATTTTGAGAAAGAGTTTGTTTAGTCTTGATTGCTACGTAGTTCTGCGCACTTCACTGACCATCTTGTATGTTGTTAACTTATAATGTTTAAATAACTTATGTGTACCCTTAACAATCTTTTGCTGATTCTACTTGTGATCTAATTATTAAGTACCCTACTTATATGTGAATGTCAAATTGATTAGTACCAGATTTGTTTTCAGACTGTGTGTTTTTCTTTCCTCATCCGTTGCACAATATAATACATCTTGTTTGTTTCAATCTTTACTGTTGTGTTGTTAAAAATGTATGTTTCTCCTATTTGCAGTCACTAGTAATACATGTGGTTTGCGTTAATTTGACTAAATTTAAGAGCAGGTTTTGTAATTAATACTTAATATGTTTTTGACTCTCTTCTTATACCATGACGTAATATAGTATAGTTGGAGGCCCCTTAAAAGTTTTTACCTCAATTGTTTTGTGAAATTGTATTGTATGTATATACGGGGTCACTTCATCTCCTAGATGTTATTCTAACTGTGCGTTCTCACTTTGGGTTTTGCTAGTTCTGTTTGTTTTATCTTTGTGTGACTCCAGGTTTATATGGATAAGATATTTCTTAATGACCTTATACTCGAATTGTGTGAAACTCTGGTCTCAACTTTAATTCAGAATTTGGTTCGATAGCTAATATTGGAATATTTTCTGTCTCCATTTATAATTGTGAATATTTCATACAAAATAGATTAAAGAATAGATGAATCAGAATCATCTCATTGCCTTTTCTGCTTTGTACATTAGGACATGATTTTACTATGTTGCTGGTTGTCAGATCTTATGGGTTTCACCTCTAGCCTACCCCAACTTGTTTGGGACTAAAAGGCTTTGTTGTTGTTGTTGCTGGTGTGCATGTAGAGTCTAGTTATTTATTTCCTTTGTTTGTTTTCACTTTTTGGCTAAAGATTGGTAGCAGAAGGCATTTTGACTTTTTTTGGCACTGTTTATGCCATAGCTTTAGAATTCCCTGTTCCATACTTGTTTGTTTATACAGCATAATGTATCTAGTTACACATTTGTCATAGCAGGCGTGTGCATGTAGTTTAATTATTTATTTTTCCTTTTCGGTTGAAAAACTGGTTGCAGAAGGCATTTTGACCTTTTGGGGACTGTTATTTGCTACTCCGCAGCTTTGTTTCATACTTTTTTCTTTAAACAATATTTATGTATCTTGTTACACCATGAATTGAGATAACATCTAAAGGTAAGTTAGGCCATGAATTCAAACAACAGTTAAGGTGTGACTGACCTTGAAAGGGGTTTAGGGTTGTAAAACTGTAAGCATTCCTTAATTTCTTTCTGTAGTTAAATTGCCTGGCTGTACTTTGTGTTGCGCATCAGAATTATCCTATTCATGAGGTGTAATTAAGTTAAGAAATCTTCTAGGCCATTTCATGCCTATAGTTTTGCAAATAAGTACCTCTCGTAGGTTCAGTAGTACCATGCTTTACGAAATGTGAGTTTATATATTTAACTTTCTTCCAGACATCTTTTCTCGTCGTACAAACTAGGCCATACATTTTGACTCAAAAGTTCATATCATACCATCGTCAAGTTAATTTGGTACTCCCTCTATCTCTTTGTAAGTCAAACTTTCACAATACAAAAAAGTATATAGAAAAGAACCAACATTCACAATACAGAAACAATATCACTAAGATTCATCATAGAATATATTTTCATATTGTATTTGATACTGTAGATGTTGATACTTCTCAAAAAGAAATGGGACTATCTTTTTTCATTGTTATAGCGTTGTTTTGAATATGGCTATTTTATCTTTTTTGAGAAAACGCAAAAAGGCTTTTGCGTTTCATTAAATTGCAAAGAGAGAGATAGTTTGTTACATCCTCCTAGGAGGCACCATTACAGGCGAGGAACACAAAATAACTTCAGTGTACATCCCAGGTCTGTGGGAGGATGACACGCAGGCCTCGAGCACCCGCGGTCGCCCAGAGCGCAGCTTCTTCTTTGATCTTTGCAACCAAGATGCTAGTCGAAGGGGTGGCTGCATTGAAGACACAATCGTTGCGATGCTTCCAGGTCATCCAAGGGATCAGCAGCGTCGCGGATGTTAGTCCTTTGTGCATCAGCTTGGGTGTGGTCTGGCGCGCCGTGTGCCACCAGGTCGACAGGGAGTTTTCACCATTAGGTGCACTCCAAGGGAGGTGCAGCCAAGACAGGGTGTCGTGCCGAATCTGCTTGGTGAAGGGGCAGTCCATGATCAGGTGGTTCATCGATTCCGGCATCTGATCACATAGCGGGCAGCGAGGAGGGTGCGGCAGTCCGCGGCGAGCGAGACGATCAGCTGTCCAGCATCGTCCCAAGCTAGCGAGCCAGTGGAAGAACTTCACTCGCGGGGGGGCCCAGCCTTTCCAATTAAGTTTCCATGCCGGGCAGGAAGTAGAGCCATGGAAGGTGGCTAGGTACGCGGACTGGGCGGTGTATGTGCCAGCAGCATTCCACTTCCAATGGAGCTGGTCTGGATCACCAGAGAGAGTGATATTCTCGATGGCCCTCCAGGTTAGCAAGTATTGGCCAATCTCTTGGATGCCAAGGGCGCCATGGATGTCTGATGCCCATGTGTGCGCCTGGAGGCCATCGGCCACTGTTCTTATTTTGCGGCGGCGCTTGGGGATGAGGGCATATAGCTGGGGGGCGATCTCAGAGATGGATTGCCCGTTGATCCATCGGTCTTCCCAGAACAATGCTCGCCGACCATCGCCAAGGACCATGGAGGTGGACGCAAAGAAGAATGCACGTTCCTCACTGGAGAACTGCAGATCGAGGCCAGCCCAGGCCCTGTTTCCGTCTGTGCGCGCGAACCAGAGCCATCTGGTGCGCAAGGCAAGGCCCGTGCGCTCCAGGTCATGAATGCCGAGGCCGCCTAGGTGTGTGGGGCGACAGACGCGGCGCCAGTTCACGTGGCAGTTGCCATTTTGAGCATCGGTGCGGCCAGCCCAGAGGAAGCCTCTCTGGATCTTCTCAAGGAGTTTGAGGACTTTCTTCGGCGGCGCGAGCACAAGGAGTTGATGCAGGGGAATTGCACAGAGCACGGATTTGACAAAGGCGAGGCGTCCAGCCTTGTTCATGAGGTGCGCCTTCCAAGTGGGCAGCTTCCCGGCAGTCGGGCGTCGCAAGGTGAGGGGGATACCCAGGTAGGTGATGGGGAACTGCGCGATGGGGCATCCCAGCGTCGCGATGGCCGGAGCGACCTCCTCGGCTACGCAACGAATCATCGTGGCCGTGCTCTTCTGAAAATTTACCCGCAGGCCTGAAGCTCTGCCAAAAAGCTGCAGAATCTCTCTGACCGCCAACGTGTCGCTGGGTGAGGGGTGGCAGAAGAGGATGACGTCGTCGGCATAAAGCGAGATGATGGGGATCGCACGACGGGGGTGCAGCTGTTGCAGGATGTTGAGCTCAGCAGCTCGGCGAAACAAGCGCCCCAACGTGTCGACAGCAAGCACAAAGAGCTGCGGTGACACCGGGTCGCCCTGGCGGAGTCCACATCGATGCGAGATCGCCGGGCCAGGCGCGCCATTTAGGAGGACTCGGGTGCTGGCCGACGAGAGCAGGATGGCAATCCAGCCAAGGAAGCGATCACCGAACCCATATCGACGCAGGGCCTCGAAGAGGAAGGGCCATGAGACGGAGTCGAAGGCGCGGGTGAGATCAAGCTTGAGGAGGATGCGCGGAGCTCCCAGCTGGTGGAGGAGGCGCGCCGACTGTCGCACGATCAAGAAGTTGTCGTGGAGGCTGCGTTCGGGGATCACGGTAAATTAACTTTTTTGGCTCTGCACATTGTCCCAAATTTGGTGCATGGCTGAATTTGCAGTGTGCTTGTGGTATACTCTCATTATTAAGGTGTTAATTTTGCATGTTAACCTTTTGTCTGGGTTAGTTATCAGCCTCTTTTCAAAGCTTTGGTGGCATTTAGATTTGTTGAAAGTAACAACTATTTGAAGAATGTTCATTGGGTTTACCACAGAGTCAAGTACCTGATATTAGCTGTGCCTTTTGATGTAACTGCAACAATTGCAAGCTTGAAAAGATGAATTTGGTTGTGGTCTGGGTCTTGGGGGGTGCATTTGTTAGCTTCAGTGCACTTATTTTTAGATCTCTAGCATTTATCTTTGCTATTTATGTGTTATGTCTTTGGTGCATTATAATATGCATAACTACTTATTGTATTTGACTGATTGAATCTTGCCTCTTAAAAGATGTTACAGTTCCTATTTGTAATCGATGTGTATGATTTGTTTTTTTTATGGTGTGTATGATTTGTTTTGAAGTGAATTGTTTATCTATCTATAAATATAAGTGCCTGTGTCCATTAAAAATCTTTGCGCTGTCATTTGAATCAGTAGCACCTTACATGGCTTTGATTTGTTAATGTGGATTTGTGTTATCATCTGGTATACAGTTCTCTCGTGTTCAGTGTGTGCATAATGACCCGTCAGAGTGTTGCAGTACATGCCCTCGTTGAGTTTTGTGCCTTGCAATTGTGGCAGTATCTTTCTATATAATTGATGATTTTGAATATGAATAGTTGTTTGTTCAGTTTCTTTCCATATAATTGATGATTTCGAATAGGATTACTTTCACTGTTCAGTTAATAGTAAAAGTTGGGAGTGCTTATGCCTTACAATATCTCCTATCTTTGTTTCCTGAATTAGTTATCTTTCTTGGTTGGGATATGTTGTTAATCTGTGTTAATCTGTGCGCTATTGTGTGCAAAATGACCCCTCAAACGAGGCCTTCCATTTAAGAATACTGGAATAATACAAACGGATATGCATTGCTTTGTTTTATTGGGTATGATTTGGATGCTAATACTTCAGATATTTTCTTAAATTTACTTCTCGGGTACACTTCATGTGAGTTTTAGTGTGATTACAAGATGGTGCCGTACTTCCTCTCTAGAGTTGCAGTATGTATCTAGTTACGCATTTGTTATGAATCCAGATCACAATGTACCTGTGTGACTTTGAGGTTGGTGTAGTTTGTGGGTGGGGAGGAGGGGGGGGGGTGATTCTCATTCTTTTTGTATTTAAGGTTGGTGAGCTATTAATTTTCTACTTGGTTGTTGCTCATGAGAGTCTGTGCGCCGCAGATCAATTATCTATGCTTGAGTATAATTAACTTAAGACACCTTAGAATTATGTGAAGCTATCTGTATCCCATATCATATTGAGGTCTGTCCACATTTTGGTTATTAGGCTTGTTTTTCTAAGATAGTTGAAGGTACTAACTGATTTTTTTTTACATTTATAAGCTTTGTTGTGATTATGTGTTCTCCGATTTTATGTTTCCTTTGTTTGTGGTACAATTGTGAAAAATATTTTGTCCAAAACAATTTTAGTGCCTATATTGTAGGTTCATTAGCACACATCTGATATGCAAGTTCCTACATTCTGTTTTCTTTTGCTGCATTCAACTTAGCTACCAATTCAACAACTTAGCTAAACATATCAATTATATGCATATCAACCTTTTATCCTTTGTTGTTGCTGTCTAATTATATTAGATACTTGTTTTGACAGGGTCTCAGATTTGGTGCATGTCTAAATTTCTAGTGTGACACTCTACAGTCATGATGCAAGGTGTTAATTTGTGTATGCTGATCTCATCTGCGTGAAATAGTTGTGCTCCATAACTAATATAACTGCAATTTATGCAATTAATAGTCATGAGGATTTGCTATTAATGTTCTTTTTTTTATTGGCACACAGTCTTCTATGTTGGATAGATTGAGTTTTGCTTGGCGGTAGCTTCTATTAGTATGATTTCCTTTGAAAAGGAATAGCTAATCGTTCTGTTGATGGATTTGTTTTCATAGCCTTGTATTTTTCTTGTGTGTTATTTGTGTGCGAAGAAGAGAGTTTCAGTAGGTCATTCTCTTCACCATTTCTGATAGTGTCTATGTGTCCCCTCTTGATGGTTGCATTAGTTGTTGCATCTCATTTTGATGTAGCTGTGTATGTCATTTGCATCTCTATTTACAGTTTGTATTGTTTGCCCTGTTGACATGTTTCATATTTGTCTCTCTAGATTTATTCTTTATATGTGAAGCGTATGTATGGGGTGGGTGAGGGTGCGTAACACTGCCAATGCCGGTCCCAAGCCCGGATAAAAGTGGAGGGGGCACCAACTAACTATTTTATGTGACAGTATTTTGTGGAAGTTGTTTCTGACTTTCAGTGTTCTATAATCGAAGCGGATGTCCCTAGCTGAAGATGTGAGGAGCTCGTCCAGCCTGATTATGCACACAGGAAACGAAACTTTGCGGTCGCAACTGATCCTAGCATGAAAATATTGAAGGTAGTAAGAACTTGGAAGGTACGGTGATGTTCCAAACCCAATGGAAGTTTGCCAAACGTGTCCCGAGCAGAGCCGAGGGACGTTAGTGGAAGTCGTCGTTTTAACTTTTTAGTTATTATTTTTAACTGTGGTCAACTCTATGAGTAGCACGGGCAAAATACGATTGCAAATTTTCAAGCCTGGCAATCTAACTAGATGATGATCTAATTTCAAGTTCTTTGTGGTACCAGAAGATCAGAAACAACTTTGCAGGTGTGGTAACTGCCATTCAATTTTGGTGTATAACTTTACTAACCGATGCCCAGTCCACGCCACAACGACAGGAAGATCACAAAGGTTCATTTGGTAATTCTCAGCCTCTGTTTACTCCACCAAATCTGCTTATGAACACACTGTTTGAAGGAATTGTGGAATCTCCTCTGTCGTTCAATCTGACGAAGTACTTTCGCTATTTGTACTCTGACGTCATGTTGGCGCTCTCTTTCTAAATGATCCAATGCCAGCAGAGTGGAAGCACAGAGGTGACAGGGCTGTAGCAGAAACATTTGTGATTGTATCCCGTGGTTCTTCTGGTCTGCCAGCTCTTGGTTTGGGCATCGTTGCTGTCCTGTGCCTTGCACGTCTCGCCAACACAAATAAAAGAGTGACCTTGTCAACGAGCTCCTCCGCTTAGCACAAAAAATAGTCGAAATCTCTACGACGCAGTCGCCGGAGATGCAGCCAGAAACAAGCCTTTGTCAGCCGGATTCGTAAGACCAACAGCCAGCTTGGTTCAGCTCAGCCCGGCGCCAGAAACCACCCCACTTGGCGGGTGAAACGACGCTCCAGCCTGAAAGAACTAGTCAAAATTTTCTCTTTTATATTTTTTCCGGCTTTTGTCCAAGAGGTGTCCAAAACCTGTTTATAAACCTCTCTAGGCCCCAAAAGACACGGCACGAGAGCGAGCAAGCTTGAGAAGCAGAGCAAGATCATCAAGATGGACCACCTTTCTCTCCTCGTGCTGCTTGTCGTCTGCCTGTGCCTGGCCATCCATCTCCAGGGCGCCAACGCCCAGTACGGCAGCTCCTCCAGCAATGGCGCGGCTGGGCTCGCCGGCCCGGGCTACTCCTCGCTGGGCGTGGCCACGGCTCTGCTCGCCGTCGCTGCGCTTGTTTTTAACTGAAGCTAACCTCACCTGAGCTCCTGCTTTTGTATCATTACTTAGTGATGTTCTTGAATAATATCTAAATATATCACAGGTATTTTTTTTTGCGAGTGAATGTGCAATGGGTATTCGTCAGGATTTTGGCTACCGGACGAAAATTTGGATACTGCGTGGTATCCACGTTTCTCGCCACCCCACGAGATTTACATATACCGAGCAAAAAAATAGAAAAATTTGAATTTGAACAAAGAACGCATAGTTAACCAAGATAAACTCTGATATAACAGATAAGCAATGATGGTCCAATGGGCTGTGTATTCGGGCCCCATCTATTTTCTATGGTTTTGAGTGGAACAGCGGCTCACATGCGATCTTCTCCCGGGACGCGATCAAGTGGTTCTTCTACGCGACTCCCTCTCTGGCCTCTGCCCCCTCCTCTGTCTCCGGTTCCTGCGCTTGGGTTGAACAAGAGGGTCCTGGTGACCCTACCCGCCCTTGGAGCACACGTGAGGGTCAAGGGTTGGGGGTTTAAGGGGGATCGGCGGAGATGGCAAGTTCAACGGCGGCTGGAAAAGAGAAGGAAGGTGTGGAGAAGATGATGGAGAGGATAAATCTGACGGATAGGGAGAATGCAAAGCTAGTTGTGGATGATCAAGAGGAGGAACAAGGGGAACCGATAGTGGCAGTGGTTGGGAAGGTGTTGAAAAGGAGGGTGTTGCATGTCAACACCATTACTGATGCTCTTCATCCTGCCTAGGGCAAATCGAGGGGTCTCTCATTTAGCTCAATCGGGGATAACATGTTTCTGGCAAGTTTTCAAGGAAAAAAGGGACAACGATGAGATCTTTGAAGGAAGTCCGTGGATGGTGGGGAAACACGCGTTTGTGTTGTAGATTTTTGATGTGAGATCGCGGCCCTCAGACCTCAAATTTGAGATGACGCAGATCTGGACAAGGGTGATCAATTTACCCTTCAATCTTCGATGCCCTCCATGTCCAGAAAGGATAGCAAAACTTCTGGAAAGGTCATCGTGGTATATGTGGATGCAAAGGGCTTTGCCTATGGGGAAGCACTGAGAACACAGGCGTGGATTAATGTGCCCGAGCCATTGATGAGGTGGGTTCGGCTAGAACCAACAAGAACAAAGGAGGATGTGTTTTATGATATTTGCCTTATTTTTGTTTCTTCCACGGTCTGCTTGGGCATGCGGAACTGTACCGCCCGACACCGTCAGGAAGAGATACTCAGGGGCGACTTTCATATGGTGATAAGTTCAGGATGCAACTTGCAAGAAAAGTTGGGGAAGTGCACCATGTCATGGCTATGGAGATCCTTCGGGAGCTCACAACAAATAAGAGAAATGGGAGGACATGGCATAAACACTGTGTATAGGCGTGTGAACATGGATGGAAATAGAGGGAATGATAATTGGGGGTGGGGGGATACACCCCTCATGTTGGTGGATCAAGAAACCTTAAACAAGAAAAGGACAAATGAGGCCGAGGTGTCCGATGATTTCATGGAAGATAACAGAGATTTTTGCCTCGCAGGCCTCAACACTAATCTTATTCACATGCATAGTCACCTTGTCAATTGGAAGTGTAAGAAGTTCAGAGATGTTAGACGCAAATTAAAAAGGTTCACAAGGAGTTTGTGTTGGGGAACGTAGTAATTTCAAAAAAATTCCTACACACACGCAAGATCATGGTGATGGCATAGCAACGAGAGGGGAGAGTGTTCGTCCACGTACCCTCGTAGACCGTAAGCGGAAGCGTTAGCACAACGCGGTTGATGTAGTCGTATGTCTTCACGATCCAACCGATCCAAGCACCGAACGTACGGCACCTCCGAGTTCAGCACACGTTCAGCTCGATGACGATCTCCGGCCTCCGATCCAGCAAAGCTCCGGAGATGAGTTCCGTCAGCATGACGGCATGGTGACGTTGATGATGTTCTACCGGCGCAGGGCTTCGCCTAAACTCCGCGACGATACGACCGAGGTGGAATATGGTGGAAGGGGGCACCGCACACGGCTAAGGAACGATCCGTAGATCAACTTGTGTGTCTATGGGTGCCCCCCCGCCCCCGTATATAAAGGAGCCAGGGGGAGGAGGCGGCCGGCCAAGGAGGGCGCGCCAAGGGGGGAGTCCTACTCCCACCGGGAGTAGGACTCCCTTCTTTCCAAGTAGGAGTAAGAGAAGGGGGGAAAGAGGAGGAAGAGGGGAAGGAAAGGGGGGGCGCCGCCCCCCTTCCCTTGTCCTATTCGGACTAGGAAGGGGAGGGGCGCGCGGCCCCCTCCTGGCTCCTTCCCTCTTCTCCCTCGAGGCCCATGTAGGCCCAACAACCCCCCGGGGGGTTCCGGTAACCTCCCGGTACTCCGGTAAAATGCCGATTTCACCCGGAACGATTCCGATGTCCAAATATAGGCTTCCAATATATCGATCTTTATGTCTCGACCATTTCGAGACTCCTCGTCATGTCCGTGATCACATCCGGGACTCCGAACAAACTTCGGTACATCAAAACTTATAAACTCATAATAAAACTGTCATCGTAACGTTAAGCGTGCGGACCCTACGGGTTCGAGAACTATGTAGACATGACCTAGAACCATTCTCGGTCAATAACCAATAGCGGGACCTGGATGCCCATATTGGTTCCTACATATTCTACGAAGATCTTTATCGGTCAAACCGCATAACAACATACATTGTTCCCTTTGTCATCGGTATGTTACTTGCCCGAGATTCGATCGTCGGTATCCAATACCTAGTTCAATCTCATTACCGGCAAGTCTCTTTACTCGTTACGTAATGCATCATCCCGTAACCAACTCATTGGTCACATTGCTTGCAAGGCTTATTGTGATGTGCTTTATCGAGAGGGCCCAGAGATACCTCTCCGACGATCGGAGTGACAAAACCTAATCTCGAAATACGCCAACTCAACATGTACCTTCGGAGACACCTGTAGTACTCCTTTATAATCACCCAGTTACGTTGTGACGTTTGGTAGTACCCAAAGTGTTCCTCCGGTAAACGGGAGTTGCATAATTCTCATAGTTATAGGAACATGTATAAGTCATGAAGAAAGCAATAGCAGTATACTAAACGATCAAGTGCTAGGCTAATGGAATGGGTCATGTCAATCACATCATTCTCCTAATGATGTGATCCCATTAATCAAATGACAACACATGTCTATGGTTAGGAAACATAACCATCTTTGATTAATGAGCTAGTCAAGTAGAGGCATACTAGTGACTATATGTTTGTCTATGTATTCACACATGTATCATGTTTCCGGTTAATACAATTCTAGCATGAATAATAAACATTTATCATGATATGAGGAAATAAATAATAACTTTATTATTGCCTCTAGGGCATATTTCCTTCAGTCTCCCACTTGCACTAGAGTCAATAATCTAGATTACATAGTAATGATTCTAACACCCATGGAGTCTTGGTGCTGATCATGTTTTGCTCGTGAGAGAGGCTTAGTCAACGGGTCTGCAACATTCAGATCCGTATGTATCTTGCAAATCTCTATGTCTCCCACTTGGACTTGGTCCTGAATGGAATTGAAGCGTCTCTTGATGTGCTTGGTCCTCTTGTGAAATCTGGATTCCTTTGCCAAGGCAATTGCACCAGTATTGTCACAGAAGATCTTCATTGGTCCCGATGCACTAGGTATGACACCTAGATCGGAAATGAACTCCTTCATCCAGACTCCTTCATTTGCTGCTTCAGAAGCAGCTATGTACTCTGCTTCACATGTAGATCCCGCCACGACGCTTTGTTTAGAACTGCACCAACTTACAGCTCCACCGTTTAATAAAAACACGTATCCGGTTTGCGATTTAGAATCGTCCGGATCAGTGTCAAAGCTTGCATCGACGTAACCATTTACGACTAGCTCTTTGTCACCTCCATATACGAGAAACATATCCTTAGTACTTTTCAGGTATTTCAGGATGTTCTTGACCGCTGTCTAGTGATCCACTCCTGGATTACTTTGGTACCTTCCTGCCAAGCTTATTGCTAAGCATACGTCAGGTCTGGTACACAGCATTGCATACATGATAGAGCCTATGGCTGAAGCATAGGGAACATCTTTCATTTTCTCTCTATCTTCTGCTGTGGTCGGGCATTGAGTTTGACTCAACTTCACACCTTGTAGCACAGGCAAGAATCCTTTCTTTGCCTGATCCATTTTGAACTTTTTCAAAATTTTGTCAAGGTATGTGCTTTGTGAAAGTCCTATTAAGCGTCTTGATCTATCTCTATAGATCTTGATGCCCAATATGTAAGCAGCTTCACCGAGGTCTTTCATTGAAAAACTTTTATTCAAGTATCCCTTTATGCTATCCAGAAATTCTATATCATTTCCAATTAATAATATGTCATCTACATATAATATCAGAAATGCTACAGAGCTCCCACTCACTTTCTTGTAAATACAGGCTTCTCCAAAAGTCTGTATAAAATCATATGCTTTGATCACACTATCAAAGCGTTTATTCCAACTCCGAGATGCTTGCACCAGTCCATAAATGGAACGTTGGAGCTTGCACACTTTGTTAGCACCTTTTGGATCAACAAAACCTTCTGGCTGCATCATATACAACTCTTCTTCCAGAAATCCATTCAAGAATGCAATTTTGACATCCATTTGCCAAATTTCATAATCATGAAATGCAGCAATAGCTAACATGATTCAGACAGACTTAAGCATCGCTACGGGTGATAAAGTCTCATCATAGCAACTCCTTGAACTTGTCGAAAATCTTTCGCAACAAGTCGAGCTTTATATACAGTTACATTACCATCAGCGTCAGTCTTCTTCTTAAAGATCCATTTATTCTCAATGGCTTGCCGATCATCGGGCAAGTCAACCAAAGTCCATACTTTGTTTTCATACATGGATCCCATCTCAGATTTCATGGCCTCTAGCCATTTTGCGGAATCTGGGCTCATCATCGCTTCCTCATAGTTCGTAGGTTCATCATGGTCAAGTAACATGACTTCCAGAATAAGATTACCGTACCACTCTGGTGCGGATCTTACTCTGGTAGACCTACGAGGTTCAGTAGAAACTTGATCTGAAGTTTCATGATCAATATCATTAGCTTCATTACTAATTGGTGTATTTGTCACAGGAACCGGTTCTTGTGATGAACTACTTTCCAATAAGGGAGTAGATACAGTTATCTCATCAAGTTCTACTTTCCTCCCACTCACTTCTTTCGAGAGAAACTCCTTCTCTAGAAAGGATCCGATTTTGCCCTCAGATCTGTGATAGAAGGTGTACCCAATAGTCTCTTTTGGGTATCCTATGAAGACACATTTCTCCGATTTGGGTTCGAGCTTATCTGGTTGAAGTTTCTTCACATAAGCATCGCAGCCCCAAACTTTAAGAAACGACAACTTTGGTTTCTTTCCAAACCATAGTTCATAAGGCGTTGTCTTAACGGATTTTGATGGTGCCCTATTTAACATGAATGCGGCCGTCTCTAAAGCATAACCCCAAAACGATAGCGGTAAATCAGTAAGAGACATCATAGGTCGTACCATATCTAGTAAAGTACGATTACGACGTTCAGACACACCATTTCATTGTGGTGTTCCGGGTGGCGTGAGTTGCGAAACTATTCCGCATTGTTTCAAGTGCAGACCAAACTCGTAACTCAAATATTCTTCTCCACGATCAGATCGTAGAAACTTTATTTTCTTGTTACGATGATTTTCCACTTCACTCTGAAATTCTTTGAACTTTTCAAATGTTTCAGATTTGTGTTTCATTAGGTAGATATACCCATATCTGCTCAAATCATCTGTGAAGGTGAGAAAATAACGATACCTGCCGCGAGCCTCAACATTCATTGGACCACAAACATTAGTATGTATGATTTCCAACAAATCAGTTGCTCGCTCCATAGTTCCGGAGAACGGCGTTTTAGTCATCTTGCCCATGAGGCACGGTTCGCAAGTACCAAGTGATTCATAATCAAGTGATTCCAAAAGCCCATCAATATGGAGTTTCTTCATGCGTTTTACACCGATATGACCTAAACGGCAGTGCCACAAATAAGTTGCACTATCGTTATCAACTCTGCATCTTTTGGTTTCAACACCATGAACATGTGTATCACTACTATCGAGATTCAATAAGAATCCACTCTTCAAGGGTGCATGACCATAAAAGATATTACTCATATAAATAGAACAACCATTATTCTCTGATTTAAATGAATAACCGTCTCGCATCAAACAAGATCCAGATATAATGTTCATGCTCAACACTGGCACCAAATAACAATTATTTAGGTCTAAAACTAATCCTGATGATAGATGTAGAGGTAGCGTGCCGACCGCGATCACATCGACTTTGGAACCATTTCCCACGCGCATCGTCACCTCGTCCTTAGCCAATCTTCGCTTAATCCGTAGTCCCTGTTTCGAGTTGCAAATATTAGCAACAGAACCAGTATCAAATACCCAGGTGCTACTGCGAGCATTAGTAAGGTACACATCAATAACATGTATATTACATATACTTTTGTTCACTTTGCCATCCTTCTTATCCGCCAAATACTTGGGACAGTTCCGCTTCCAGTGTCCAGTCTGCTTGCAGTAGAAGCACTCAGTTGCAGGCTTAGGTCCAGACTTGGGTTTCTTCTCTTGAGCAGCAACTTGCTTGCCGTTTTTTTTGAAGTTCCCCTTCTTCTTCCCCTTGCCCTTTTTCTTGAAACTGGTGGTCTTGTTAACCATCAACACTTGATGCTCCTTCTTGATTTCTACCTCCGCAGCTTTTAGCATTGCGAAGAGCTCGGGAATAGTCTTGTTCATCCCTTGCATATTATAGTTCATCACGAAGCTCTTTAGCTTGGTGGCAGTGATTGGAGAATTCTGTCAATGACACTATCATCAGGAAGATTAACTCCCAGTTGAATCAAGTGATTATTATACACAGACATTTTGAGTATGTGTTCACTGACAGAACTATTCTCCTCCATCTTGCAGCTGTAGAACTTATTGGAGACTTCATATCTCTCAATCCGGGCATTTGCTTGAAATATTAACTTCAACTATTGGAACATCTCATATGCTCCATGATGTTCAAAACATCGTTGAAGACCCGGTTCTAAGCCGTAAAGCATGGCACACTGAACTATCGAGTAGTCATCAGCTTTGCTCTGCCAGACGTTCTTAACGTCGTCAGTTGCATCAGCAGCAGGCCTGGCACCCAGCGGTGCTTCCAGGACGTAACTTTTCTGTGCAGCAATGAGGATAATCCTCAGGTTACGGACCCAGTCCGTGTAATTGCTACCATCATCTTTCAACTTTGCTTTCTCAAGGAACGCATTAAAATTCAACGGAACAATAACACGAGCCATCTATCTACAAACAAACATAGACAAGAAAAATACTATCAGGTACTAAGTTTATGATAAATTTAAGTTCAATTAATCATATTACTTAAGAACTCCCACTTAGACAGACATCTCTCTAGTCATCTAAGTGATCACGTGATTCAAATCAACTAAACCATGTCCGATCATCACGTGAGATGGAGTAGTTTCAATGGTGAACATCACCATGTTGATCATATCTACTATATGATTCACGCTCGACCTTTCGGTCTCCGTGTTCCGAGGCCATATTTGTATATGCTAGGCTCGTCAAGTATGACCTGAGTATTCCGCGTGTGCAACTGTTTTGCACCCGTTGTATTTGAACGTAGAGCCTATCACACCCGATCATCACGTGGTGTCTCAGCACGAAGAACTTTCGCAACGGTGCATACTCAGGGAGAACACTTCTTGATTATTAGTGAGAGATCATCTTAAAATGCTACCATCAATCAAAGCAAGATAAGATGCATAAAAGGATAAACATCACATGCAATCAATATAAGTGATATGATATGGCCATCATCATCTTGTGCTTGTGATATCCATCTTCGAAGCACCGTCCTGATCACCATCGTCACCGGCGCGACACCTTGATCTCCATCGTAGCATCCGTTACACCATCTATTGCTTCTACGACTATCGCTACCGCTTAGTGATAAAGTAAAGCAATTACAGGACGTTTGCATTTCATACAATAAAGCGACAACCATATGGCTCCTGCCAGTTGCCGATAACTTCGGTTACAAAACATGATCATCTCATATAATAAAATATAGCATCACGTCTTGACCATATCACATCACAACATGCCCTGCAAAAACAAGTTAGACGTCCTCTACTTTGTTGTTGCAAATTTTACGTGGCTGCTACGGGCTTAGCAAGAACCGTTCTTACCTACGCATCAAAAACCACAACGATAGTTCGTCAAGTTGGTGCTGTTTTAACCTTCGCAAGGACCGGGCGTAGCCACACTCGATTCAGCTAAAGAGAGAGAGACAGACACCCGCCAGCCACCTTTAAGCACGAGTGCTCGTAACGGTGAAACCAGTCTCGCGTAAGCGTACGCGTAATGTCGGTCCGGGCCGCTTCATCTCACAATACCGCCGAACCAAAGTATGACATGCTGGTAAGCAGTATGACTTGTATCGCCCACAACTCACTTGTATTCTACTCGTGCATATAACATCAACGCATAAAACCTAGGCTCGGATGCCACTGTTGGGGAACGTAGTAATTTCAAAAAATTTCCTACGCACACACAAGATCATGGTGATGGCATAGCAACGAGAGGGGAGAGTGTTCGTCCATGTACCCTCGTAGACCGTAAGCGGAAGAGTTAGCACAACGCGGTTGATGTAGTCGTACGTCTTCACGATCCGACCGATCCAAGCACCGAACGTACGGCACCTCCGAGTTCAGCACACGTTCAGCTCGATGACGATCTCCGGCCTCCGATCCAGCAAAGCTCCGGAGATGAGTTCCATCAGCACGACGGCGTGGTGACGGTGATGATGTTCTACCGGCGCAGGGCTTCGCCTAAACTCCGTGACGATACGACCGAGGTGGAATATGGTGGAAGGGGGCACCGCACACAGCTAAGGAACGATCCGTAGATCAACTTGTGTGTCTATGGGGTGCCCCCCGCCCCCGTATATAAAGGAGCCAGGGGGGAGGAGTCGGCTGACCAAGGAGGGCGCGCCAAGGGGGGAGTAGGAGAAGGGGGGAAAGAGGAGGAAGAGGGGAAGGAAAGGGGGGGCGCCGCCCCCCTTCCCTTGTCCTATTCGGACTAGGAAGGGGAGGGGCGCGCGGCCCCCTCCTGGCTCCTTCCCTCTTCTCCCTCGAGGCCCATGTAGGCCCAACAACCCCCCGGGGGGTTCCGGTAACCTCCCGGTACTCCGGTAAAATGCCGATTTCACCCGGAACGATTCCGATGTCCAAATATAGGCTTCCAATATATCGATCTTTATGTCTCGACCATTTCTAGACTCCTCGTCATGTCCGTGATCACATCCGGAACTCCGAACAAACTTCGATACATCAAAACTTATAAACTCATAATAAAACTGTCATCGTAACGTTAAGCGTGCGGACCCTACGGGTTCGAGAACTATGTAGACATGACCTAGAACCATTCTCGGTCAATAACCAATAGCGGGACCTGGATGACCATATTGGTTCCTACATATTCTATGAATATCTTTATCGGTCAAACCGCATAACAACATACGTTGTTCCCTTTGTCATCGGTATGTTACTTGTCCGAGATTCGATCGTCGGTATCCAATACCTAGTTCAATCTCATTACCGGCAAGTCTCTTTACTCGTTACGTAATGCATCATCCCATAACCAACTCATTGGTCACATTGCTTGCAAGGCTTATTGTGATGTGCTTTACCGAGAGGGCCCAGAGATAGCTCTCCGACGATCGGAGTGACAAAACCTAATCTCGAAATACGCCAACTCAACATGTACCTTCGAAGACACCTGTAGTACTCCTTTATAATCACCCAGTTACGTTGTGACGTTTGGTAGTACCCAAAGTGTTCCTCCGGTAAACGGGAGTTGCATAATTCTCATAGTTATAGGAACATGTATAAGTCATGAAGAAAGCAATAGCAGTATACTAAACGATCAAGTGCTAGGCTAACGGAATGGGTCATGTCAATCACATCATTCTCCTAATGATGTGATCCCATTAATCAAATGACAACACATGTCTATGGTTAGGAAACATAACCATCTTTGATTAATGAGCTAGTCAAGTGGAGGCATACTAGTGACTATATGTTTGTCTATGTATTCACACATGTATCATGTTTCCGGTTAATACAATTCTAGCATGAATAATAAACATTTATCATGATATGAGGAAATAAATAATAACTTTATTATTGCCTCTAGGGCATATTTCCTTCAGTTTGAGAGAGGGAAGAGTAACTCCTTGTATCGGGGCTCGTCACCAGGTGAGAAGGAGTTGGCTCGACAGCTTAATGAATTGTTACAACGTGAGGAAATTATGGCACGACGGAGATGACATGTTAATTGGTTGCGGGTTAGGGATCAAAACAAATGATTCTTCCGTGCCTAATCAATTGCGCGACGGGCACACAACAAGATTGCTGCATTGGAGGATGCTCAGGTGGTGGTGTGCGAAAGCAAAGAAGCTACCCATGAGAAAGTCCAGAGTTTTTACACTAATCTCCATTCTGCACAAGAGGAGTTGGTGATCAAGTTAGTGTTGCATCATGTTCCAGAGAAGGTTACTTTGCAGATGAATGAGCGTTTAATGCGCCCCTTTTAGGTTGAAGAAGTGGACAAGGTGTTGTTTGGCATGACGCATTCAAAGGCCCGGGTCGAGGTTGGCTTTAAACGCTGGATTCTATGTTGGGTTATCATAGGCATTGGCATTTGATTAGAGAAGATGTGACAAAAGTAGTTCTTAACTTTCTCAATGGTGGTCATATGCCGGAGTCGATAAATAAGACGGTTATTGTCCTAATTCAAAGGGTTAAGATCCCGCAATGTAATTCAATATATACCTATTTTTCTGTGTAATGTTATTTACAAGCTTTGCTCTAAAGTGTTGGCTAACCGCCTTCCCGAGATTTAGATGAGATCATTTCCGAGGAGCAAAGTGCTTTCGTTCTAGGGTGGCTCATTACTGACAACACCATCATAGACTACGAGTGCATCCATGTTATGAGAAAGAAGAAAGGGAAGCAAGGTTGGTGTGCGGTTAAGATGCCCTTTCTTCAAGGTATCCCCAAATTCAATGTTATCAGGATCGCTCATACCATGCATTATTTTGCTCTGTTGCCCTTGTGGCGACTCAATTTGGCTTGGCTTGACTCCCGCACTTGGTGTTTCCTTCTACGTGATGATTTTCTTCCATGTTTTGGCCCATTACTTGTGGAAACACATTACATAAAGCTTTTCACAATTTCTTGCATTCATTAGTCATTAGCGACAGTATCAAAGTGTTTATCTCAAAAATTTCAAGATTATCCTGTTTAAACAATGGTGAAGTGAGTGCAAAAATATCACTACCTACGAGACCACATTGGCTTGGAATGCGAGAGCAACAGTCTTTCGAACACCATGACTGACTGACATAATTGAACATCGCCTCGCCTATCGCCCAGAGAAGGACATCCATTCCAATGGCCTACTCACCATATTTGGCAAGCATCCGATGTTGCTCCTCTTCGGTGAGGCGTATGACCGCGTACTCCACTGCAACCACCAATATCCTTCGAGGTGGCATGCCAGGAAGCGATCTCCTTTATCTTCGCCAACTTCACGACATCGTCTGTTGCGTGCACCTCAAACATCCCATTCCATCCCCTACTGTCGTCCAACTTCACAAAACCATACAAATAATTCATTATTCATAAAGAATAAAAAGCAACATGTAACATTTATAGCACTACATACCACACATTTGCGAATATTTACACTTATGTCCACATTTTAATAAAATATAGATGTTTTTACTAATTTCTTTTTATTTATAGTTTCCTTACATTTTCTTTCTCTTTCCTTTTCTTTTATTTGTTTATCAATCTTGCTAAACTTTATACTACCTAAACATCAATTGACCTATATCTATACAAATTAAAATGCTATATCTATATGTGTGAATGCTCACCTCGGGATGTGGGAGGCCGACCTCCGTCCAGTTGGGCCGATGTCAGGGTTGGTGGTGACGGCCGGCGTCAAAGTGGTGGAGCCCGATGATGGCGGCTGCGGCGGCGATTGGGATGGAGGTGCTAGCAGAGGTGTGGAATTGCACATCGTCGCAGATCACCGGCGGCATCGAGGTTGAGGCGGAGGAGGGCGGTGGGGATGAGGTGGTTGAGGGCGCCGTGCCGGCCGACCATGCTTAATTTATAACGGGGAGATGAAGGGGGACATGAGCGCGAAAATATCCAAATGTAAGTTGAGTGCCTTCTCTTGGTTACTCGGCTTACGAGGAGACGAAGGGTTTAGCAATTAAAAAAAAGAAAAGGAAAAGTGTAAGCTGAGCGCGCCCTGCCATTGACACGGAGCCGTCAAGTGATGCGAGCATGGCCAGGTGGCAGTTACTTCGACGAGCCAAGTGTATGTTTTTCTCGGAATATGCCGAGAGCTATGTATAAATCGAGTGTCTTTTCAGTGGTTCTCGGCGTATAATTGTCTAAGCCGATGGCCCTGGAGTTGCTATGTGTGTCTTGACGTGTAATCGGTTTACACAGCAATAAGATGAGTGTCCGTAAAATTACACTCAACTCATGGAGAAACACCAGAAAACACGTGTTTTTTCCATAGTGTTGTGTTGTCTGTCACCCGATGAAGTAACCTGCACATTCTTTACATACCTAAAGGTGTCGCCCATAAACTTTTGTGAAACTTAACTTGGTCGACTTAAAAGCTGCATCTAAAAAGTGATTTAAATGGCAATTTTGTTATTGCGATATAACACACAGATATATATATATATATATATATATATATATATATATATATATATATATATATATATATATATATATATATATATATAGTATTTGAACACCATGAACTTTTAGACCGTCAAATACAAGGCGAAGCATAAACACACATTTCGTCTCTTTGTATTTCTTCAATGGCCCCATTTCATATGTATGGGGCAAAACTCTTAATTTGGATATATCATCCACGTACACTTATGCATTTTTTAGTAACATACATATTTTTGCATTAAGTTTCTTTTTATATAAATTTGCCAACACTTTATTGATCATGTGGATATCCATGAAAATACAAGAAGGGTCATGCCGAGAGATTAGCTACAATTGACGACCCTGATCAAGCAAAAAAGAGTGTTTGACAGGTGAATGAGCTTCATAATTCGAAGCTTTACTTTCAAAAGAAACAAAGCAACTATCTAACTTGTTACTAGCCCTAGTATTGAATTCCCTAACAATAGCTAATACCTGCCTTTCCCCCCCAAGATGTATGGATAGATCTTCAGACAACGATAAATGCTTCGCGGCATGCTAGGATCTACAGTACATATTTGTTGTTTGACCGTTGTTGAGCACCTGGCCACCCAGCCCATATTGAAGTGGAGCAGCCCAGATTAAGCCTTCTTTTCTCCCAGGTAAAGCGGGAGGCCGGTGGAGAGGCCGCCACTGACCGCGGAAGGGTCGGCAACGTTGGCGGCATCCTTCGCGGGTTTCCCGGCTTCCCGGTAGAGCGGGAGGCCGGTATCGAAGCTGCCACTGGCCGCAGTGGCAGTTGCCCCTCCAGCGGTAAGAGCGGCCTCTGGGCCAGCGCAGGCGAATTGTGCCGCTGCCGCGACGACGACGAGCAGGAGCACCGCAACGGCGAGACCTCGAGCCATTGTTCCTGACGGGTTATTGGTTGCTTGACGATGATCAGGCGTGGGGTTACCACTTGTCCGTATTGCGTTTATATATACCTTGGGACCGGACAGGGAAGGATAAAAATAGTGCAGGTTGGTCGTTGGCCATGCCGTGTGCCAAGATTAGACCTTCAGATTATATTTGGCCATCCCAACTTCACATATTGGACATGAGGTAGAGGCTAGTGGTCATGTGTGCCCAGCGTTTTTTTTTCGAGGGTACCTTAGCTTTATAGAAGGAGAGAAATAAGATATACAACAATGTCTATCACTCGTTGCGAACAACGAAGGCGACCAACTCCACACCCGGTTCGAACAAGGACAACCAAACATAACAACACAGCTACGACACAAAAAGCCTACCCAATACCAAGCCCCTCGCCGCGTCTCGGCCGACACTGAAGACCTCCGAAGAACAGCAACTCCAGCTTCCTTGGATTAGCCAACAACGACCGTACATGGCGCCGGAGGAGAAAGTTCCGGGCAGCGGTGAACACCGGAGGAGCGCATCATGGGACCTCGAGTCTCCCAGCACAATGCTCCCAACAAAGTAACAACCTCAAAGACGTTGCCATCATGCCGATCCTACGAATCAAGGCTTTCGCCCCGGAGACAGCTGTCGATACGAGGTCGCGAGGAAGATGACGTTGCACTCGACGAAGCCTCCAGGAAGGTGAATGACACTCGCAGATGCAATCAACACCGGTCCGGCCACAACCGAACATGATTTTCATCCGTAGTGCTGCACATCTCCACGTCTCCAAGATCCCGACCAGTCCCGATCAGATGCCTCGCACCGCCGTCACGGCAACAACTTGCCATCGAAGCCCCCCTCACTGCCGAGGGAACACGCCTAAAGCCATCACCTTCAACATCGACTAGGAGCCGCAGCAACCACCGAGCGGTGCAAAGCCAGTTCCGCCAAGGCGGCCTTCACCCGCGCCAGGGGACTGCCACCAGAATGGATCCGACTCGCACCTCTGACCACACGCCGGCACCCACACTGCCGAGGCATCGCCGCACACCTCACACGGCAGCAACCGAACGCCCGCTGCCTGCCAAGACCCTTCCTGGAAAGGCCTCGCAACGCCGCCGCCGCCATGGCTGCGCTCGCACCGCCGCCACCGCCAGTGCCGGTGCACCACCTACACCCTCCAACCTGCTACGCTCCACGCAAGGATCCGGAGACAACCGCCGCACTCCCTGCCGTGAGCACCATGCTGGCCAGCGCCGAAGACACACCAGATCCGGACCGAGATCCCCGGATCCGCGCTCCGGGCGCCGCCAGCCAGCACCACCGACCCGCCGCTAGCCAACCACCGCCGGGAGCAAGTCGCAGTAGAGCCACGGGAACACCACACCATGCCTAACAGAGGTCACAACACCGAACCCCGCCGCCCAGATCCAGCCAAGGTGGATCCCAGGTCCCGGGCTGCACCAGCCGTCGAGTCAGCACCACTGGCAGCAGGCGCCTCACCACCTCCGGCGTCGAGCAGGGACGCCGCCGTGCCTCCGCCGCGCCACGCCGCCAAGGCACCAGCGGCCAGATCCGAGCCGTCGTTGGGGGAGGGAGGGGAGCTGCGCCGGGGAGATGCCCCGCCGCCGCCGGCACTGCCAGGGCTTTGCCCCGCAGCGGACCACAACGGCGACGAGGGAGGGAGGCGGGGAAGGGGGAGGCGGCGGCAGGGCGGATAGGGTTCCCCCGGTGTCGCCTCAGAGAGGGGCGCGGGGGTCGGGGGTAAAACTCTTTGGGAGTTGTGATAACGAGGTTATTTTGCTGATGCTTCCTCAAACAAACACCCTTATATATGTCTGAAGAAACTTCCGAGCTTGTTGACGAACATCCGACGGAATGTAGTCCGATATCCTTAAATATAACTTTTTTCTAGATAGCCCGAGGTGCGACGCTGGTCAGATATCTAGTGCGCAGGCGCTGCATAGTGCAGTGTGGCGCTTGGATGTCGGGCGCCACCCGAAAGGGTCATCGGAGTGAAATCTTTTTAAGGAGAGTTCACTTTGTGAATTCTTTTCGGATCAAATTTGTCGTTTTTGCCTAATCTATTATCATGATGGTGGGAGCCCGTGAAGACACCTTGTCAAACACATCTGAGTGGACATCGCCAACGTCGGTCGGAGCGGCAACGGGTATAATCACTTTCTTCTGCTCAACGGCCCTATCGAGAGCGTCACAGGCTTTGCATGCCACGACCCTGGCTCTGGCTTCGTGACGTGATGGTGTTATGGCCAATGGGTGCTTCACCTTGTTGGTTGTCGGCCTAAGTAGGCTGGTTCGAGGCCCCGTAGGTTGGTTCCACCCTGGTCCATCATGTCGGCCCATGGCCATGTAGAAGGAAGACTCTAGAAGACTTGTCATTGAAGACAAGGAAGTCAGATTCATGGAGGACTCCCCTCCACCTATGGTAGCTGACTAGATTGTGTAACCTGGGTCCTAATATGTTCTATAAGATGGGGCCGAGCAAGTCGATGGAACATAATAGAATCCCTTCGTATTACCTGTACTTTGTACACACCAATCACAATATACACGAGCAAAACTGTTTTACCCCGCAAGGAGGACCTAAGCATGGATAAATTTGTTTCCTACTTCCCCTATGACCTAATGGCCAACTGGGATACCCTACCAAGGGATATGCCAAAAATTAGCCCCGACAATGGTGGCCATGCAGGCCCCGCGTGGTGAACCACTGGTACATCGAGTTGCTATACAAACTGTTTTTAATCCCTATCCACGACGGAGTTTTAAACCGTCGCATTGCTTGTGTGCGATGGGGAGGGGGTCCTTCCCACACGACCAGAAACCGTCGGGGATAGGGAGTGATGATGCAGACGCGTTGCCAAATGTAATCGTATGCAATGCAACAAAATATCGCACACACTACATTCTAACACACGTGTGGGATTGGCGATCAATCGCACATGTCTCTTACGAATCAAACGTTTCTAATTACTTAGTGAAACCAAATGGTGTTTCATATTGGAATTTTTGCGAAATAGTATCTAAGGCACACGGGCCATAATAGAAACTATGTGCGATATGTGCCCTGATACGTCTTTAATGTATCTATAATTTTTGATTGTTCCATGCTACTCCCTCCGTCCCAAAATTCTTGTCTTAGATTTGTCTAAATATAGATGTATCAAGTCACGTTTTAGTATTAGATACATCCGTATCTAGGCAAATCTAAGACAAGAATTTTGGGACGAAGGGAGTAGTATTATATTATCCATTTTGAATGTTTTATATGCATTATTATGCTATTTAATATTATTTTTAGGACTAACCTATTAACCTAGTGCCAAGTGCTAGTTGCTTTTTTCCTTGTTTTTGTCTTTACAGAAAATCAATACCAAACAAAGTCCAAACAGAACGAAACTTTTTGAGAATTTTTCTTGGACCATAAGACACCCAGAAACCTTCGGGAGGAGGTCAGAGGGGCCACCGGTTGGTGACAAGCTCGGAGGACGCGCCCTAGGGGGGCGCCCCGTAGGTTTGTGGGCCCCCTGATGCTCATCTAAACCCTAATCTTTCTGCTATAAATACCCAAATGTTCCCCGTAGACCAGAGGGCACACCAAAAATACTTTTCCGCCGCCGCAAGTTTCTGTTCTCGTGAGATCCCATCTTGGGGCCTTTTCCGGTACTCCGCTGGAGGGGGATTCGACCATGGAGGGCTTCTACATCAACCTTGTCGCCCTTTCGATGATGTGTGAGCAGTTTACCACAGACCTACGGGTCCATAGCTAGTAACTAGATGACTTCTTCTCTCTCTTTGATCTTCAATACAATGTTCTCCTGGATGTTCTTGGAGATCTATTCGGTGTAATCTTTTGTTTGCGGTGCATTTTTTGAGATCCAATGAATTGTGGATTTATGATAAAATTATCTATGAATATTATTTGAGTCTTCTCTTAACTCTTTATGCATGATTAAGATAACTTTGTATTTCTCTCCGATCTATTGATTTGGTTTGGCCAACTAGATTGATTTTTCCTGCAATGGGAGAGGTGCTTTGTAGTGGGTTCAATCTTGCGGTGCTTATTCCCAGTGACAGAAGGGGACATGACACATATTTGTATTATTTCCATTAAGGATAAAAAGGTGGGATTTGTTCATATTGATTGGATCTCCCTCTACATCATGTCATCTTGCTTAAGGCGTTACTCTATTCTTGTTAACTTAATACATTAGATGCATGTTGGATAGCGGTTGATGTGTGGAGTAATAGTAGTAGATGCAGGCAGGAGTATATTATGCTCAACCATTGATCCATTCATGAAATACACTCAAATATTTGCTACACGCAATGCTCAAATACGATCATAGTGCCCCTTAGTTGGTGCTTTATAAGAGAAGATGGAGACTCAAATTTAAAAAATAAAAATTGCATAAAGTAAAAGAAATGCCCTTCGCAGAGGGAAGTAGGGATTTGTAGAGCTGCCAAAGCTCAAAGCAAAAATTGAGAGATAAAAATATTTTGGGAGGCATACTTTTCCCACCAACGAAAAAACGACTTAGAGTTCCCAACACTTTCCATGCTAGATACATCATAGGCGGTTCCCAAACAGAAAATAAAGTTTATTCCTTTTTCCACCATTACTTTCACTTTCCATGGCTTGTCCGTGTCCATGGGTGTCCTCCATACCAACACTTTCCAAGGAATTTATTATTTGACAACATAAAATAAATTCATTTTTCATTTCAGGACTGGACATCCCTAATACCTTTGTCGTACTCTCGTGCAATGACAAGTGAATAAACACTCATCGTGAGAATAAAACATCTAGCATGGAAAATATTGGACACCCCTCACCGCCTCGCGAGCGGTAGAGCACACAAAAGAGAAATTTATTTTGAAAATTAGAGATGGCACATGCAAATTTGCTTAGAACGGCATGGAAATACCGCATATAGGTAGGTATAGTGGATTCATATGGCAAAACTGGTTTAAAGGGTTTTGGATGCACAAGTAGTGATCATACTTAGTGCAAAATGAAGGCTAGCAAAAATATTGAGAAGCGACCAACCAAAAAGCGAAATATCTCGTACCCAAGCATTAAGCATAAGTAACACCGAATAATGCACCACAAGTAGGATATAAATTTCATTTCATAACTATTGACTTTCGTGCTTGCATAGGGAATCACAAACCTTAACATCAATATTCTTACTAAAGCACAATTACTCATCAACATGACTCACATATCATATCGTCATATCTCAAAACCATTACTAAGAATCAAGTTTATCGTGTCCAATGATCTTCATGAAAGTTTTTATTATATCCTCCTTGGATATCTATCACTTTGGGACTATTTTCATATGTTGCTTTTGATAAGCTCAAACAAATTTAAGTGAAGAACATGAGAATAATATTTCTTTCTCTCAAAATAATCTAAGTGAAGCAAGAGAGAATTTCTTGAAAAATTTACTAACTCCCAAATAAATCTAAGTGAAGCATGAGAGCCTTTCTTCAAAAATAACAAAGCACACCGTGCTCAAAAAGATACAAGTGAAGTACTAGAGCAAATCCATGGCTCTAAAAATTTAAGTGAAGCATAGGAGCAAGCATAGCATAGTTTTTGGTTCTCTCAAAAAGGTATGTCCAACAAGGATTCATGGCTTAAAACACAAAGCAAAACAAGCAAAGACTCATATCATACAAGACGCTCCAAGCAAAACTCATAATATGTGACAAATAAAAATATAGTTCCAAGTAAAATACCGATGGTTGTTAGAAGAAAGAGGGGATGCCACTCGGGGGCATCCCCAAGCTTAGTTGCTTGCTACTTCTTGGAATATTATCTTGGGTTTCCTTGGGCATCCCCAAGCTTAGCCTTTTGCTAATCCTTATTCCTTCATCCATCGTAAGATCACCCAAAACTTGAAAACTTTAATCACACAAAACTCAACAAAACCTTTGTGAGATCCGTTAGTATAAGAAAGCAAACCACTACTATAAGTACTGTTGCAAACCTATTAATATTTTATTTTTGCATTATATATACTGTATTACAACTTTTTTATGGAAAAAACTCATCAAAGAAAACCACATAATCATCAAAACAAGCACACAACGCAAAGAAAACAGAATCTGCCAAAAACAGAACAATCTGTAGCAATCTGACTATTTCAAGTACTTATGAAACTCCAAAAATTCTGAAAAATTAGGACGACGTGAATTATTTTTTGTTATGCAAAAAGAATCAACTCAAAAGCACTCTTCTGTTAAAAATGAGAAATAATTTCGTGAGTGCAAAAGTTTCTGTTTTTCAGCAAGATCAATTCAATTTTCACCCAAATCATCCCAAAGGCCTTGCTTGGCACAAACACTAATTTAAACCACAAAAAAACATCTAACCAGAGGTATAATTGTGTATTTTATTGAAAACATCAAGAAAACCAAAAATAAAAAAAGATACAAGTTGGGTTGCCCCTAACAAGCACTATCGTTTTACGCCCCTAGCTAGGCACAACGCATAGGATCTAAGTTTTGTCATCCTTAGTTCTTGATCCATTAGATGCCCTCATGATTGATTCATATGGTGGCCTAATTCTTGTTCTAGGGAAGTGTTACATACCCTTCCTTAGTGGAAACTGAAATTTAATATGGCCTTCTTTCATATCAATCACGGCACCAATAGTGCGTAAAAACGGTCTACCAAGTATAATTGGACAAGACGGATTGAAATCAATATCAAGAACAATAAAATCTATGGGCACATAATTCCTATTTGCAAGAATAAGAACATCATTAATTCTTCCCATAGGCTTTTTAATAGTAGAATCCGCCAAGTGCAAATTTGAAGAGCATTCTTCAATATCTGTAAGACCAAGCACATCACATAAAGATTTTGAATTGTAGAAACACTAGCACCCAAGTCACATAAAGCAAAACACTCATAATTTTTAATATTGACTTTGATAGTAGGTTCCCACTCATCATGCAATTTTCTAGCAATTGAAACTTCTAATTCCAACTTTTCTTCAAAAGCTTTCATCATAGCATCAACAATATGTTTAGTAAAAGCTTTATTTTGTTCATAAGCATGGGGTGAATTTATCATGGATTGCAACAAATAAATACAATCAACCAAAGAGCAACTATCATAATTAAAGTCTTTGTAATCCAAAATAGTGCGCACATCACTAGTTAAAGTCTTGACCTCTTCAAACCCACTTTTATCAATTTTTTAACAAGATTTTCACCCTCTGAATCATAGGGACGCCTTCTATTTAAAGTTTACTCTTCTCCAGTCCCTTTTTCATCAATCTTAATTTTACTAAACAAACAATCAATACAAGAAACACCGATCATTTTAAGATCTTCATCACTTTTATGAAAGTAATCACTAGAAAACGCTCTTTCTAAAAAATTCTCTTTTAGCTCTAAGCATAGTGGTTCTTTTCTTACTTTCATCCATAGAAACATAGAGAGATTTAATTGATTCTTCAACTTTAGGCACAAGTTTTTTCATCTTGAGAGTTTCTACATCATGAGAAATTCTATCAATACTTCTAGACATATCATCAACTTTTCCTCTATCGAAGCATTGAAAGCCTTTTGAGTATTGATAAATTCTTTAATATTATTCTCAAGATCAGAGGTATTTCTATTATTATTATAAGAAGGATTACCATAGGAATTACCATAATTATTAGAGGAATTACTAGGAAAAGGCCTAGGATTAAAATTACCTCTATAAGCATTGTTATTGAAATTGTTTCGCGAGATAAAATTCACATCTATGGCATCACTATTTTGCTCAATCAAGGTAAACAAAGGCACATCATTAAAATCAACAGGAGCACCTTTATTAGCAACCAACTTCATAAGAGCATCGACTTTTTCACTCAAAGAATTGATTTCTTCTACCGAATTGATTTTTTTACTAGTAGGAGCTCTTTCGGTATGCCATTGTGAGTAATTTGCCATAATATTGTCTAGCAATTTAGTAGCTTCACCCAAAGTAATTCCATAAAAGTACCCGCCACGGCAGAATCTAAAAGATTACGAGAAACAAAATTCAATCCCGCATAAAAATCTTGTATGATCATCCAAAGATTTAACCCATGAGTTGGGCAATTCCTTAGCATCAATTTCATCCTTTCCCAAGATTGTGCAACATGCTCATGTTCAAGTTGCTTGAAATTCATGATCTGGGTTCTAAGGGAAATAATTTTTGCGGGCGGAAAATACTTAGTAATAAAAGCATCCTTGCACTTGTTCCAAGAACCAAATTTTTGCGCGATCTCGCAAAGAAAACGGGAATAATTTCAACTTCACAACATCATTGTCCACATCTTTTTTCTTTTGCATATCGCATAATTCCACGAATGTGTTAAGATGGGACGCGACATCCTCATTTGGAGTATCGGCAAATTGATCTTTCATAACAAGATTCAAGAAAGCAATATTAATATCAAAAGACTCCACACTAGTGGGGGGAGGAGCAATCAGAGTGCTAATAAAATCATTGTTGTTGGTATTTGAGAAATCACACAACCTGGTGTTCTCTTGAGTCATGATGACTTCACAACAAGATTGCACTCACAAACAGATCTGACAAGAAAACGGTGAACGAAAAAGAGGGAAAATAAAAAGGTAATTTTTTTTGAAGTGGGGGAGAGGAAAACGAGAGGCAAATGGCAAATAATATAAATTGTGAGGAGATGAGATTTATGATTAGGAACATGGTTGATGTTGAAGATCCTCCCCGGCAACAGCGCCAGAAATAGGCAAGTTGTCGGGAGACTATCTTGACGTGATCCTCCCGGAAACGGCACCAGAAATTCCTTTTGATGTCTGCTAGAACTACGTTGGTATTTCCCCAAAGACAAAGGGATGATGTAGTATAGCGACGGTAGGTATTTCCCTCAGTGATGAGACCAAGGTTATCGAACCAGTAGGAGAACCTCCTCACACCACGTAAACATCACCTGCACACAAATAACAAATACTCGCAACCCGGCATGTTAAAGGGGTTGTCAATCCCTTTCAGGTACGATGCCTCAAGATAGGCAAATAACGTGAGATAAAAGTAGTAGATATGATAAATAGATCGCGGAACAAATAAATTGCAGCAAGGTATTTTTGTATTTTTGGTTTAATAGATCTGAAAATAAAAGCGAAGGAAAATAGATTGGAAAGGCAAATATGATGGAAAGAGACCCGGGGGCCGTAGGTTTCACTAGTGGCTTCTCTCGAGAAAAATAGCAAATGGTGGAAAAACAATTACTGTTGGGCAATTGATAGAACTTCAAATAATCATGACGATATTCCAGGCAATGATCATTATATAGGCATCACGTCCAAGATTAGTAGACCGACTCCTGCCTGCATCTACTAGTATTACTCCACACATCGACCGCTATCCAGCATGCATTTAGTGTATTAAGTTCATGGGAAAACGGAGTAATGCAATAAGAATGATGACATGATGTAGACAAGATCTATTTATGTAGAAATGGACCCCATCTTGTTATCCTTAATAGCGACGATACATACGTGTCGTTTCCCTTTCTGTCACTGGGATCAAGCACCGTAAGATCGAACCCACCACAAAGCACCTCTTCCCGTTGCAAGACAAATAGATCAAGTTGGCCAAACAAAACCCAAATATCGGAGAAGAAACACGAGGCTATAAGCAATCATGCGTATAAGAGATCAAAGAAGACTCAAATAACTTTCATGGATAAAAACATAGATCTGATCATAAACTCAATGTTCATCGGATCCCAACAAACACACTGCAAAAAGGCTTACATCATATGGATATCCAAGAGACCATTGTATTGATAATCAAAAGAGAGAGAGGAAGCCATCTAGCTACTAACTACGGACCCGTAGATCTACAAAGAACTACTCACGCATCATCAAAGAGGCACCAATGGAAGTGGTGAACCCCTCCGTGATGGTGTCTAGATTGGATCTGGTGGTTTTGGACTCTGCGGCGGCTGGAATTGTTTTTCATCGACTTCCCTAGGGTTTCTGGAATATTGGGGTATCTATAGAGCAAAGAGGCGGTGCGGGAGGCCAACGTGGAGGGCACAACCCACCGGGGCGCGCCCTGGTTGGTTGTGCTCCCCTCAGAGCTCCCCTCAGGTGTGTTCCTGGCCCACTAGATGTCTTCTGTCCCAAAAATAATCCACAAGAATTTTCACTGCGTTTGGACTCCGTTTGGTATTGGTTTCCTGCGATGTAAAAAACATGTAGAAAACAACAACTGACATTGGGCATTGTGTCAATAGGTTAGTACCAAAAATGATATAAAATGACTATAAAATGATTGTAAAATATCCAAGAATGATAATATAACAACATGGAACAATAAAAAATTATAGATACGTTGGAGACGTATCAACATCCCCAAGCTTAATTCCTGCTCGTCCTTGAGTAGGTAAATGATAAAAACAGAATTTTTGATGTGGAATGCTACCTAACATGTTCATCACATTTCTTTTCTTTATAGCATGGACATTTGGACTTTTATATGATTCAAAGCAATAGTCTAGTTTTGACATGAAGACTTTAATATTCAAGCATACCAGGAAGCAACCATGTCTTTCAAAATATCAACACTAAAGCAAGTTATCTAGCCCATTATTTATTCAAAATACCAAAAAGCAACTCTGTCCAATCATTTATAAAGTCCACCAAAGCTTGAGACTTGATGTCCGTTCTTGGCAGATACTTCAAATTATGAGGCCCCAGCTCAATTGCCCACTTAGCGACCCGGCATGTAGCTTCTCTGTTTTGAATAATATCTCCTAAAGGAGTAGAGCTGACCATAGTAATAGGATGTCCAAGAAAATAATGCTTCAACTTGCGACTTGCCATGAACACCCCAAACACTAGTTTCTGCCAATGTGGATATCGTTGCTTGGACTCAGTCAACTCCTCACTGACATAATAAGCCGGCCGCTGAACTAGGTACTCCTTACCCGACTCCTTGTACTCCACAACATCTGCTACACTGACTGCTTTATTATTAGCCGCCATCTACAGGAGCAAAGGCTCTTTTTTAATGGGAGCAGCAAGGATGGGCGGCTCAGCCAACTGTTTCTTGAGCGCCTCAAATGCCTCATTGGCAACATCACTCAAAACAAAGTGATATGTCTTCTTCAACATCTAATACAAAGGAATTGCCTTCTCTCCCAAGCGGCTTATGAACCGGCTTAGAGCTGCAATTCGACCCACCAGGCGCTGAAGGTCATTGACACACGCCGGCTTAGAAAGCAAAGTAATGGCCTTTATCTTCTCCGGGTTAGCTTCAATGCCCTGTTCTGAGACCAGAAACCCCAGCAGTTTACCTATAGGCATGCCAAGGACACACTTGGCTGGGTTAAGCATCATTTTGTAGACCCGGAGATTGTCAAAAGTTTCTTTCAGACCATCCAGGAGAGTCTCCTTCTTCCTAGACTTGACCACAATATCATCTACATAAGCATGAATATTGCGCCCAATCTGACTATGAAAGCAGTTCTGAACACAACACTGATAAGTCGCCTAGGCACTCTTGAGCCCAAAAGGCATAGAAACATAGCAGAAAGCCCCAAAAGGTGTGATGAAGGACGTCTTCTCTTGGTCTTTAACTGCCATCTTGATCTGATGATAACCAGAATAAGCATCCAGGAAGCATAAGCTCTCACAACCCGCTGTTGCATAAATTATCTGGTCGATACGGGGGAGAGCAAATGGATCAGCTGGACAAGCCTTGTTAAGATATGTGTAATCAACAAACATACACCATGTGCCATTTTTCCTAAGTACAAGCATAGGGTTAGCCAACCACTCATGGTGAAAAACTTCCACGATAAACCCAGCTGCCAAGAGGCGGGCTACCTCTTCTCCAATAGCTTTGTGCCGTTCTTCATTGAAATGACGGAGGAACTGTTTGACCCGCTTAACTTTGGGATCCACATTAAGGTGGTGCTCAGCGAATTCTCTCGGTACACCCGGCATGTTACAAGGTTTCCATGCAAAAATGTCCCGATTCTCACGGATGAATTCGATGAGCGTGCTTTCCTATTTAGGATTCATATTAGCCCCCACAGTGAACTGCTTAGATGAGTCGCCCGGGACAAAATCAACTTGTTTAGTATCATCAGCCAACTTTAATTTCAACAGAGGGTCCTGTTTAGTAGTGGGCTTCTTCAGAGGGGTCATATCAGTTGGGTCAACATTATCTTTAAAAAACATGAGCTCCTCAGTAGCACAAGCTGACTCTGCATAAGCCACATCTCCTTCCTCGCATTCCAAAGCAATTTTCCGATCACCATGGAACACAATTGTCCCCTTTCTCCCTGGCATCTTGAGATGTAAATAGACATAGCAAGGGCGAGCCATGAACTTAGCATAAGCCGGCCGTCCGAACAAGGCATGATACGGACTCTTGATTTTGACCACTTCAAACCACAACGTCTCTACCTTGTAGTCATAGTCATCACCAAAGGCTACTTCGAAGGAAAATTTTCCCATAGGATACGCCGTCTTACCAGGCACCACACCATGGAAGACTGTGGAAGACAGCTTAAGATCCTTGTTACATAAATTCATCTGTCTAAACGTGTCATAATAAAGGATGTTGATACTACTGCCACCATCCATAAGCACCTTAGTGAACTTATAACCGCCCACTTGAGGGGCTACCACCAATGCCAGATGACCCGGATTCTCAAGCGGGGTGGGTGATCCTCCCAACTCCATGTGATCAGATGCTTTGAGCATCATAACTATTGGGGTACTGCAGGCTCAATAGCATTGACCGCACGCTTATGAACCTTCTGATCTCGCTTGCAGAGACTTGTAGTGAAAACATGGTATTGACCTCCATTAAGATGCTTCGGATTACTCTGATACCCTGACTGATTATTTTGCTGTTGGTTACCCTGACCAGACCGTTGATTATGACCACCATGATTACCTTGACCTTGATATCTAGAATTTGAACCACAACCACCAAAACTGGACCCCCGAGAGCCGGAACTTGACCCACCGGGCGGCCCATTGTTATTGCCATGATTCTGATTAAGCTGTAATTCCTAAACTCTCGCATAACCCAACAATCCTTCCAGGCATGAGTGGACGGCTTGTTGAGAAGACCGTGCTTTGGGCACGGGTCATTGAGTGCCGCCTCAAGATTAAAAGGCTTTGCACCAAAAGGCGGCTTACCGTTGGGGCGCTAGTTATTGTACCCAGTGTTGGTGTTAGCTACTAGATCTGACCCGCCATCGGGGTGTCTGCGCTTACCACTGTTACCCTGGTTGTTGCCATTATGTTCCTACCGTATTCTGCTACTGACCCTTACCATTGCCATTCTTCTTGCCCTTGGTGGATTTCTCATCATCAGATCCAGGGTATTTTGTGTTATCAGAATCCGCATACTTAATAAGAGCCGCCATGAGTTCACCCATGTCATTGCAATAACACTTAAGCCGCCCAAGCTTTTGCTTAAGTGGGACAAAGTGACAGTTCTTCTCTAAGACCAGAACCACCTGACCCGCCACAATACTATCCGATGAATGAATAATAGCAGAGACCCGCCAGACCCAATGGTGGGCCGATTCGTCCTCATGCTGCACGCAGTTATCCAGATCAATAATTGTTAGAGGTTGCTTGCACGTTCCTTGATTTTTTTGCTAAAACGCGCCTTCAACTCTGTCCATGAGTTGATAGAATTAGTGGGTAACCCTTTTAACCATGTACGACCAGGCCCATCCAACATCATAATAAAGTATTTGGCACACACAACATAATTGACATCCAACATCTCCATGGCTAACTCATAACCCTCAATCCAAGCCTCAGGAGGGAGATCGGCTGTATAATTGGGCACTTACAAGGACCCTTAAAGTCTTTGGGCAGACGTTCATTATGCAAAGCTGGTACTAAACACGACACACCAACCGTCCTGGAAATTGTCCTGGCTCCCATCAAGGTTGAAGGGGTCACCGGAGGCTGCTGATAAGCCCCCAGTTGAGCCGCCTCCCCTTCTCGGCGGGCTCTGACCTTGTCGACGATCTCTTGAGCATTAGTAAGGGGTGGGTCATCCTGGGGCGGTCGACAATGTCTTTCACTGCTGGAAACCACAGGCGACTCAACATGCCGGCTATAACTATGGCTCGGGATAGGAGTTGAATGCACCCGATCACGGATATATGAATACTTCTCTTGTTGTGCAACTGCTGTTTGCAAGAGCTCAATCGCATTCTGCGCCTCTGCTGCAAAGGGTGTCTCATCAGTAAGGAGGAGCGCATTGAGCCAGGTAGCCGCCGCTAACATGTTATCCACCAGGTTAGAATAATGACCAAGTGGTGTCAAAAGACACTGAGGCGAGGTTTGATCCCTATGGGGCGGGTCTGGCATTCGAGGCTGAGTCGCCACCCCACTCCTTGGCACCTCTGCAGACCGGGTTGTGCCCGGTGGGTTACTTGGTCCTGCCCCGGGCGTGTTAAAAAGATTTCGTGCCTCATACTGCAAAGGCGGGCGGGTTTGGTGTCTCCTTCGAGGAACATCATTGGACGCATTCTGATCCAGACTCAAGCGAAAAGCCTCCGCCCTTATACATTGTGACTCTGCATCCATCTAGGCCCTCAGTGTAGCCATTTGTATGTTCTCAACTACAATATCATCTTGTGCTTTGGTTATCTCATCCCGAACCTAGGCAATCTCTGCATTGCATTCCGCCTGATTCGCCGGAGTAACCTCTGTCGCTAGCAAAGTTGTCAAAGTGTCCAAGAGATCTGACAAAACCTGAGGCGACGACCTCTCTGAGCCGCCAGCACCAGCTGCCACAGCAGTAGTCGAGGCAGATGTCATAGTTGTAGTTGTTGAGGAATTGAGAGCCGGCCCTGTGCCAGCCATGAAGATAACAACCCTGGATGGTGGCTCATATGGGTGCGAAATATTGTTACCATCGGAATAGCCCCCAAGATCGCCGTCTTGAAGTTGGTAAATTGACTCCATCTCTTCGGATGAGGACTCATCACCTGAGTAGATGGCAGTCTCTCCTCCAAATACAGAACCTTCCGCAAGATCCATGCCATGCACGAAACCAAAGAAAACACGCTTCCGACCAGGTTAAATCCTGGCGGGTTGCACGCACCGAGCCGACTCGATGAGGTCGGTGGAGGTGTCCGGCTCAAGCTCAGATTCGCCGATCTTTCCAATGAAGAGATGATTTCCGCCGAAGGGGACCCAGTACCTATACTTGATTGAGCTGGCCTCGGGGCCCCAGCCAGCATCGTTGATGTAGAGCTTGCCGCGGTGACTCTTGGTCATTCTGCCAATGGCGTATCCCTTGATCCCTAGGAAAGAGCCCTTCAAGAACTCGAAACCACCGTGCGCTGGCCCCATGGTGGAGCCAACTGTCGTGGTTTTCTCATGGCATATGCCCTCGTGAAAGGACTTAGGTGTGAGACCATGGCTATGGCGATTAGCTTAAAGGGGTTGAACAGGACGAGAGACATGAGCTTACCCAGGTTCGGCCCCTCATCGACGAGGTAAAAGCCTACTTCCTACTTTAGGTTGTATTGGTTCAGTATCGATTACAAGGGAGCAAAATCGCTTAACCTAGTTGTCGATTGATCGTAACTTATCTTTACCCGCCGTAGGGTCTCGCCTTTATATACACTAGTCGAGGCCCTAGGTTTACAAGAGTCCAGGTTGGTTTACATAACATAACCGACTCTAGTTCTAAACCGCCCTACCTTGTTAGGCAAGTCACCATTGGGCGGCTTACACCGCCGGGTCTCGCGCCATCTTCTGGGCTTGGGCCTCGTCCGGCTCTCCATCTAAGTTGCCCTCCGGGTACCACATATTGGCTTCTTAGGCCTGTCTAAGACCTTCTTCATGAGTCGCCAACAGTGTAACCTAGCCCCTCCTAGGTGGGTCACACAATGGGGTTATATCCCCAACACCGAACGTTTGCTTCCATCTAGAAACGAGAAATAAAACTACGTTGTGGGTATGAAGAGGATAGCTTTGCATGATAACAGAGAACTAAAATCTAAAAATAGGTATTTTATCATAAAGTTAGAATATATCACAATATATTACAAATAGCGAGTGTGGAATTGATGGATCGGTGTGCGGAATTATCCTAGGCAATTGTTAACAAGATCGGTAATCATTATTGCAAATTTTATATGAGGGAGAGGCATAATCTAACATACTTTCTCTACTTGTATCATACGCACTTATGATTGGAACTCTAGCAAGCATCTACAACTACTAAAGATCATTAAGGTAAAACCGAACCATAGCATTAAAGTATCAAGTCCTCTTTGCTCCCATACGCAAACAAACCCCTTACTCGGGTTTAAGCTTCTGTCAATCTAGCAACCCACTATAAACGAATCATGAGCATATTGCAAACCCTACAGCGGGAATCCCTCACGTGTGCCGGCACGGAGGGCGCCATAGGACAACACCGAAATGAAACATACAACTCAAACCAATCTAGATCATCAATCAACCCAAAAGACAAAAGAAATATACTCAAAACATCATAGTATGGAAACACATCATTGGATCATAATATGTGGCACGAAACACCATGTTCAAGTAGGGGATTACAACGGGGTGCGGGAGAGTGGACCGCTTAAAAGAGATGAGGAAGGTGATGAAGATGGTGATGTTGATGAAGACGATCACCGCGGTGATGTTTCTCCCGGCGGCACTCCGACGCCACCGAGAGAGAGGGGGAGAGAGTCTCCCTCTTGTGCTTCCTCCTCCATGGCCTCCAATGATGATGGCACCCTCTGCCAGGGTGCCGGAGAGGGCCTAGATTGATTTTTCGTGGCTATAGAGGCTTGCGGCGGCGGAATTATGATCTAGGGTTCTTTTCGAAGGTTTGGGTATTTATAAGAATTTTTGGCATTGGTGTCACGTCAAAGGGATGCCCGAGGGGCCCACAAGCCCGCACGGCACTGTCGTGGGAAACCACGGCCACCTATGGGACCAGGAGGCCCCTTGCTGGTTCGGCTGGGGGATGTCGCATTGCACAAAGAGCAGACGAGCGTGGGGCAGCATGGCAGAGATCACGTAGGCAATTTTACACAGGTTCAGGCCGCCGTGAGGCATATAACCCTACTCTTGCTTTGGTGGATTGATGGTGGAAAGGTGGTGGCGGAACGTAGTACACTTGCCCTGCAGGGGTTGCCTCAAGGCAGCAGCGACTACGCGCATATGGGGGTGTGAGTTGTCCAACCTTCTAACCTCTTCTATGGTTGCCATGGGCCTCCTTTTATAGATTAAGGGGTTATATGCCTCACCACAATGGCAAAGTAGTCATTATGCACTAATAAGATAGTAAATAGTGCTATCATACCTACTCTGCGGGCTGATAGGGCGCATTAAATGCATCGCTCAATGTCACATTGTTGGTTGCCCGGCAAGGCTTGTCGGGCTATCTTGCCAGCTCCACACTTGCTTGCTTGACATGTCGCAGGACGGGTGTTATCGTGGGTTTTTCCTGTAGAAAGAGGTCGCCATGTGGCGAATGGCTGCCACTTAGTCACTTTGCGGCTTGACACCGCACTGATTGACGATGTGGGTCGTGGCGGAGTGGTTGGTGAGGTGGTTTTGCCTCCGTGCATCCCGGCAGGCCCTGCCGGGACGCCTTGGTCGTCTGCTTCTAAGTGTGGCCTCGCGCCTTGCTGGGCTTGCCTTCCCGGCAAAGGAGGCCCTTCTCTTGATGATATCTTGCTTCTCTGGCTTGATCTTGGTCCCTCTGATCTGCATGTTGGTCCTTCTATGCTCTTGGTTTCTTGTACTCTAACTTGGGTTGGTGCTCCAATCTTGATCCCGTGCCTGTGCGTAGTTAGGGCAACAGACCCGGGGTTTGTTGCACCGATAGAAGCCCCCGGGCCTGCTCCGAACGCGCTGCCGAGTGTCGTCGGGGTAGGGCCTAACAAGTGCACATGCGGGGTTGCTGAAGAGGCTGGCCTCTTGATTCCGGGCCAGTTTCCTATTTCCCCATGCGTCGTATGAAGCCAATAGTGGTGGGGCCGCTCCAGTAATGGCCCGTGAATGACTTTAACGCACGGGGTAGAAACTGCCAATTCACTCTTCCCACCACGCCCTTATCCTCAGCCATGTATGCTGCATGCATCACGCAGGGTAGGCAATGAAGGTGCGTGGCGTGGGAGAGGATCAAGGCGAGGGCCCGGTCATCTTGAATTGGCGGAGGAGGATGATGGCCGCCCATTGAGGGAGTAGCTCCCCTCCTCGTTCCGCCTATAAAAGGAGGGGGTGGAGGAGGGCAGAGCCATACATCCTCACATCCCTTTCCTTCTTTTGTCTTCTTGTGGTTATGCTGAAGAGAAGAGCCTGGTGCCAGCCCCCGGGCTCTTGGTTGGGGCTAATGTTGCCACATGCCAGTGTTGATGCTCGGGGAGTGAGCCTGGTCCTGTGGCGAATCTGTTGGTTCCTTCGAGGCTAGGCCGGGAGGCGGGGCTGGAGATCGTTGGTAACCCCAGCATTGCCCCTCCCGGAAGTCTTAGGGCTGATGTCGACGAGAGGCACACCTTCCTGCCCGCCAAGGTGGGAGCGGTGCGCCTCAAGCCCCTTGGCCGCTCGCCGTCTCTCCAAGGGAAGCGTCGGACTGTAGTCCCGTCTTCCCCTATAATAGTGTTGATGAAGATGAAGCCAGGGGAGAAGGAGAAGGCGGGAGGCAGGCCGTCCAGTAGGAGCACGACTGCATCGACACGTTCGTCTCGTACTGGCGACCTGCTGCCCTTTTGTCTGGCTCTTCCCCCCTTTTCCTGGCACCGTCATCACCATTTCTTCTGGCCGTCGGGAAAAGGCTTGTCCCCTCGGTGCTTCCGCTTCCCCCAGGGGTCTTCTGGCTGGGCCTCGGCATCCTCCTCTACCGGTGCCTGTGCTGGAGCTCCCCGTTTGGTCCTGGAAGCGGTGACCAGGGGGCCGTCGAGGTGCTCCGGACGTCTTCCTCCTTCGCAGCTTTGCCACCCCCGATTACCCGTCTCCTTCTCTTTGTACCACACTACCTGGGATAAGAGGGACATGGAGAGGAGTTTACGGGGCACTTATCTTTCTTCAATCTTAAACTTGTAGGCACTTGCCCAATTTTAATTCAAATAATGTAATATCTCGAATCCATATTTGTGCTTTGTAATGCTTGTAATTGTACCAACATATTAATGAAAAAGATGAACCTTGCCGGGAACTCGTGCATGTGTATGTCCATGCAGAGGTGAGATGCCTCTTTAATGTAAATAAACGAGTTCTCCCCGGCAGGCCACCTTGCCAACACCTTTTTGCTTGCTGGGGAATGAGTCTACCTGGCAAAACAAAGGGACCAGCCCCCCGCCAACTTCCTTTTACCAAAGGCCACTGCGACCATCTTGACCGAAGAAGCATTCGAGTCAGGGATGGGAGCACCTAAGTTCCAAGAGAGTGGCGAGGTTTCCTTATGCACAAGTTATAGCTTACAGAACACTAATGGATAGGAGGTAGGACTTATCTGTTTGGCTTGCCGGGGATCGCAGTGCGGGGCAATCTTCTCAACTCCTTGTCAAAGCCAAGTTCACGACAGGAAACTACAGCTTCATGTAGATGAGAATGAATGCAGAATGCGATCCTATCTATATGCATATGCAAATGCTCATGAAATTCTTATCCAATGATCTTGGAATGCTCATGCATGCATGCAATCTTGGCCGCCCACCCATAGCGCTTAATTATTTTCTCTTGCACAGGGTCATCGCCCTGGCTTTGTACAAGGGGTTACATGCAACTGAGGCAAGGCCTGTACAAAAGGGTGGCTATCGGGCAGGGCCCAATAGCCGCGCCTTACGGGTAGAAGTTGTGGAGATGCTCAATATTCCATGAGTTTTGCAACTGAATGCCATCTCCGGTCTCCAGATAGACTGCACCAGGTCTGGAGACTCGTACTATCCAGTAAGGGCATTCCCACTTTAGTGACAACTTGTGTGTACCCTTGGCAGACTGAACGCGCCTAAGGACAAGGCCACCTTCCTCAAAACATCGGGCGTGAACCCTGTGGCTATGATAGTGACGCAGGGCTTGCTAATAGCGTGCAACATGTGTAGCAACCCGGAGACGGTTCTCCTCGAGTAGCACAGCAGCATCACACCAGTGCTAATCTTGCGCTACTTCTTCATAGGCAAGCACTCGAGGAGACTCGTAAATGAGTTCCGTGGGGATAACTGCTTCTGCCCCGTAGACCAGGGAGAAGGGAGTCTGCCTGGTAGCTTGGTTTGGTGTCATTCTGAGGGACCAGAGAACTACCGACAACTCCTCGATCCACCACCTGCCGTGCTTCTGCAGCGTATCAAAGGTTCTCATCTTGAGTTCGCGCAGCACTTCAGCATTCACCCTCTTAGCTTGTCCATTGCTCTGGGGGTGTGCCACAGAGGCAAATGAGATCTTGCATCCGAGGGCATGAACATATTGCATGAAGGCGCGGCTCATGAACTGGGTGCCGTTGTCGGTAATGATCCTTGCCGGAACTCCAAAATGACACACCAGTTCTTTCAAGAACTTGATAGCTGACCGAGCAGTCACCTTTCTCATGGCAGTCACTTCTGGAAACTTTGTAAACTTGTTGATATCAACAAACAAGAATTCAAAGCCCTCGATTGCTCGGGGGAAGGGGCCGAGGATATCGAGCCCCCAGACTGAAAATGGCCATGATAGAGGGATTGTCTGAAGAGTTTGGGCAGGCAGGTGGGTTTTTTTGGAATGGAACTGGCAGGCTTCACATTTCGTGACTAGCTCGACCGCATATTGGAGGGTTGTGGGACAATAGAATCCTTGCCGGAATGCTTTCCCAACTAATGCCCTTGATGCAATGTGGGAGCCGCACATGCCTTTTTGAATCTCAGCCAACCATTCCTTTCCTTCTTCCTGGCAGACACACTTCAATTTCACACCATTGGTCCTCCTTCTGTACAGAGTGTCATTGACAAACTGATACATATTGGCCCTCCGGGCTACTTTCTCAGCCTCATCTTGGTCGCCAGGAAGCTCTCCGGTTTGAAGGAAGTGGACAATGTGCCTTGCCCAAGTTGGAGCATGGGGCTCGGCAACAAGGACTAGCAGCACATCCTCAGCTGCGTGAGCACATGCCTCGTTCGCGGGGTACATGGGCCCGGCTGGAGGGTGTGGTCTTGCAGGCTGCGAGGAGTTGTTTCTGGTAGGGTCTCTACCGGGAGCGGACAACTCTATCGGGAGAGGCTTACCGGTGTCCAACTTTCTCCTTTTCCGGGCCATTGCTGTTGGGGATACGGAGGGTTGATTGAGATGGAGAACAAAAGTCCCTGGTTCCACAAGAAGCTTCTGCGCAGCACACTTTGACAGATGATCAGCTATGCTGTTTTCCGCACGGGGTACGTGCCCTGTTTGCAATCCATAAAAGTGCTCCTCCAATCTCCTCACTTCCTTGATGTATGCCTCCATAAATGGACTTTGGTAGTCCTTGTTGACTTGTCTCACCACAAGCTGTGAATCTCCTTGAATGATCAACTTCTTAATTCCCAATTCAGCTGCAATCCTGTGCCCGGCAAGGAGCCCTTCATACTCAGTTGTATTGTTGGTTGCTTCTTCCCGGGCAAAATGCATTTGGACGACATAATTCAAGTGCGTGCTCCCTAGAGGGGGCAACAAGAAGCACGACAGCCCCTGCACCTTGTAGGGAAAAAGCACCATCAAATACATAATCCATTCTTGGGGTGATTCCTTGCCGGGAATAACACTCTCTGTCACTTCCTCATCAGGGGTTGGCATCCATTCTGCAATAAACTCTGCCAATGCCCTGCTCTGAATAGCTGATGTGCTCTCGAACTTCAAACCAAAACTGGATAACTCCAAAGCACACTCCACTATTCTGCCAGTAGCCTTAGGGTTTCGGAGTATCCTTTGTAACGGGAAACGAGTGACAACCGTGATCTCATGGGATAGGAAGTAGTGGTGTAGTTTCCTTGAGGCCATAATGAGACCAAAGGTCAACTTTTGCACACCAGAGTACCTCGATCTAGCCCCCTGTAACAGGGAGCTGACGAAGTGCACTGGGTGCTGCACCACTTTCTTCCTTGCCGCGTCCTTGGGGTTGCCCTCATTACCGTTCTCATTGCTGTCCCGATCCTTCTCTAACTCTGCCGGTCTCTCCTCACTCCCTGCCTCATGCACTTGTCCCTGTGTTACCAAAGCTGCACTGACCACTTGATTGGTTGCTGCTAAGTACAATAGCAATAACTCCTGGGGTTTTGGAGCAACCAAGGTAGGCACAGAGGACAAGTAGGCCTTCAACTCTTGCAAAGCTGCATCTGCTTCTGGGGTCCACTTCATAGGTCCTGCCTTCTTCAAAATTTTGAAGAACGGTAGGGCGCGCTTGGTAGATTTGGAGATGAATCTTCTTAGCACGGCAATGCATCCTGTCAGTTGCCGCACATCCTTAACTGTCCTTGGCGCTTGGATCTGCTCGATAGCTTTGCTCTTGTCGGGGTTGGCTTTGATCCCGCGATGGGATACGAAGAACCCAAGCAGCTTGCCGGAGGGAAGAACAAATACACACTTCTTCGGGTTGAGCCTCAAATTGATCTTGCGCAGATCAATAAACGTTTCCTCGAAATCCTGAATAAGGGTGGCTCTATCCTTGGTCTTGACCACAATGTCATCCATATAAGCTTCTATGTTTCAGTGCAGTTGTGGCCCAAAACCAATCTGGACTTCCCTCGCAAAAGTGGACCCGACACTCTTTAATCCGAACGGCATGCGGACAAAGCAGTACGTACCACATGGAGTATGAATGACGTCTTCTCTTCATCATCCTTGGACATGAAGATTTAGTGATACCAGAATATGCATCCAGAAAGGAGAGCAAATCACAACCTGAAGTAGAATCCACGATTTGATCAATACACGACAAGGGAAACGGATCCTTCGGGCAAGCTTTGTTGAGATATGTGAAATCTATGCAAAGCCTCCACTTCCCGTTAGCCTTCCGGACTACCACTAGATTTGCCAACCACGTGGGATGCATCACTCCTCTGACCAAACCAGCTGCCTCAAGTTTCTTGATCACTTCCATAATGGACTGCTGCCTCTCCAAGGCCTGGTTCCGGACTTTATGCTTGATAGGTCAGGCGTGTGGTCATCCATCAAGGTGGTGCTCGATTACCTCCCTAGGAACAACGGGGATATCAGATGGTTGCCAGGCAAACACATCGATATTCGCCCGCAAGAAGGCAACGAGCGCGCTTTCCTATTTGTCATCGAGGGTGGCGCTGATAGTGAAAGTACCATCAATGCCAGCCAGCCTTGCCGGGACATTCTTTACTTGGGGTGCAGTGACCTTGGATTTCTTGCTGTTGGAACACTCCGGCACATCGTCAACGGGTGTTGTGCACTCGGTGGGGGCACGCTTCCCGGACTCCTTGACGGAGGCCCTACAATCCCTCTTCTTTCCTTTGCTTTCCTTGGCGGGAGTTGTTGCGGCCGCTGCCTCTATCGTGACCGCATCCTGGTACATCTTGTCCACACAAATAATTGCATCCTTCTCATCTGATGGGATGGTCATGACTCCTAGTGGCCCATGCATCTTCAATGTGTTGTAGGCATAGTGGGATACCGCCATGAACTTAGCCAGGGTTGGGCGTCCAAGAATCCCATTGTACAGCAGGGGGAGATCGACCACATCAAACACAATCCTCTCAGTCCGATAGTTCAGTTCTCCCCAAATGTTACCGGCAACATAATCTTCCCCTTAGGATGACTCCTGCCGGGATTAACTCCTTGAAACGTGTCGGTAACCTCCAGCTCTTCCTCTGCCATCTGAAGCTGGTTGATAACTACTGGGGAGATCAGATTCAACCCGGCCCCACCATCCACCAACATCTTTGTGACCTTGAGGTTGCGAATTGTTGGGGAGACCAACAACCGCAAACACCCTACCACAGTGGTACGGCTAGGATGATCCTCCTCGTTAAAGATGTTGGGAGTACGGGACCCTTGAGCGGCTTCCGAGCCTCTGGCGCTGGTTCCACGACATTGACTTCTCGCACCCATTGCTTGAGTTGGCGGCGAGAGGTGTGCAGAGATGCACCCCCGTCAACGCACAGGGCGTAAGTGGACTTCTGAAACTCTTGCTCACTGGTTTCCTCTTCATCCCCTCTATCACTCTCATCATCACAGGTTTCCTTCTCTCGTCCTATGGCAGGCTTTCCTTGGCTCCAAAAGGGTCTGCCGGGGTGATTTACTTCACCACCTTGGCCCTTATCGCCAGCAACATTCTGACCTTTTTCCTTGTCACGCTTCTCATACTCTACTTTCTGTCTCTTGACAAGCTGCCCAACTTGATAACACTCTTGAAGGTCGTGGCCCTTGGTCCGATGGATCTTGCAATACGACCCTTCACCTTTCCCGGCTTTCTCGGCAGCCATAGATTCCCGGCAGTCAGCACACATGGCAACTTCCTTGCCGGGGGCCTCAGCCTTGGCCTTCTTACCGGTACTAGGCGTAACCGATCCTTCAACAGTCATCACTGCCTTATCCCTCCGCTTCTTACTGCACTTCTTGCTCTTCTTCTGACTAGTTGACTCATCTTCATCCTCTGAATCAACATTGGTGCAATCTTCCTCTTTGGGCAACTTTCTTCCCTCCTCCATCCGAGCACACTTGTCCACTAACATGTAGAGCTCCTTCACAGTCTTGGGCAACCGCACATTCATCTTGGAACGAATCCGGCAGTTGTGCACATTGGACTGGAAGGCAACTATCACAACTGTTGGACTGGAAGGCAACTAGCACATTGGACTGGACTCCGAACAACATTCGGTAACTGCACACTAATTCCCATAACAACTCTAGCATCACCGAACCTTAAGTGTGTAGACCCTACAAGTTCGGGAATCATGCAGACATGACCGAGACAGCTCTCTGGCCAATAACCAACAACGGGATCTGGATACCCATGTTGGCTCCCACATGTTCCACGATGATCTCATCGGATGAACCACGATGTCAAGGATTCAAGCAATCCCATATACAATTCCCTTTGTCAATCGGTACGTTACTTTCCCGAGATTCGATCGTCGGTATCCCAATACCTCGTTCAATCTCGTTACCGGCAAGTCACTTTACTCATTCCGTAATGCATGATCCCATGACTTACTATTAGTAACATTGAGCTCATTATGATGATGCATTACCGAGTGGGCCCAGAGATACCTCTCCGTCACACGGAGTGACAAATCCCAGTCTCGATTCGTGCCAACCCAACAGACACTTTCGGAGATAACCGTAGTGCACCTTTATAGCCACCCAGTTACGTTGTGACGTTTGGCACACCCAAAGAATTCCTACGGTATTCGGGAGTTGCACAATCTCATGGTCTAAGGAAATGATACTTGACATTAGAAAAGCTTTTAGCAAACGAACTACACGATCTTGTGCTATGCTTAGGATTGGGTCTTGTCCATCACATCCTTCTCCTAATGATGTGATCCCGTTATCAATGACATCCAATGTCCATGGTCAGGAAACCATAACCATCTATTGATCAACGAGCTAGTCAACTAGAGGCTCACTAGGGACATGTTGTGGTCTATGTATTCACACATGTATTACGGTTTCCAGTTAATACAATTATAGCATGAACAATAGACAATTATCATGAACAAGGAAATATAATAATAACCATTTTATTATTTCCTCTAGGGCATATTTCCAACAGTCTCCCACTTGCACTAGAGTCAATAATCTAGTTCACATCACTATGTGATCGTAATGAATCCAACACCCATGGGGTTTGATCATATCTCTCTTGTGAGAGAGGTTATTAGTCAATGGGTCTGAACCTTTCAGATCCATGTGTGCTTTAAAAATCTCTACGTCATCTTGTAGATGCAGCTACCACGCACTATTTGGAACTATTCCAAATATCTGTTCTACTATATGAATCCGGTTTACTATTCACAGTCATCTAGATTAGTGTCAAAGTTTGCATCGACGTAACCCTTTACGACGAACTATTTTACCACCTCCATAATGAAGAAAAATTCCTTAGTCCACTAGTCACTAAGGATAACTTTGACCGCTGTCCTGTGATCCATTTCTGGATCACTCTTATACCCCTTGACTGACTCATGGCAAGGCACACTTCAGGTGCAGTACACAGCATAGCATACTGTAGAGCCTACGTCTAAAGCATAGGGGACGACCTTCATCCTTCCTATCTCTTCAGCCGTTGTTAGGTCTTGAGTCTTACTCAATACTCACACCTTATAACACAGCCAAGAACTCCTTCCTTGCCGATCTATTTTGAACTCCTTCAAAATCTTGTCACGGTGCGTATTCATTTGAAAGTACTATCAAGCGATTTTTGATCTATCCTTATAGATCTTGATGCTCAATGTTCAAGTATCTTAATCCAGGTTTTCCATTGAAAAACACTTTTCAAATAACCCTATATGCTTTCCAGAAATTCTACATCATTTCTGATCAATAACATGTCAACAACATATACTCATCAGAAATGCTATAGTGCTCCCACTCACTTCTTTGGAAATACAAGTTTCCAATAAACTTAGTATAAATCCAAAATCTTTGATCATATCATCAAAGCATATATTCCAACTCCGAGATGCTTACTCCAGTCCTTAGAAGGATTGCTGGACCTTTGCGTACTTGTTAGCATCTTTTAGGATGGACAAAACCTTCTGGTTCTATCACATACAACCTTTCCTCAAGAAAATCGTTGAGGAAACAATGTTTTTGACATCCTATCTGCAAGATTTCATAAATAATGCAGGAACTGCTAATATAATTTTAACAGATTCTTAGCATCGCTACGAGTGAGAAAGTCTCATCATAGTCAACTCCTTGAACTTGTCGGAAAACATCTTAATGACAAGTCGAGCTTTCTTAATGGTGATACTTACCATCATTGTCCGTCTTCCTTTTAAAATCCATCTGTACCCAACAGCCTTACGACCATCAAGTAGTTCTTCCAAAGTCTATACTTTGGTTTCATACATGGATCCTCTCTCGGATTTTATGGCCTCGAGCAATTCGTCGGAATCCGGGCCCACCATCGCTTCTCCATAGCTCGTAGGTTCATTGTTGTCTAGCAACATGACCTTCAAGACAGGATTACCGCACCACTCTGAAGCAGTACGCGTCCTTGTCAACCTACGAGGTTTGGTAGTGACTTGATCCAAAGTTTCATGATCACTATCATCAGCTTCCACTTCAACTGGTGTAGGCGCCACAAGAACAACTTCCTGTGCCCTGCTACACACTAGTTGAAGTGACGGTTCAATAACCTCATCAAGTCTCCACCATCCTCCCACTCAATTCTTTCGAGAGAAACTTTTCCTCGAGAAAGGACCCGATTCTAGAAACAATCCCTTTTGCTTCCAGATCTGAGACAGTAGATATACCCAACTATTTTTGGGTGTCCTATGAAGATGCATTTATCCGCTTTGGGTTTGAGCTTATCAGCCTGAAACTTTTTCACATAAGCGTCGCAGCCTCAAACTTTATAAGAAATGATAGCTTAGGTTTCTCTAAACCATAGTTCATACGGTGTCATCTTAATGGAATTGTGTGGTGCCCTATTAAAGTGAATGCGGTTGTGTCTAATGCCTAACCCATAAACGATGGTGTTAATTCGATAAGAGACATCATGGTATGCACCATATCCAATAGGGTGCAGTTACGATGTTCGGACACACCATCACACTATGGTGTTCCAGGCGGTATTAGTTGTGAAACAATTTCCACAATGTCTTAATTGTGTGCCAAACTCGTAACTCAGATATTTATCTCTATGATCATATCATAGACATTTTATCCTCTTGTCACGACGAACTTCAACTTCACTCTGAAATTACTTGAACCTTTCAATAATTCAGATTTGTGTTTCATCAAGTAAATATACTAAGAATCTACTCAAATCATCTGTGAAGTAAGAGCATAACGATATTCACGGCGTGCCTCAGCACTCATTGGATTGCACACATCAAATGTATTACTTCCAACAAGTTGCTCTCTTGTTCCATCTCACTGAAAACGAGGTCTTTCAGTCATCTTGCCCATGTGGTATGATTTGCATGTCTCAAGTGATTCAAAAACAAGTGAGTCCAAACGATCCATCTGCATGGAGTTTCTTCATGCATATATACCAATAGACGTGGTTCGCATGTCTCAATCTTGTCAAAAACGAGTGAGTCCAAAGATCCATCAGTATGGAGCTTCTTCATGCGTTTTATACCAATATGACTTAAGTGGCAGTGCCACAAGTATGTGGTACTATCATTACTATCTTATATCTTTTGGCACGAACATGTGTATCACTACGATCGAGATTCAATAAACCATTCATTTTAGGTGCAAGACCATTTAAGGTATTATTCAAATAAACAGAGTAACCATTATTCTCCTTAAATGAATAACCGTATTGCGATAAACATAATCCAATCATGTTTATGCTCAACGCAAACACCAAATAACAATTATTTAGGTTTAACACCAATCTCGATGGTAGAGGGAGCAGGCGATGCTTGATCACATCAACCTTGGAAACACTTCCAACACACATCGTCATCTCACCTTTAGCTAGCCTCCGTTTATTCCGTAGATCCTTTATTTTGAGTTACTAACACTTACCAACCGAACCGGTATCTTAATACCCTGGTGCTACTAGGAGTACTAGTAAAGTACACATTTAATACAATGTATATCCAATATACTTCTATCAACCTTGCCAGCCTTCTCATCTACCAATTATCTAGGGTAGTTCTGCTTCAGTGACCGTTCCCTCATTACAGAAGCACTTAGTCTCGGGTTTGGGTTCAACCCTGGGTTTCTTCACTAGAGCAACAACTGATTTGTCGTCTCATGAAGTATCCCTTCTTTCCCTTGCCCTTCTTGAAACTAATGGTTTTACTAACCATCAACAATTGATGCTCCTACTCGATTTCTACTTTCACGGTGTCAAACATCGCGAATTGCTCAAGGGTCATCATGTCTATCCCTGATATGTTATAGTTCATCACGAAGCTCTAATAGCTTGGTGGCAGTGACTATGGAGAACCATCACTATCTCATCTGGAAGATTAACTCCCACTCGATTCAAGTGATTGTAGTACTCAGACAATCTGAGCACATGCTCAATGATTGAGCTTTTCTCCCTTAGTTTGCAGGTTAAGAAACTTGTCGGAGGTCTCATACCTCTTGACGTGGGCACGAGCCTGAAATCCTAATTTCAGCTCTTGGAACATCTCATATGTTCTACGTTTCAAAAAATGTCTTCGCTGCCTCAATTCTAAACCGTTTAACATTACGCACTGAACTATCACGTAGTCATCAAAACGTGTATGTCAGATGTTCGCAACATCCACAAACGACGCTCGAGGTTTAGCACACCGAGCGGTGCATTAAGGACATAAGCCTTCTGTGCAGCAATGAGGACAATCCTTAGTATACGGACCCAGTCCGCATAGTTGCTACTATCAACTTTCAACTAAAAATTTCTCTAGGAACATATCTTAAATAGTAGAACTAAAGCGCAAGCTATGACATAATTTGCAAAGTCCTTTTGACTATGTTCATGATAATTAAGTTCATCTAATGAACTCCCACTCAGATAGACATCCCTCTAGTCATCTAAGTGATACATGATCCGAGTCAACTAGGCCGTGTCCGATCATCACGTGAGACGGACTAGTCATCATCGGTGAACATCTCCATGTTGATTGTATCTACTATACGACTCATGTTCGACCTTTCGTTCTCTTGTGTTCCGAGGCCATGTCTATACATGCTAGGCTCATCAAGTCAACCAAAGTGTTTTGCGTGTGTAAATCTGGCTTACACCCGTTGTATGTGAACGTTAGAATCTATCACACCCGATCATCACGTGGTGCTTCGAAACAACGAACTTTTGCAACGGTGCACAGTTAGGGGGAACACTTTCTTGAAATTTTAATGAGGGATCATCTTATTTATGCTACCGTCGTTCTAAGCAAATAATATGTAAACATGACAAGCATCACATGCAAATCATAAAGTGGCATGATATGGCCAATATCATCTTTCGCCTTTGATCTCCATCTTGAGGCACGACATGATCACCTTCGTCACCGGCATGACACCATGATCTCCATCATCATGATATCCATCATCGTGTCTTCATGAAGTTGTCTCGCCAACTATTACTTCTACTACTATGGCTAACGGTTTAGCAATAAAGTAAAGTAATTACATGGCATTTTCAATGACACGCAGGTCATACAATAAATTAAGACAAATCCTATGGCTCCTGCCGGTTGTCATACTCATCGACATGCAAGTCGTGATTCCTATTACAAGAACATGATCAATCTCATACATCACATATATCATTCATCACATTCTTTTGGCCATATCACATCACATAGCATACCCTGCAAAAACAAGTTAGATGTCCTCTAATTGTTGTTGCATGTTTTACGTGGCTGCTATGGGTTTCTAGCAAGAACATTTCTTACCTACGCAAAAGCCACAACGGTGATATGCCAATTTCTATTTACCCTTCATAAGGACCCTTTTCATCGAATCCGATCCGACTAAAGTGGGAGAGACTGGCACCCGCTAGCCACCTTTATGCAACAAGTGCATGTCAGTCGGTGGAACCTGTCTCACGTAAGCGTACGTGTAAGGTCGGTCCGGGCCGCTTCATCCCACGATGCCGCCGAATCAAGATAGGACTAGTAACGGTAAGAAAATTAAACAAACCAACGCCCACAACTACTTGTGTTCTACTCGTGCATAGAATCTACGCAATAGACCTAGTTCATGATGCCACTGTTGGGAAACGTAGCAGAAATTCAAAATTTTCTATGCATCACCAAGATCAATCTATGGAGTAACTAGCAACAAGAGAGAGGGGAGTGCATCTTCATACCCTTGAAGATCACGATGCGGAAGTGTTGCAAGAACGCGGTCGGTGGAGTCGTTCACTAAGCGATTCAGATCGCGGCCGAATCCGATCTAAGCACCGAACAATGGTGCCTCCGCGTTCAACACACGTACAGCCCGGGGACGCCTCCTCCTTCTTGATCCAGCAAGGGGAGAGGAGAAGTTGAGGGAGAGCTCCGGGAGCATGACGGCGTGGTGGTGGAGCTTGCAGTTCTCCGGCAGAGCTTCGCCAAGCACTACTACTACGGAGGAGGTGTTGGGGAGGGAGAGGGTTGTGCCAGGGGAAAGGTGAAGCTCCCATGCGCCTCCCCACTATATATAGGGGTGGAGGGGGGCTGGTTTCTTGCCCTCCAAGTCCATTGGGGCGTTGGCAAAGGTGGGAGGAAAGAAATCCCATCATTTCCTTCCCCACCGATTGTTATCCCCCTTTTTAGGATCTTGATCTTATCCCTTCGGGATATGATCTTATTCCTTCTAAGGGGGGATCTTGGTGCGCCTTGACCAGGGGTGTGGGGCCTTGCCCCCACTACCCACGTTCATGTGGGTCCCCCCATGCAGGTGGGCCCCACTCTGGAACCTTCTAAAACCTTCCTGGTAAAATACCGAAAAATCCCGAACATTTTCCGGTGGCCAAAATAGGACTTCCCATATATAAATCTTTACCGCCGGACCATTCCGGAACTCCACGTGACGTCCGGGATCTCATCCGGGACTCCGAACAACAATCGGTAACTACACACTAATTCCCATAACAACTCTAGCGTCACCGAACCTTAAGTGTGTAGACCCTACGGGTTTGGGAATCATGCATACATGACCGAGATAGCTCTCTGGACAATAACCAACAGCGGGATCTGGATACCCATGTTGGCTCCCACATGTTCCACGATGATCTCATCGGATGAACCACGATGTCAAGGATTCAAGCAATCCCGTATACAATTCCCTTTGTCAATTGGTACGTTACTTGCCCGAGATTCGATCGTCGGTATCCCAATACCTCATTCAATCTCGTTACCGGCAAGTCACTTTACTCGTTCCGTAATGCATGATACCATGACTAACTACTTAGTAACATTGAGCTCATTATGATGATGCATTACCGGGTGGGCCCAGAGATACCTCTCCGTCACACGGAGTGACAAATCCCAGTCTCAATTCGTGCCAACCCAACAGACACTTTCGGAGATACCCGTAGTGCACCTTTATAGCCACCCAGTTACGTTGTGACGTTTGGCACACCCAAGCATTCCTACGGTATCCGGGAGTTGCACAATCTCATGGTCTAAGGAAATGATACTTGACGTTAGAAAAGGTTTTAGCAAATGAACTACACGATCTTGTGCTATGCTTAGGATTGGGTCTTGTCCATCACATCATTCTCCTAATGATGTGATCCCGTTATCAATGACATCCAATGTCCATGGTCAGGAAACCATAACCATCTATTGATCAACGAGCTAGTCAACTAGAGGCTCACTAGGGACATGTTGTGGTCTATGTATTCACACATGTATTACGGTTTCCAGTTAATACAATTATAGCATGAACAATAGACAATTATCATGAACAAGGAAATATAATAATAACCATTTTATTATTGCATCTAGGGCATATTTCCAATAGCATTGAGTCGGGGTCCTGACAGCTTTGGTATCAGAGCCTGACTGCCTGTAGGATTACCAAGCCAAATTGGTCGAAGTTGAGTCTAGAAACTCTTTAGTTATATAAGGGAACTGATTGTGGGATGGAACGTAAGGCTCTTTTTACTCCTTATACCTTATGCCTTCTGATCTGAGTCATCCTATCTTTCCTACGGGGTTAAGGAACTAGGCTATCTCTTCTTTCTATCAGGATCACGTGTTACTCATCCGTAGACTTATAAGATTGTTGGATTTAAGCCTCAGTTAAGTTTCTACTACTTCCGTATATTCATAACTGGCCTCAGATTCTTGATATTGTGCTTCTCAGTGGTTACGCCACTATGTTGCAGGGTGTCTCGAAATTTCTTGAGCATTTATAGCCGTTATGTTGTCCGAGTCATCCCGGGTTTCTAAATAGTCTAATGCATTTGCAAATCTTTTCCTTCCGTTCTCGATGTTCCTTTGGGCCAGATTAACCACACTAATCGGTGAGTTGAGGTACTCTATTGCCTCGACATATTTTTTGGAGTCATTATTATGACCCTAGGTGTCTTAGGGGATCATCTAGTAATCTAGCCATGTCTTGTGTTCCCAGTGTGATGATTCTGGCCATCATTCTCGAAAGCATCCCGTGATGCCACCTAGTTAGTAGGCATTTTGCTCCTGGGTTTCTGAACCCGAGATTCACCCTACTTACCTCATGCTGATAGTGTTGCTAGTTCCTTTAGGATATTAGTAACCTTTGTGATAGTCCTCGAAGTTTGTGGTATTAGCTTCTTCCAAGTACCATGAACTGCTTATGGCAGAAGTTCATCGCTGAATCGAAAGATCACCACCAGAGTGCTCTTGACGGGTCCCCGATTCTATGATGTGACTCTTCCAGTTCTACCTTCTCCGCATGGGTTATCCGAAAGAAATATGTCGAACTCGTTCGACATGCTAACCTATGCATCCACAACTCATAAAATCATTCTTTTGGGTTGTCCCTCTTTAGTTGTTTTCTAGGCCTCGTCTATCAATTGATAGTCAGGAGTAGTCCTGCATTCGTGTTCATCGATGCTTATTATTCTTGTGGTCCGTCAAGCCATTCTATTCCAGAGTGACTAGGATAAACAAACTCCAGTACCCTTTTCCATTTCCAGGATTGAGTCAAAGCAGTTGTGTTCCGCAGATCAAGATGCAATCCAGCTTCTGGTCTGTTCTACCTTGAAGTATTACCATCTTTATATCAGGAATATCATGGGAATTGCGCACCCTCTTATGAATTCTTAATGCAGTGATACTTCTCGCCATCATTATTCACTCCTGGGTCCCTGTGTTGTTGTAACCGAAACGATGACAAGTGATCATGATGTGTGAAATCAATACTCCTAGCAACCGTGTTGCTTGGTAGTTAATGGACAATACTCTCATTCTTAGCGTGCTGGTTATGGAATCATCATCCTAATATTGATCGTGCTACCTAGTCCATATTTCTGGTGCACACTTCGATCAATGAGTTAGGATTGTGCCAATCCCTCGCTTATTTGATCATATCGTCTTGCCCTGAAAACAGGATTGTTCCCGGGCTTAATAACATATTGGTGGTTCGTGATTTTCTGAATATCTTCTCGGAAGTACTACCAGGTTGACACCTGACCGCTATGTTGAGCTCGTGATCAAGTTGGTTTCTTGTAGACCACCCATTCTCCAAGATTATGTGTTGGATACCCTGAACTAGTTGGTTGAGCTAAACAACAACTTGGAGAGTTGGAAGATAAAAGCTTTGCCTAACTTAGTTCATAACAAAGGGATATCTTTTGTATATGTGTGTTGAAGAAAGATGATATCTTCTTCGATTGGTCCTCGTGATCAGTTGTTGGATCTATTGTCTTCTCGATGTTCGTAATGTTGTCTTACCCGTGGTTGATTCCTTGAGCATACACCATTACATCTTTCGGTCTGGCCAATACTATCAAATTGTTCATATAATGGTGGAAATCTAGTGATATGGAAATTCCGATGAGTTGATGTTGAGCCCATCAGCAGCATTTTGTCTCCTCCATGATTCATGTTGAACATCAAGCTAGTGTTGGAAACTTTTGTAAGCATTATCTTCATGTTCCGTTCATGAAGCCTAGGTTTGGATGAAAGAAGTGACTCCCTCTAATTCATGGGCATTTGATGCAAGTTGCCGTCGTGAATTCGAGAAAGTTATTTTTGCCTCCTCCGGAATCATCCCAAGTCAGTCAAGCATATGTGCGAAGTATTCTGTGGTTTGGAGACTTGCAACCTTCATCCCATATGTATTCCCTAGCACCCCAAGTCACTGATTGATTTGTTCATGGAAAAGGAGTTGATGTGCGAATACTAGTTCATGCACAAGACTTCGATATCCTCGTTGATGGTTCCCCACCTGAACTCGGTAGTGTTTTATTAAAAGACTACTACGTGGCCATGCTTGTCTGGGACAGTGTGTTCACATGTATGTAGCAGAACCAGCTCATGTTTTGGAGCTTGCTATCGTAGTTCATTTCCCGCGAATCTCGCAACACCATCTCATCGATTTGTGTTGCAAACTTTCATCTTTCCTTCTAGACTTGATGAGTCTGGAATATCCTGACACCAACCAGATCTGAATCTCAGGCAGATATGATGGTTGGAACGTGTCCCAAGAATTATAATATTGGTCTCTAGGTAACCCGGTAACATGGATGTCGTGGCCAACACACCTAGCCGGAAGGCCTATTATTGTAGTATCTTGGTTGAAGAAGTTGGTCACCTCCCATAAGGATCTCGCAGGATCTACCTCCATAGTTATTCCTTATGGATTCTTGAGCTTCCGAAGTCTGACCTTTTACTTGGTGTTCTAGTTATCAAACCATATATATAAATGGGTTGCGCTAGCACATCAAGGAGAACATTAGAAGCGGAGTGCTAAATGTTTCTCGGTCAATCATCTAGATTTTGTTTCCTTGGCCTCGCTAAGGTGAAATCTAAGAAGGTGTTATCTTCCTTTGCATTTGCTCGTCCATCACTATTCACCATGGTAGTATGTTGTGTTGCCAGGATCCTTGACACGGATGTTGGTAAAACCTTGATGAATATGGAAATGCTCAAGTTCCTGAGAGCACGCGCAAGCAAAATCATTCCTTGTGTTGTCTTCAACAAGGTAGTCCACATCATCCATTCTAGTTTGGGTATGCCATTCTACCGCACTCCGGCAATGATTATTGTGATTTTGCCTTAGGCTGATATAAAAGTTTTAATGATCTATGAATCAAAAGTAATTCTTTTTGCCACTTAAGGTAATAATTCTACGAGTCACCCTTCTCGAAGGTGTATCATTGTGGTATCATGGCAACCCAACTCCTCGCTACGTTGACAACCGTTCACCACCCCCTTAGGTGTCAAATTGTTGTCTATCTAGTGAACCTTCGTCATCTGTTTCACTCCATCCCTCTAGATGTATGCTTCGTGTCTCATCTCGAGAGATGTTGTTGTGTCTCATTCTGTGAGTTGATCATCGGTTGCTCGATCTTCGAGAAGATCGATTCTTTGAGAGTTTCCTTTCTTCCCGTTATCGTGTTGGATGGAGTTCTCAGAGCAAGACATTGAGACAAAGGTGATGACCGAATCAATGCTCTTATGAAGTACAACCTGGATCGTGAAGATTGTGCTAGCTTCGTGTTCCCTTCTATCTGCTTACCCTACGTCTTGAATCTCGGGACGAGATTCTTGCTTAGTGGGGGTGAGTTGTCACATCCCTAGTTCTGGTTTGCTCTAGGCTAGCTAGTCATGGTGCATCATGTTTAAATTTCAATGAATTTGAAATGGGGACATGTGAAAGCCTCAGAAATCATTTCTGAAAATGACCAAGATACAAATTGCTTCAAATAGGTCCAAGAAAATGTTCATGTTTCTCTATGAAAATATTGGCCAGAAGTAAAATTCAAACCAATATTTTTAGGAGCTCATAAATATTTATTTTGGGCATTTGAAGCTAATGCAATAACTATTTGCATTGGATTTATATTTGCTATATATCAAATATGTGTCCAATAATTCTAAGAAATTGTGAGGGGCTTTGGAATAATCCTTTTAGTCCCTGCAAAATTACCAGAAGAAAGCAAAATGGTTTAGTGCTTAAAACTAAATCAAAACAAATAACAGAAAAGGAAAACAGAAAACAGAAATAAAAAGGAGTCTTACCTGGGCCACTTACCTGGCAGCCCAGCTGTTCTGGCCCAGCAGGCCGGCCAAGCCGACTGGCCAGCGCCAGTCGTCCCCTTCCTCGCGCCAAGAGGACACGGGCACGCGCCTGGTGCGCGCGGCCACACGCCTGGTGCGCGCGGCCACACGCCCCGCCACCTCCTACTTGCCGCTTCTGCCCGGACGCCCCCGAAGATGCCACGCACACCCCTGGCCCCTCTCTCACTCTCCCTGGACCCTTCCCCCTCCTTTGCTCTTTCTCTCGCGCAGCCCGAGCGGAGCTCATCGCCACCGCTCGCCGTTGCCGCACCCAGAGCCTCCCCCTCGACCCCTCGGCCTGCCTAGTAGCTTGGCTACCTCATCCTCGACCTCCTCACCAAGCCAAGCGACGCCGGACGCACCCGAACGCCCTCACCACCGTCTTCTTCAACCTCGGGCCACCGAGATCGCTGGCGACCATGCGGCCGCTCCGACGCCTCCCCGAGCCCGATGTAACCTCCCAACGATGCGCTGTGAGCCTCCGGTCGATTCCCCTCTCTTTCCCGCGTCGTTTTCGCGCTCTAGCCGTAGATGCACCGGAGCTGAGTTGTGCTCGCCGCCGGTCATGAGGCCGCCGTGGACAGAGCTAGCAAAGCTCGCGTTCGATCTTGTCGACATGCTCAGCACGCTCCCAGGAGCCAAACGCACACACTCGCTTGTCCTGCTGTGTGCCAGAACAGCCTTCCCGTTCACGGCCGAACTCCGGCCGCCGCCCCGAGCTCGTTTCCAATGAGCTCAGCCACCCCAGCTCACCCCGCTTGCTCCACCAGCCACGGTGCACTCCCAGGAACCCATAGGAGCAAACCACGCATCGAACGGTGCTCCGTACCGAGCACACGATGCACCTCCGCCGTCGGCCGAGGTCGTCGCCGGTTAACCTCCGGCGAGGATGACGTGGCACCTTAATTAAATGCTAATGACGCCACTAACTAACCCCAAGCTCACTGGTGGATGGGCCCCACACCCTAATTAATCCCAGTTTTGTTTCTGTTTAGGTTAGTTTAAAACCCAGCGGGACCCACATGCCTGAGTTGACCCCGCTGATGAGGCCGTTGACTGGGCCCACACGTTAGCGACCCTAACCAGAACTGTGACACTGACCAGTCGGACCCCCCTGGTCAGGTTTGACCTGGACCGGGTCAGTTGACTCGCTGACGTCACAGTGGCGCAGTTAATCATGTTCTGGAATAAAAATAATCCAGGAAATTCCAGAAAATATCCAAAAACTTCTAAAATTCATAGAAAATCAGCCGTAACTCCAAATGAAATAATTTATATATGAAAAATGATCAAAAAAATCCAATCTATCCATCTGTACCATTTTCATGCATGATAGAACAACTTATAGCTACTGTTTAGGACAAATCATGTAAACGTCATTTGAATTTCCACATATGGAGTTTGAATTTGAATCTTGGATTCAAACCAACTTCATTTAACCTGTTGGTCGTTGCATTAGCTCAAATCACAGCATATTGACATGTCATGATCATGCATCATATTGTGCATTGCATTGATTGTGTTCTTCCTTGTTTGCCCGTGTTTGTCCCCTCTCGATAGACGTGTTCTGACGATGAGATCGATGACACCGATGAAGAAGTATACTATCTTCAGAAGTGCCAGGCAAGCAAAACCCCCTTGTTCATTCCGATATAATCCCACTCTCTCGCTCCTACTCTCTTTTGCTGCATTAGGACAACAACGTTTCAACTGTTACATGCTGTGGTAGCTGAACCCCTTTCCTCTGCATGACCTATCATTGCCACAGTAAATAGATGAAACCCACTAGCATGAGTAGGAGTTGTTTGAGCCCTGATGTGCCTACTCATTCATGCTTGTTTGTCATGCCTGCTACTGCTTAGAGTTTAGTCAAGTCTGATTCATCGGGGATGAATTGGAAAGTTGTGAACATGTCCTACTATGTGTGAGCTAAGTGTGTGAACACGATTTGGTAAAGGTAGCGGTGAGAGGCCATGTAGGAGTACATGGTGGGTTGTCTCATTGAAGCCATCCTGGAACTGAGTTCTGTGTTTGTCATCGATGAACAGTTACTACCACACATTGGGTTCCAGTAACTCAGCCTCTCTCAACTTATTAATCAGCCTGATCTCTGTCCAGGAGTTGCAGCTAGTTTCTGGTGTTTGTAGGTTGTGTTAGTAGTCTACCAAGTGGCACCCGGTACAGGTCGGCTTCGGTCAGACTAGGCACCGTGGCCGGGTATGCCAAGCACCACCCGTTTGGTGGGCTTGGAACCCTGTACACATCGTTTGGGGCCATGAGCGATACCCCGGCCGGATCTCCTTGCGGATGGAACCCGAATAGGCGATAAACCTAGACTAGAGTCTTGCGTGGTTTGTCAGGTCGTGGCCGACACCCTCGCCAGGCTTCAGCTTGAAGGTTGTCGAGATACATGACGTGTACATGGCGGTAAGTGGCGAGAGCGTGTGTGAAGAGGTACACCCCTGCAGGGTTAATATGATCTATTCGAATAGCCGCGTCCGCGGTAAAGGACCTCTGGGTTGCCTATACAGTTCATAGACAAGTGAAAGTGGATACTCTAAAATGCGCAAAATAAGCGTGAGTGCTATGGATGGCGTTCTCGTAGGGAGACGGGAGCAGATCCATAGTGGTGTATTGATATGGTGAATATGTGGACTCGTGTGCGCCACCTCAAAAGAGTTACTTGCAGTCGTAGTTCAGGATAGACACCGAGTCAAAGCTGGCTTCCTACAGTTAAACCCCACCATCCCTTTGTTGATACCGATGCATATGTAGATAGTTCTGATGTAAGTCTTGCTGGGTACATTTGTACTCATGTTTGCCTATTTTAGTTTTGCAGAGAGACTATAGTCTCACTAGTAGTTCTGCGTGGACTTCGACGTTTAGCTTGTTACCTCAGCTACGATCTTGTGCCCTCGGCAGGATCTGGTAGATAGTCGGGCTTCTCAGCCTTTTTCATTTGTAGATGTGTGTACTCAAACATGATAAGCTTCCGCATGTGCTTTGACTTGTATGCTTTGAATGTTGGGTCATGAGACCATGTTTGTATTATCTCGCTCCTCGGAGCCTATTGAATAAAATACTTGAGTCGTAGAGTCATGTTGTGATGCCATGTTGCATTTGCACATACGAGCATATTGTGTGTATGTTATTGAAATGCTTGGTATGTGTGGGATCTGACAACCTAGTTGTTTATCCTTGGTAGCCTCTCTTACCGGGAAATGTCTCCTAGTGCTTCCACTGAGCCAGGGTAGCTTGCTAAACTCCGGAACACTTAGGCTGGCCGACATGTGTCCTTCTTCGTTCCTGTGTCTGTCCCTTCGGGGAAATGTCACGCGATGTCTACGAGAGTCCTGTTAGCCCGCTACAGCCCAGATTCTCTGGAGTCCTGCTAGCCCAGTTGCTACAGCCCGGATTTACTCGCTGATGACCGACACGTTCATTGCTGGGTCATGTATGCCTGTCCCTGTAAGTTAGTGCCACTTTGGGTTCACGACTAGTCATGTCAGCCGGGCTCCTTGTCATATGGATGCTAGCGACACTATCATATACGTGTGCCGAAAGGCGCAAAGGGTCCCGGGCCTGGTAAGGCGATACCCGTGGGAATACCATGCGTGAGGCCGCAAAGTGATATGAGGTGTTACATGCTAGATCGGTGTGGCATTGAGTCGGGGTCCTGACAATCATCCACGACCGTATCCCGCTTCGGGGAGGGGATCGTGACAATGGATGCTAGCGTCCTCCTCGGTTGCTGCACCGCATCTGCCTTGCTTTGTACGCGCACTTGCTGATTGGCCGGTGCCACATCCACTGATGAGGCAACCTGATCCCTGACCAAAGTGCCTGTCACAGCCCCATCATGTCCCCCATTCGAAGGCTCCAACGGGCCGATGCCACGCTGCTCCTCCACGCGTCCAGTCAAACGGTCAAAAGAGGAAGGCCCGATCGTTATCCTATCCCTGACATCAGAAGGCAGACATGGTGGGGCCACCGGTGTAGCGTCCATGGGTGGAAACCGCCAGCCATGGCTGTCCCTGCTCCGGCCATGCCCTCCGGCGAGCCCGCGCGTGCCAGCGCCAACGCCACCACCAGCATGGCGACCTCCCTGGGAGCCGCTCCCATCTGTACCACGTGTATCCCGGATCCCAAATTGCCAGTAACGCCGCTGAGTGACCGGTCCTCCACCGCCGCCCATGCTTCCCTCTTTTGGCAAACCGCTCTGTCCACTATCAGAGGAACCTCCCATGAGGAAGAAAGGCTCATCGACGTCAGTATAGTCCGTCACCTCGTCGATGTGGATGAGGACTCTGTACTGCAGCACCGCAGGCTCAAACTGTTGCCGCCCTGGCTCAGGCACGGTGAGCCACTGGAGTGATGGGATGATCTCCGGATCCACTGTCCAGGCTGACAGCTCGAAGGAGGAGAGGTTGGTTCTCGAGCTGGTCTCCGGCGCCACAGAATCCACTAGACATGACGAACCCAACAACCTCTCCACCACCTCGCGGTCCCAAGCGTGAGGAGGGATGCCCTCGATCTCAAGCAGCACCTTATGCCGAAGCACCGCATGCACAGCCTGCACCTGCCTGTTCCACTGCTGGAAGCACAACCTGACTCCATTATGATCCACCGCCGGCATAGCTAACATCCTGTTCCTATCCTCCGGCCGCGCGAAGACGATGAGGAAGTCCTCCGGCCTGTAGCGATGAACTGAGATCCACCTAGATTCAATGCCAACCTTGGCGAACAGTGCCTCACGAACGAACTCCGGCGAGACATCTCTCCTGGCCCCCGTGGCGTAGGCCACCATGGAGAGCTGTAGCCGCCGCTCCAACTCGTCCAGCGACTACGACCGCCGCACGATGCACACCTCCATCAGATCAAAAGAAGAATCCCCCAGCAAAACAAGGCGAGGCACCGGAAGAGAGGGCCACACCGGCACGCCCTCGTCCCGGCCCGCAGGGGGAGGTGGTGGCGGAGGCAGGGGTGCGGCCCTGCTCGGCCCCGAGCATGCCCTGCCCAGCTGCACAGCCGAGCCCCGAACAGACACATCCCCCGCACCCCGGCGAGAAATCTTGGCAACCACACGACGGCGGAGCTCCTCTTGCAATGCCGGGCTGCGAGGCAGCATGCAGCCGGCAGACTCGTGCCCCGACATCCCGCACCTGATGCAGACGGTGGGGTTGGTGCAGTCCCTATGGAAGTGGTCATCCCGAGAGCACCGGAAGCACAAGCCCTCCATCTCCGGTGACACCTCCCACCGTGGAGAGCTCTGGGTAGAGCGGCTGGGTGGCATCTCAGGGCCAGGGGCATGGCGATGTCTCCACTTCGATCTACCAGAAGGTCGTGGATGGAACCACAATGCCTCCACCGGACGCGCCTCCGCAGCCGCACGTGGCCCCGAGGAGACCTCCGTAGCGGCCTCCGCCAGTCCCGGGGCGCTGGACGAGCCCGAGAAGGAAGACAGACCCAGGCCGGAGACAACCGGGCGATCACCGGTGTAGCGCGAGGACACCGATGGCGAGCGAGAGCAGTCCGCCATGAGGGCGCGGGGGAAGGACGAGGGTGGCTGCCGAGGCTGGAGTGGCGAACGACGGGTGGGGGGGGGGGTGGACGCCGGCGCCGGAGTGATGCGCGGCATGGAGGCGCTCTCTCGCTGTCTCTCCATTACAAGTGTTTCCCCGTCATGATTGCTAACACTCAAAGCATATTTTTAGAACAAGTAGCATCCGTCGGACACAGAGAAAGATAGGGGCTTAATTTTTCATCTCCCAATTTATTTACCATATAGATAATTGTCAACAATAATAATTCATGATCAAATATATTTGAATGGCCATATATGCTTGGATATTTCCCCACCGTATGATGTTTGCCAACTAAAGAAAAATTGAGGTTGAAATGAGAAGGAATAATATTGACTCTTGCATAAAAGTAAATACATGAAAGTAAAAGATAGGCCCTTCGCAGAGGGAAGCAGAGGTTGTGATGCGCTTTTTAATTTCGGATGTGCAATCCCTTAATGCAAAGGAATGTCACGTTGCATTGCCCTTTGTGACAGCAACCTTTATTATACAGTCTGTCGCTTTTATTTCTTTACCATCACAAGTTTGTACAATGCTTATTTTGCCTTACAATGAAAGATCAAACATATTTAGGAGCAATTTTTATTGCTTTATGCACCGATGACAAATTACTTAAAGGATCTTATTCAATCCATAGGTAGATATGGTGGACTCTCATGGCAATAAACGGGTTTTAAGGGTTTTTTGATGCACAAGTAGTATCTCTACTTAGTACAAATTTTTGGCTAGCAAAAGATCCTAAGCAAGCACCACATGTTGGAGGATCCATAACAATACAACTTCTATACAAATATACCCAAACATAACTCATTACATTGTCTTCCTTGTCCAACTTGAAATAATTTTCTCAAGTTTGAAAATAACTAATTGGGCTCACAATCATAGAAGATGCCTGAGATAGTATATTTATATGTGAAATCTCTCTTCCTTCAGTATTCTTTCATGAGTTGTTCAAATGACCAATGCGGTGTTTGCTAACTTTCAATAAATTTTACCACCTATACTTCTTATATTTGAAGTCATCCTCCTCATCGGATAAGCATATGAAACATATATAATTTCAGATTTATGATATTCAATTCATTCAACCATTTACTCATAGGATACAAGTGAAGCATGAGAGTAACTGATAAAACTACTCCAAAAAGATATAAGTGAAGATCAATGCTTAGTCAATTAGTTAAATAGCCATGCGAGGACTCTCTCTCATTCAAGATTTCAGATCCAATGATTTCATTCAAACATCTAGTAAAATGAAAATATGCTCCAAGCAAAACACATATCATGTGACGAATAAAAATATAGCTCCAAGTAAGGTATACCGATAGTGTTGAAGACGAAAGAGGGGATGCCTTCTGGGGCATCCCCAAGCTTAGTTGCTTGGGTATTCCTTGAAATTACCTTGGGGTGCCTTGGTAACCCCCAAGCTTAGGGTCTTGCCACTCCTTATTCTTATCATATCGACTTCTCACTCAAAACTTGAAAACTTCAATCACACAAAACTTAACAGAACTTCGTGAGATGGGTTAGTATGATAAAGACAAATCATTCACTTTGGTCAACACAAGATTCATAATTGTTCTCACACAATGCCTACTATACCATATCATTTCTACAATTTATATTGAGCAATATAAGCCATAGAAACAATAAAACAAGCAAACTATGCGTTGAAAACAAAATCTATCAAAAACAAAATAGTTTGTAATGATCTGAACAACAACCATATTATTTTACTCCAAAGTTTTTGGAAAATTAGCACAACCTAGAAAATTTGTATATCAATCTTGTGTAAGAAATTCAGATCAAAAGCACACTTCTGTGATTTTTTTAAATTCTTGCAATGAGCGCAAAAGTTTCTGTTTTTTAGCAAGATCAAATGAACTACCACCATAGATTATCCCAAAGGTCTTACTTGGCACTTTATTGAAACAAAAACTATAAAACATGATTACCACAGTAGCATAATCATGAGAACACATAAAAACAGTAGGGTAAATTTTGGGTTGTCTCTCAACAAGCGCTTTTCTTTAATGCCTTTTTAGCTAGGCATGATATTCTAATGATACTCTTGAAGCCCAATTTCGATGATAATTTTATTCATACTCTAAAAGATATAAGTGAAGTTCATAGAGCATTCTATAATTAATATAGATTGAAAAATATCCAACCTCAAAATATATAAGTGAAGCACACGAAGCATTCTATAAATCAATGAAGGAGTACCTCATACTAGCATGGTACATAAAGGAAAAGGAAAGAAAAAATAAATACAAAGCATATCATGTGAAGAAAACAAAAACCGAGGTATATCGATAATTGTTGAAGAAGAAAGATGGGATGCCAACCCGGGCATCCCCAAACTTAGATGCTTGAGTATCCCTGAAATATTTACTTGGGGTGCCTTGGGCATCCCCAAGCTTGAACTCTTGCCTCCCTTTATACTTCTTATATCGATAACTCCTCGATCTTCGAACACTTCATCCACACAAAAGTTAACAAAAACCCTTGTGAGATCCGTTAGTATAATAAACAAATCACTACTTTTGGGTACTGTTGTAAACTCATTCCAATTTCATATTATCATTATATCTACTATATTCCAACTTCACCATGATTCATACCCCCCTATACAAACCCATAGATTCATCAAAATAAGCAAACAACACATAGAAAACAGAATCTATCAAAAACAGGACAGTCTGTAGAAATCTGAAAACTTCATATACTTCTGTAAATCCAAAAATTCTGAAAAATTAGGGCAAAATAAAAAAAATTATATATAAGTACTGTGTAAATTTTTTAGAAACTTTTGACATTGCAGTAAAAAGTGTAAGTTCACGCACTACAGCCAAGGTTTCTGTTTTTTCTGCTGCACACACCAAACAAGCAATTTAAACATTCTAAACATAAACCTTGGCACATTATTTTTATAACACAATGTATATATACGAGGGGATAATTATTTTTGAGAAACTTCCATGAAAAATTCTAATTTCTTTCCATGAGCATGAACACAAGTGTTCAAGGTCGACGCTCACTTCTGCAATGCATAAACTTCCAATCACTTCTCTTTCTGAAAATGTTTTTAAGCATAAGAGGCAAGTAATTTTTTTTGTATTTTGCATTCTTTTATTTTATTTTGTTTCACCCACAACTAAAGAAAACAAAAACAAAATTTACTTAGTGAAGAAAGCAAATAAGCATACACGAAAATATTAACCCCACGCTACTGCTCCCCGAGAACGGTGCCAGAAAGGAGCTTGATAATCCCCAAGTGCAAGGAATCATTGTAGCAATTTCCAAGGTGGAAGTGATAAGTATTGGGTGTCAAACCCACATGGAGCTAAAGGTAAGATCAATATTCTCTCAAGTCCTATCTTCCACTGATATGACTCTACGTACACCGAACGTTTGCTTCCATCTAGAAACGAGAAATAAAACTGCGTTGTAGGTATGAAGAGGATAGCTTTGCATGATAACGAAGAACTAAAATATAAAAATAGGCATTGTAATCATAAAGTTAGAATATATCACAATATATTACAAATAGCGAGTGTGGAATAATGATGGATCGATGTGCGGAATTGAAGGAAATATGCCCTAGAGGCAATAATAAAGTTATTATTTATTTCCTTATATCTTGATAAATGTTTATTATTCATGCTAGAATTGTATTAACCGGAAACTTAGTACATGTGTGAATACATAGACAAAACATAGTGTCCCCTAGTATGCCTCTACTAGACTAGCTCGTTAATCAAAGATGGTTATGTTTCCTAACCATAGACATGTGTTGTCATTTGATGAACGGGATCACATCATTAGGAGAATGATATGATGGACAAGCCCCATTTGTTAGCTTAGCATTATGATCGTTACAGTTTCATTACTACTTATTTCTTCATGACTTATACATGTTCCTCAGACTATGAGATTATGCAACTCCCGAATACCGGTGGAACACCTTGTGTGCTATCAAACGTCACAACGTAACTGGGTGATTATAAAGATGCTCTACATGTGTCTCTGAAGGTGTTTGTTGGGTTGGCATAGATTAAGATTAGGATTTATCACTACGTGTTTCGAAGAGGTATCTCTAGGCCCTCTCGGTAATGCTCATCACTATAAGCCTTGGAAGCAATGTGACTAATGAGTTAGTTGTGGGATGAAGCATTATGGAACGAATAAAGAGACTTGCCCGTAATGAGATTGAACTAGGTATGATGATACCGACGATCGAATCTCAGGCAAGTAACATAAAGATAACAAAGGGAACAACGTATGTTGTTACGCGGTTTGACCGATAAAGATCTTCGTAGAATATGTAGGAGCCAATATGAGCATATAGGTTCCGCTATTGGTTATTGATCGGAGATATGTCTCGGTCATGTCTACATAGTTCTTGAACCCGTAGGGTCCGCACGCTTAACGTTCGATGACGATTTGTATTATGAGTTATGTGTTTTGATGACCGAAGTTTGTTCGGAGTCCCGGATGAGATCACAGACGTGATGAGGAGTCTCGAAATGGTCGAGACATAAAGTTTGATATATTCGAAGGCTATATCCGGACATCAGAATGGTTCCAGAGAAGTTTGGGTATTTTCCGGAGTACCAGGATGTTACCGGAAGCCCCCTGGGGAGTTGTTGGGCCTTAGTGGGAAGAGGAGGCAGCGGCCAGGAGGTGGCTCGCGCCCCCCATGCCCAGTTCGAATTGGACAAGGGGTTAGGGGCACGGCCCCCCTCTCCCTTCCTCCCCCCTTCTCCTTTAGGTGGAAACCTACTAGGACTTGCAGTCCTAGTAGGATTCCCCTTCTCCCGGCGCACCTAGCTTGGCCGGTCGGCCTCCCCCTCCCTCTTTTATATACGGGGGCAGAGGGGCACCCTAGAACACACCAAGTTTTACCTTAGCCGTGTGCGGTGCCCCCCTCCACAGTAACACACCTTGATCATATTGCCGTAGTGCTTAGGCGAAGCCCTGCGCCGGTAACATCATCATCACCGTCACCATGCTATCGTGCTGACAGAACTCACCCTCGTCCTCAACTGGATCAAGAGCACGAGGGACATCATCGAGCCAAACGTGTGCTGAACACGGAGGTGTCGTACGTTCGGTAGTTGGATCGGTTGGATCGCGAAGACGTTCGACTACATCAACCGCGTTACTAAAACGCTTCCGCTTTCGGTCTACGGGGGTACGTGGATACACTCTCCTGTCTCGTTGCTATTCATCTCTTAGAGAGATCTTGCGTGATCGTAGTAATTTTTAGAAATTACTGTGTTCCCCAACAGGAATTATCCTAGGCAATTGTTAACAAGATCGGTAATCATTATTGCAATTTTATATGAGGGAGAGGCATAACCTAACATACTTTCTCTACTTGGATCATATGCACTTATGATTGGAACTCTAGCAAGCATCCCCAACTACTAAAGATCATTAAGGTAAAACCCAACCATAGCATTAAAGTATCATGTCCTCTTTACTCCCCTATGCAAACAACCCCCTTACTCGGGTTTAAGCTTATATCACTCTAGCAACCCACTATAAGCGAATCATGAGCATATTACAAACCCTACAACGGGAATCCCTCATGTGTGCGTGGCACGGAAGGCACCATAGGACATCACCAAAATAAAACATACAACTCAAACCAATCTAGATCATCAATCAACCCAAAAGACAAAATAAATCTATGATGTCTGCTATAACTACGTCGGTATTTCCCCGAAGAGGAAGGGATGATGCAGTATAGCGAGGTAGATATTTCCCTCAGTGATGAGAGCAAGGTTATCGAACCAGTAGGAGAACCTCCTAACACCACGTAAACAACCCCTGCACACAAATAACAAATACTCGCAACCCGACGTGTTAATGGGGTTGTCAATCCCTATCGGGTAACGATGCCTCGAATTGGCGAGAAGACATGGTAAAGTTTTAATAGATAGGATAAATAGATCACAAAATAAATAAATTGCAGCAAGGTATTTTTGTGTTTTTGGTTTAATAGATCTGAAAATAAAAGCAAAGGAAAATAGATCGCAAAGGAAAATATGATGAAAAGAGACCCGGGGGCTGTAGGTTTCACTAGTGGCTTCTCTCGAGAAAAATAGCAAACGGTGGAAAAAACAATTACTGTTGGGCAATTGATAGAACTTCAAATAATCATGACGATATCCCAGGCAATGATCATTATATAGGCATCATGTCCAAGATTAGTAGACCGACTCCTGCCTGCATCTACTAGTATTACTCCACACATCGACCGCTATCCAGCATGCATTTAGTGTATTAAGTTCATGGGAAAACGGAGTAATGCAATAAGAATGACGACATGATGTAGAAAAGATCTATTTATGTAGAAATAGACCCCATCTTGTTATCCTTAAGAGCGACGATACATACGTGTCGTTTCCCTTTCTGTCACTGGGATCAAGCACCGTAAGATCGAACCCATCACAAAGCACCTCTTCCTGTTGCAAGACAAATAGATCAAGTTGGCCAAACAAAACCCAAATATCGGAGAAGAAACACGAGGCTATAAGCAATCATGCGTATAAGAGATCAAAGAAGACTCAAATAACTTTCATGGATAAAAACATAGATCTGATCATAAACTCAATGTTCATCGGATCCCAACAAACACACCGCAAAAAGGCTTACATCATATGGATATCCAAGAGACCATTGTATTGATAATCAAAAGAGAGAGAGGAAGCCATCTAGCTACTAACTACGGACCCGTAGATCTACAAAGAACTACTCACGCATCATCAGAGAGGCACCAATGAAAGTGGTGAACCCCTCCGTGATGGTGTCTAGATTGGATCTGGTGATTTTGGACTCTGTGGCAGTTGGAATTGTTTTTCGTCGACTTCCCTAGGGTTTCTGGAATATTGGGGTATTTATAGAGCAAAGAGGCGGTGCGGGAGGCCAACGAGGAGGGCACAACACACCGGGGTGCGCCTGGGCCCCCAAGCGCGTGACGGTGGGTTGTGCTCACCTCGGAGCTCCCCTCAGGTGTGTTCCTGGCCCACTGGATGTCTTCTGGCCCACAAAAATCCAAAAAAAGTTTCGCTGCGTTTTGACTCCGCTTGGTATTGATTTCCTGCGATGTAAAAAACATGGAGAAAATAGCAACTGGCACTGGGCAATATGTTAAGAGGTTAGTACCAAAAAATGATATAAAATGGCTGTAAAACATCCAAGAATGATAATATAACAGCATGGAACAATAAAAAATTATATATATGTTGGAGACATATCAGCATCCCCAAGCGTAATTCCTGCTCATCCTCGAGTAGGTAAATGATAAAAACTGAATTTTTGATGTGGAATGTTGCCTAACATGTTCATCACATTTTCTTTTCTTTATAGCATGGACATTTGGACTTTGATATGGTTCAAAGCAATAGTCTAGTTTTGACATGAATACTTCAGTACTCAAGCATACCAACAAGCAACCATGTCTTTCAAAATATCAACACTAAAGCAAGTTATCCCTAGCCCATTATGCTCAGTCTTTCATCCATTCATGAAACACACTCGAATATTAGCTACACCCAATGCTCAAATACGACCATAGTGCCCCTTAGTTGGTGCTTTATAAGAGAAGATGGAGACTCAAATTCAAAATAAAAATTGCATAAAGTAAAGAAAGTCCCTTCGCAGAGGGAAGTAGGGATTTGTAGAGGTGCTTGAGCTCAAAGCGAAAGTTGAGAGATAAAACATTTTGGGAGGCATACTTTTCCCACCAACGAAAACGACTTAGAGCTCTCAACACTTTCCATGCTAGATACATCATGCTACTTCTATTAGTTTGGAACAATTGGAAAAGTCTAAAAACGAAACCCTTTATTTTGAAAAACAAAGGGCAATGAATCAGGTCCGCCAGCGGGTTTTCCAACAGGCCGTACAAGGAGCTCTAGGAACTCTGAATAGTTGTTTGAATACCGAGTTACATTTCCGTACGATTCGTGCTAATATTGGCATTCTCGGGTCCCTGGAATGGAAGAGATAATTAAATTAATTAGGCCTTGAACTTCTACTTTCGTTTAGAATTTAGGCATTATTTTTCCCCTTGCTTCTAAAAAAAGAGTCAAGAAACACTAATGGCAACCCTTCGAGTCGACGAAATTCATAAGATTCTCCGCGAACGTATTGAACAATATAATAGGAAAGTAAGGATTGAGAATATTGGTCGCGTAGTTCAAGTGGGGGATGGGATTGCTCGTATTATAGGTCTTGGTGAAATAATGTCAGGTGAATTAGTCGAATTTGCAGAAGGTACTAGGGGTATTGCTCTGAATTTGGAATCCAAAAATGTTGGGATTGTATTAATGGGCGATGGGTTGATGATACGAGAGGGAAGTTTTGTAAAAGCAACATGAAGGATATATAGCCGAGACGATGAACAAAAATGTGTTCATTTGCCTCAAACTTTAGAGAGGCTCATTAAAGACTTAATCGAAAGATTACCCAACAGGTAAAAAGAGCTTTTGTTTCCTCTCATCGAGATAGAGCACTACAAAAAAAGACACATCCGTGACATTTTCGGCCAAACGGATTTTTTTTCTGTCATACATATGACACTTCTATGACGATAATTGTGACAAAACCCGGTATCATCATAGATGTGGTGGGCTCCTACTTCTATGACAAAAAATCATGACAGAAAATGGGCTTTTCGTCCTGGGCGGGCCGGAGACGCAGCTGCATGACATTCTTTGGGCCGTCCATGACGGAAAAAACCATGGTAGAAGCAAGGGGGAGGAAAATTTCGGGGAGTTGCCGGTTACGGTGGGAGGTCGGGGGCCGAGCGATGCACGTTTCTCTCGTACACGTACGCGCGTGTGTGTGAGGCGTTGGCTCTAACTGAACCCGAGCGAGGCATTGGGCTCTAACTGAACCCGAGCGATTGCACTGCAGGCTACGCGTTACTGAACCCGAGCGATCGATTGATGACTGTTAACTGAACCCGATGGAGCGATTCCTTAGCCGATCGATTGGATGAACAGTGAGCGTTGCGCGGGGGGGGGGTGTTGGATGAACAGTGAGCGGTGGCATTGCCTCTGGATGAACAGGACCCCGTGGTGTGGAGGGCTGGACAGTGGAGGGGTGCTCGTGGAGGGGTGGTTGAACAGGACTCTGTGGTGTGGAGGGCTAGATGAACAGTAGACGGTGGAGGGCTGGATGAACAGTAGACGGTGGAGGGCTGGTTGAACAGTAGCCGGTGGAGTAGCGCGCGGTGGAGGCTAGATGAACAGGAGCCCGTGGAGGCTGGAGGAGGTCGACGGGATCCCGTGGAGGCTGGAGGAGGTCGGTGGTGGAGATGAACAGTATCCCATGGAGTCCCGTTTTGCGGTACGCCACACCCCTCCCGATGAACAGGACCCCAGTTTCGACCGTAGGAGGTCCGTTTCGTCCGTTTTGCGGTACGCCACACCCCCCGATGAACAGGACCCCCATTTCGACCGTAGGAGGTCCGTTTCGTCCGTTTTGCGGTACGCCACACACCTCCTGATCAATAGGACCCCCGTTTAGACCGTAGGAGGTCCGTTTCGTCCGTTTTGCGGTACGCCACACCCCTCCCAATCAACATGACCCCCGTTTCGACCGTAGGAGGTCCATTTCCTCCGTTTTGCGGTACACCAGACCCCTCCCGATCAATAGGATCCCGTTTCGAACGTGGCCGGTCGAACACAAGGCCGTTTCCTCCGTTGTGCAGTACTCCATGCCTCGTTTCCATCGCCTGTTCCGTCAAAGCCCTCCCGATGAACACGACCATGCATTCCGTTCCGACCCAGCCGGTTGGCTCCCCATGAACACGACGACGACGCTGTTTCTCCGTTCCAACCCAGCCATGTAGGTATGCGCGATAGGCGTTCGAGACCCTGCCCGTATGTATGTACGTGGCCGTATTTTCTTTCTTGCACCCTCGCCGATGTACGTACGTGTACATGCTACGTGCGCGCCTCTACTATGACACGTGTGCGCCTCTACATCGACCAGTATGTACGTACACGTTCGCGACCAGAATGACAACGCTACGTACGTGTAACACCCACGATGCGGCTATATCTCCCACGTGTCGAAGCACGACTTAGAGGCATAACCGCATTGTGGTTTTGTCGCAAGAAGGGTCATCTTCACACAATCCCATGTAATGAACAAGAATGGGATAAAGAGTTGGCTTACAATCGCCACTTCACAGAATGAACATATAATTCGTACATCATTCAGAGCACACACATAGTCCGACTACGGACGAAGCCAAAAGAAAAGAAGATAACCCAACTGCTAGATCCCCGATCGTCCTAACTGGGCTCCACTACTGATCAACATGAAACAAAACATAGCAACGACCAAGATCTTCGTTGAGCTCCCATCTGAGCTCGGTTGCATCACCTGCACTGGTATCATCGGCACCTGCAACTGTTGTGATAGTATCTGGTGAGTCACGAGGACTCAGCAATCTCAAAACCCGTGAGATCAAGACTATTTAAGCTTATGGGTAGGAAATGGTAATGAGGTGGAGTTGTAGCAAGCACTAAGCAAATATGGTGGCTAACATACGCAAATAAGAGCGAGAAGAGAAGCAACGGAACGGTCGAGAATCTAGAAGTGATCAAGAAGTGATCCTGAAACTGCTTATGCACAATCATAACACCAAGACCGTGTTCACTTCCGGGACTCCGCCGAAAAGAGACCATCACGGCTACACACGCGGTTGATGCGTTTTAATTCGAATATGGTGTCAAGTTCTCTACAACTGGACATTAACAAATTCCCATCTGCCACATAACCGCGGGCACGGCTCTCAAAAGTTTATACCCTACAGGGGTGTCCCAACTTAGCCCATCACAAGCTCTCACGGTCAACGAAGGATATTCCTTCTACCAGGAAGACCCGATCAGTCTCGGAATCCCAGTTTACAAGACATTTCGACAATGGTAAAACAAGACCAGCAAAGCCGCCTGATGTGCCAACAAATCCCGATAGGAGCTGCACATATCTCGTTCTCAGGGCACACCGGATGAGCAAGACGTTGGGTTGGCATAGACTCTGGTTGCCCAGGGGGCACCGGACATTGCTCGGTTCAGACCAGCACTTAGAGAAGCACTGGCCCAGGGGGGGCTAAAATAAAGATGACCATCGGGTTGGCCGACCTAGGGGAAAGGTATAGGTGGTGGTGAGGCAAATGGTAAAACCAAGGTTGGGCCTTGCTGGAGGAGTTTTATTCAAAGCGAACTGTCAAGGGGTCCCATAAATCATCGCGTAAGGAACGCAAAATCAAGGAACATAACACCGATATGACGGAAACTAGGGCGGCAAGAGTGGAACAAAACACCAGGCATAAGGCCGAGTCTTCCACCCTTTACCAAGTATATAGATGCATTAATTAAATAAGAGATATTGTGATATCCCAACATAATCCTGTCCACCATGGAGCAATCTTCAACTTCACCTGCAACTAACAATGCTGTAAGAGGGGCTGAGCAAAAGTGGTAACATAGCCAAACAACGGTTTGCTATGAAGGGTGAAAAGGTTAGAGGCTGACATGGCAATATGGGAGGCATGGTAAACAAGTGATAGGTAGCGCAGCATAGCGATAGAACGAAGCAACTAGCAAGCAAAGATAGAAGTGATATCAAGGGTAATGGTCATATTGCCTGAGATTCCGCAAGGAAGAAGAACGAGACCAAGAAGAAGACAAACGGACGTAGTCGAACGAATCCTCACAACTCCGGAACGAAACCGAAGCTACCGAGAGAGGCAAACCGGAAAGAAGCAAACAACATGGTAAACAACCATCACATAAACATGGCATGATGCACAAACAAATATGATGCATGTCCGGTTTAAAGAGGCATGGCATGGCAAAGTGCACAAACAATACTACAAATTAAGTGGAGCTCAATATGCAACGAGTTGCATATTGACGAAACACCACATTCGAGTTATTTAGTTTGCTCTCATTTAGGTACACATCAATATTAAATGTTGGTTAACATGGAAAGAGGTGAAGCATAATAAAACTACCTATCTAGGCAAGTTTAAATGAGGCCGGAACAACAAACAACAATTCTGGAAAATCCCCATGTCATTTAGCAATTTTTAAGCAAACAACAATTTTAAATGTTGTTAACATGATGTGGATGACATATGCAAGTTTATGGAATTTTATGAAAATGTTGACATGAGCATGTTATGAAGCATTTGGTCACCATGGCAGAACGAAACGGGTGCCACGGCAATGAAACCGAAAATGATGCCAGGACAACATATCGGTTCCGGTAGCTCACGGAGATACCGGTGCAAAAGGAAATGGGCGTGAGCGTGTCATGCAAGGATGGTGGGGTGACCCCGGATTCCGGGTTCCCACGGGACGGCGGCATGGCAAACGAGGAGGAACGTGCACGAAGCAAACTAGTGCGGTGCAAACATGAGCATCTCATACAACACACATGCATTCATTCGCGGGCGTCGTCTCGGTGTTATACCTTCGAAGCATGCGTTTTCGGGGCGGATCGAGTCAGTGCGATGTAGAGGAAGTAGACGTTCTCGGGATGGTCGTCGTGGAAGTAGTGGCACACAGCGACGGTAGTGGAAGTAGTGGTTCACGTTTCGTAGTCGTACACACTCCATAAAGGATCGGGGTCACGACGAGGAACTTGACGTCCACGGGGTCGACGATAAAGTTACACACGTTGTCGGGTACTTGTTGTTCCGGTCTTGGCATCTGTAGATGTACACGGCAATCGTAGTGGTACTTGGTGGTTCCGTGTAGTCGAACTTGACGATCCGAGGGGGTACTTGGCGCATCACCGTGTAGTTGTACATGGTTCAAACAGAGGCATTGACACATCTGGAGGGGCACCGAGGGACTTGTCAAGGCCCTGCCTCGGGAGGTCACTGGAGGTGCGTGGAGATGGCAGAGATGGTGCTGCGCGGACGCGAGCACAGGGCGGGTGATGGGGTGGCGAGGTGACCAGAGGCGCGAGGAGGGGGATCCTAGTCACGACAAGAGAAGGCAGCGGGGCGACGTCCTTATCGGACGGAGCTGGTGCAGGCGAACCATGGCGAGGCCGAAGGTGGGTCTCGGGCAGGAGGTGAAGAAGATGGCAGGGACGCGATCTCCGGCGAGAAGGCGAAGTAGAGGAGGCTGGGGTCGAGCACGGGCCTGGCGGCGGGTCGACGCGACTGGAGAGGCGACGACAGGGTTGGCCTGGACAAGGCCGGAGGTCGGGGAGGGAGCGGCCGATGGCGATCGGACCAGGAGTCGAGGCGGCAGAGCTCCTGCTCGGCGACAGGCGAAGTAGCAAGGAGGAGGTGCTCGGGGACGGCTCGGGCTCCAGGAGCTCGGGTGCGGGACGAGGAAGGGAGACGCGAGGACGAGGCGGGTCGATGGGGTGGCACGGTTCACGAGATGGACAGCGCGGAGGCGGAAAGGCGCGACGACGACGGTCTCGGGCCGGATCGAGGAGGGAGGCGAGGGGATCGGGCGTAGGGAGCTCCTCTCCCTGGCTCGATGCGTGCGTGTGTGTGTGGCGGCGGGCAGAGGGAACGAGAGGGATAGCTATCGAGCAGGGGGGTCGGGCTAGGGTTAGATAGGGGGATGCTGGGTGCCTGGCTGGGCTGCTGGGCTCTCTTCTCCCTCTCTCTTGCTTTCCAAAACAGTAAAAGAATAGGAAGAAGGAAAAGAGAGAAAGGAAAAAGGTTAGAGAAGGGACTTTGGCATGCGGATAATTTTCTCGGGCTCACAAAAATGAGCTTGAACCAGGAAAAATAGAAGTGGGCACGACCGAAAGTTTAAATTCAAACTCATCTGAATTTAATCCAAATGAGTGTAGGAAGGAAGTGGGTATTTGGTAGACCCAAAAATGTTGAGAATTTTGGAAGAGCCTTGATAAATGAGATAAGAATTGTTGGCAAAGTTTGAGGCAAGGAATTGAGGTAGAAAATGGATGGAACTTAAACTGTAAGTGTGTTATGGATTATTCCTAAAGAATGGAATATTTATCATAGCTCCCTAATAATATTGGGAGGGTAATTGTTATAAAGAGAAATCACCATGTGCGTTTCTCTCAATTTAAATGGATCACAGATCCATATAATTTATTTAGATGAGTTTTCTTAAATGATGATATGATGGCATGATGACATGATGCAATGCAAGAGATGGCATGATGAATGCACAAACAAAACAAATCACACGACAAAACTCGGAATAGCTGGAAGTCTTCTGGAGCGTCGGTCTCGGGGCGTTACAGTACGCTTCGACCAGGTGGGTCCCGACTGTCAGGCACTTCCTTGCCTGCGAAGATGTAGCTGGTGGGTCCCAGTAGTCAGGGGGGCGAATCATTTTTTTTGCCCGAACGCACTTCCTTGCGTGCGAAGATGTAGCTGGTGGGTCCCAGCAGTCAGGGGGGAACGTTTTTTTCACGAAATATGGTGACCTGTCCGGTGGGTCCCCGCTGTCAGGTGGAGGAATAATTATTTTGCACGCAATAAGGAGGCACTTCCTTGCTGCGGCCGTGGACCCAGCTGTCAGCCTCTCCACGTACAGTCCACGTCCGATGGAAGCCGTTCATTGACCACGTTGACCACGCCGCGCCGAGAGCACCAGGGCGGTGGACAACGGCGAGGCCTAGGAAGGGGACGACGCGGAGCCGCGGAAGATGCGGCAGTGGATGCCCACGTGTAGAGGAGTACGAGGGTTCACTGGTACGCTGCGGTGTGAGGCTGCCGTCGCCGCAGAATAACAGGGGGTGTGGGTGAGTAGAGGGATGGACTGGCCAGCGGTGGGAGTAGTAGGGGGTGGTGACGCCTCCGCCGCATCGCAGACGGCCACGGGAGGCAGGAGCACGAGGCACGACCGGCGCTGGTTTGGGCGGCTGGAGCAAGAAGACCAGAGGTTGAAGAAGCACTACGGCCGTTGGATGGACATCGTACGGTCACTGGAGCTAGAATCGTGCATATTGACTAAGTTGACAAAGCCCTCCGTCCCCGTCAACTTAGTAGGCCCACAAGTCAGCCTGCCACTATACTGGGTCCTAGCTAACAGGGGGAGTATTCATTTTTTTGTGTGTAATAAGGAGGCACTTCCTTGCGTGCAAAGATATAGTTGGTGGGTCCGAGCTGTCAGCGGCGGTAACATTTTTTTTGCGAAATACAGAGGCCCTTTTGGTAGGTCCCCGATGTCAGGTTTAGTAATCATTATTTTGCGCGTAATAAGGAGGCATTTCCTTGCGTGCGGCCGTGGACCCAGCTGTCAGCCTCTCCACGTACAGTCCACTTTAGATGCATGTCGGTTGTTGACCACATTGACCAGGCCGCGTCGAGAGCACCAGAGCGGTGGACGACGGCGAGGCCTAGGAAGGGAACAACACGGAGGGAGGGAAGACTCAGCAGTTGTTTCCCACGCGGAGGGGAGTATGACTGTACGAGGGTTTACTGGTTCATCTGCCGTCGCCGGAGAATAACAGCAAGTGTGGGTGAGTAGAGGGATGGCTAGGCCAGCGATGGGAGTACGATGGGGCGGTGAGGGCTGCGCGGCAGCACAGTTGGCCGCGGGGAGGAGGGAGCAGGCAGTCCCGCCGGCGCTTGTTTGAGCGGCTGGAGCAGGAAGAGCAGAGATTGAAGAAGCACGACAGCTGTTGGATGGACATCGTACGGTCACTGGAGCTAGAACGTTCATATTGACTAAGTTGACAAAGCCCTCCATCCCCATCAACTTAGTATGCCCACAAGTCAGCCTCCCACCATGGTGGGTCCTAGCTAGCAGGGGGAGTATTCATTTTTCTGTGCGTAATAAGGAGGCACTTCCGGTGGGTCCGAGCTGACAGCGGGGGGAACATTTTTTTTCACAAAATACGGTGGTCCGTCTGGTGGGTCCCAGCAGCCAGGGGCAAACGTTTTTTTTCACAAAATACGGTGGCCCGTCCGGTGGGTCCCAGCAGTCAGGGGGAAACGTTTTTTCCACGAAATACCGGTGGCCCGTCCAGTGGGTCCCTGCTGTCAGGTGGAGGAATAATTATTTTACGTGTAATAAGGAGGCACTTCCTTGCGGCTGCCCTGGACCCAGCTGTCAGCCTCTCCACGTACAATACTCTTTCGATGGAAGTCAGTCGTTGACCACATTGACCACGCCGTGCCGAGAGCACCACGGTGGAGGACGATGGCGAGGCCTAGGAAGGGGACGACGCGGAGCCGGGGAAGACGCGTCAGTGGATGCCCACGCGGAGAGGAGTGCGAGGGTTCACTGGTTCGGCTACGGTGTGAGGTTGCCGTCGCCGCAGAATAACAGGGGGAGTGGGTGAGTGGAGGGATGGCCTGACCTGGGGTGGGAGTAGTATGGGGACGGTGAGGCCTCCGCGGCAGCACAGCCGGCCACGGGAGGCAGGAGCATGCGGCACGATCGGCGCTGCTTTGGGCGGCTGGGGCAAGAAGACCAGAGGTTGAAGAAGCACTACGGCCGTTGGATGGACATCGTTGACCATGCCGCGCCGAGAGCACCAGGGCGGTGGACGACGGCGAGGCCTATGAAGGGAACGACACGGAGCCGGGGAAGACACGGCAGTGGCTGCTCACGCGGTGGAGAGTACGAGGGTTGACTGGTTCGGCTACCGTCGCCGGAAAATAACAGGAGGTGTGGGTGAGTAGAGGGATAGACAGGCCAGGGATGCGAGTATGATGGGGCCGTGAGGCCTGCCCGGCAGCACTGCCGACCACGGGAGGCGGGAGCAGGCGGTTCCGACGGCACTGGTTTGGGCGGCTGGGGAAGGAAGATCAGAGGTTGAAGAAGCACGATTGTCATTAGATTGACATCTAACGGTCTGACGCTAGTAGAGTCGATTGTTGACCAAGTTTCTTTTTTGAGAAACCTTGTGTACGCATGAACTTAGTAGGCCCACAAGTCAGCCTCCAAATCTGTGGCAGACAACATAAAGCCCATTTGCTATTTTTTATAATTTGCAACCCATTTGCTAATTCTTAAGTAATTTATTACAGCCCATTTTCTGCCCAGGACCACGGTCAAAAAGGTCAACCTTATTTTGCATATTTCGGTGGAGTCCGAACTATTGTAATCCCGAAATGATAAACATTTTTTTAAGAACTTATTGATTTGCCAAAAAATCGTTTTGTTTTTGTAAGCAAATAAGATGTGGGACAATTGAGTTGGTTTAAGGGAAAACCAGTGGTAAAAAATCAGCGCTGGGTGGGAAAAAACAACAAAAATAAGGATGTAAATATGAAAAGGGAATTTCATGTGTTTTCAATATAATGACACGTGTAATGAACTAGTAAAACTATAGGTAGAGATTAGAAAATGGATGTAGGACATGCGTTTCAAGAGGAAAATAGAACTGGGCTGTGTGTTTTATTCAGTAAAAAAAACTGCCTGCGGATGTTGTAAGACAAAATATAACTAACACTGGCGGGCCAGAGGCCAGTAGATACCTGCTGGATCTTTGTGCCCCCTTGTCGTCATGGGCTGAGCCTGTTAAAAACAAAACCAACCCTGGGCAGTCTGCAACCCAGTTGAAACCTGCTTAACCTGAAATAACAATATACGTGCTCAATAAACGAGAGAATTCTGCAAGTACAAACTGATAACAAGGATGCAGCACGGATATTGTTTTTTTTATCGTGATGATAAGTGCATGCACTTGTTTCGGAAAAATTGGAGAACTGGGAATTCGAACGATGGGTGCTTATGCTACCCATCAAATAAAAACCAGGTGCCTGCAAATTCGTTTCGAAACAAATGATTCAGCTTTATATCCACGCCGACCCTCGGCATGATGGTTGGAAGCAAATGCAAGTTCATACCAAAAGATCGTTAACAACAATACCAACTTGCGTACAACAAGGTAGTACAACTACCAATACCTAACTAACTTATAATCTTTTTACTCCTGGCCCTAGTGTTCGCCTGGTAGAAAATCTTGTAGAGGACCAGTTCCCGCTGCTTCTCTTGCTCCAGGTCCCCGAGGTGGTACTGGTGCATCACCCAGTTGGTCCTCTGCTGTTCGAAGTTCTTGTTGGTGTGCAACACCAGAACCTTTTTTGCTGCCCGTCTGCCGGTCGTTGACCATCACCGGCAAGGTATTGTCGGTCTTGTGCCACATCGCGTGCATGCCGCACTCCGACTGTATCTTGCGACGCGTCCACGTGCCCCTTTTGAACGCCCTGGAATTGCGCTGGAAGAAATGCTTCCTTAGGCCACTCAGTGTGATACCTGCGGTATTGTGGAATACAGGTTTTAGTGTACCTAGTTGGCATTTTCATAACATCTTTGGCATATTGCAGTCACTTGTTTCACTTTTTATTAACTGTCAAATTGTAATTGCTTCACCAGGTCTGCGTCTAAAAAGAAAAATAGAGCTATAAACAAAGGAATATGTTTGTGCAAGTAGACGGCCGATCGGTGTCTTACCTGGAAGTTTCTCAGGTTGGGTGTAGCATATGCCGTGCTCGCTATCGATGGTTGGTATGAACAAATCGATGAGAGACTGAAATCTCACGCTGTCAGCACTCACTTTGGCCTCAAGGTGCTCGATCAGCTCCTGATCTGTGGGATCGAACTTGACGCCAACCGGCAGCACCGGCCAATCCTTCTTCGACTTGCATCGGTAATTCTAATTATATGGTACTCAATGTATGATCAATCGACTGTTTTAAGTGAATGATGAAAGATTTTGACAGATAAGTGGTACTCCAAATCTGAAGTCCAGAATACCCGAACACGCCACCGAGATTCTTGTGTCACCTCACGCGCAGCGTGTTGTCACGTCAATTCAATGTGTGGACATGATGAATAATTTGATCGACATATACTAATACTGCTACTGTACTACTTACTAGTCGTATTTAGTGTCACAATTTATACATAGGTTTAACTAACAAGTACGCACTTGAAGCCTAACTGATATATATGGCTTCTGCACAGCATCTCCATCATCATTATTAGTACATCCTACGCAGGTGAGTTAGGATGCACTTGATCCCAGGAAGGTATCTATCCTTCAAACTAGAGGAGTGCTTCAAACTAACAACAGTACATAATATCCAAGAAAAGAGGGTCGTGCTACAGCAGCAGAATACATGGCTCAGTCTAGATATCAGCACAAATCAAGTTGTGCATATTTGTTGTTGGCATGAACCACATCGCCGCATGTCGGGTTTGCAAAAGCCATCCATCGCATGGAAGCTTGATGCCTTTCACACACTGAAGATTACATGGCAACAAGCTGTGTCGACGAATCTATGGATATGGTGATTCATGAAACCCATGGTATGATGTGTAAACACAGCCCCCCCCTCGCGAATGGAAGTTGCATAGCACAGTAATCATCGCCAGTGATATGATCGATGATTGGTTAGATGATCGGATAATTAAGCCCGAGGAACAAGGAGTGGTTGTTGAGGTTGTAAATCCGCCTCCAGTTGAATACGCCTGGCCCAACGGAGCTGGGATCTTTCTCGAACACGAAGCAGCCATAGCCATCAATGTCAGGAACGCCCCACGCATTGTACTGCATGTGGTTTGATGTAATGGTTTGGTCAATTTGGTACGTGCGAATGAGCATCAAATGACCGACGTCAGCTGAACGAGTGATAAACCACCACCCATCGGCTGGTATGATTCCAGGTCCTGGAATCATGAAGGCCAGTGCATATGCGTCTGCTGCAACAATTCAAATTGGAGACCAAAAGGACAAAAATAAACAATCATGTTCAGAGTATGTGTGGAATTAAGATTATTATAACAGTGACACATAACATAGACAAAGAATTGCAATGTTGTGGTCATAATCATACCCCAAGTTAAAAAAATAAGCCAATGGCTTTCATATTCTAGCAATATGTCATGGTTCAAACATCATGTAACAATGAGAGGAAAACAGCTATGACAGCGCCTACTCATATTCTACCATAGCACTTACTACTACTGTTCTCATATCAACTCTAAGCAATAACATGCGTTGTTATAAAAATCTTGTAAACGAGAGTAACATATAGCAATCATTATGTTATGCTCATAATATGTATTCTAACAATCATTAGATGCCAATTGTTCTCATATCAACTCTAACAATAACATGTGTGGTCATAAAAATCTAGGAAATGAGAGGAACACATAGCAATGATGTGGTTATAGACATGCTATGCATTCTAAATTTGTAACAAATGAACAGGCAGTCGTATTCATAAGGTAAAGATGAGATGAGATAGAACAATTACACGACGATAGATTCCACCAGTATAGGCAGCCAATCTATGCGTCGACCGCGTAAACGATTCCATCGTGCACTATAGCATCAAGCAGAAATGTTGCCTCAACAGGATTGATGATGAGCCATAACCATGTATGGCGACCGGATTCCAGATAGACTAATCCCATGTTGAACAAGGCAATGAGCTTGTAATCCATGTAGTCTTCTGATGGTGTGGGCACTTCGCAGATTACAACTTTCTGCAAACAGAGGTCGAGCCAAAAGCTTGACGCGTCTCGTGTGTAGTAGGCAGGAGTGTCCGGCGGGCCGCGAGGCTCGATGTCAGCTGAGGGAATCCTGGACTAGGGGGTGTCCGGACAGCCGGACTATCATCGTCAGCCGGACTCCAAGACTATGAAGATACAAGATTGAAGACTTCGTCCCGTGTCCGGATGGGACTTTCCTTGGCGTGGAAGGCAAGCTTGGCGATACGGATATGTAGATCTCCTACCATTGTAACCGACTCTGTGTAACCCTAGCCCTCTCCGGTGTCTATATAAACCGGAGGGCTTTAGTTCGTAGGAGGACAACCATCACAACAATCATACCATAGGCTAGCTTCTAGGGTTTAGCCTCCTTGATCTCGTGGTAGATCCACTCTTGTACTACCCATATCATCAATATCAATCAAGCAGGAGTAGGGTTTTACCTCCATCGAGAGGGCCCGAACCTGGGTAAAAACATCGTGTCCCTTGTCTCCTGTTACCATCTGCCTAGACGCACAGTTCGGGACCCCCTACCCGAGATCCGCCGGTTTTGACACCGACATCAGCGGTATCCAACGATGGAAGGGTGATCTCTTGCTGGGTGTAGATATCCACGAGACGCCACGGACTACCGGTGTGGTGGATGAGGACGATCCAGTTGGCCTTCATGCCCGCCCAGTAGTGGCTGCGCATGAAGGACAGGTGGACGGGTAGTGGTAGCATGTCGAGGGGCACCACGGCAACCTTCGTAGGATCGTCAAGTCGGTGTTTGGGCTACCTGCGAGGATCGGGCATCAGCAAGCAGGGTGTCTTGAAAAGAGCCGGCCGGTTGCAGACGAGTAGACGGTACAAAGACACCGAGCATGCGGCCAGACGGACGGTGCTGAGTAGGTCCATACGACTACAGATCTGCTCCAAGAGAATATCGGGGAGGACAACCATCACAACAATCATACCATAGGCTAGCTTCTAGGGTTTAGCCTCCTTGATCTCATGGTAGATCCACTCTTGTACTACCCATATCATCAATATCAATCAAGCAGGAGTAGGGTTTTACCTCCATCGAGAGGGCCCGAACCTGGGTAAAAACATCGTGTCCCTTGTCTCCTGTTACCATCCGCCTAGACGCACAGTTCGGGACCCCCTACCCGAGATCCGCCGGTTTTGACACCGACATTGGTGCTTTCATTGAGAGTTCCTCTGTGTCGTCACCGATAGGCTTGATGGCTTCTTCAATCAACAACAACGCAGTCCAGGGTGAGATTTTCTCCCCGGACAGATCTTCGTATTCGGCGGCTTCGCACTGCGGGCTAATTCACTTGGCCATCTGGAGCAGATCGAAAGCTACGCCCCTGGCCGTCAGGTCAGATTTGGAAGACTAAACTTCACGGCGGATATCCGCGGAGACTTGATCTTCTATGGATCTAAGCCGCAGCCGAGCGTGCCGCACTGTCACGATGGGTATGATCTAGCTCTGCCGCCGGACAGTACTTTGGAGGCCGCACACAAATCCGCACCGACCCATAATTCGGAGCCGATCGTGCAGATCGAGGACGGGTGGCTGGACACCGCCTCGGGAGCTGCGACTTCCACGGCGATGGAGCCGAACAGTGACCATGTCCCTTATAAAGCACGTGACTCCGAGGTGCCGGACTCCCTGCCGGACTCCGAACCTCCTGCGCCCCTGCCAATCGAATCCGATTGGGCGCCGATCATGGAGTTCACCGCCGCGGACATCTTTCAGCACTCACCCTTTGGTGACATCCTAAATTCGCTAAAACTTCTCTCGCTATCCGGAGAGCCCTGGCCGGACTATGGCCAGGATGGTTGGGATGCGGACGACAGAGAAATTCAAAGCCCACCCACCACCCACTTTGTAGCCACTGTCGACGATCTAACAGACATGCTAGATTACGACTCCGAAGACATCCACGGTATGGACGACGATGCCGGAGACGATCAAGAACCAGCGCTCACCGAGCACTGGAAGGCCACCCCAACCCATGATGTATATATGGTGGACACCCCAAAAGGAAGCGATAACGAGGACCAACGGGGCGTGGCAAAGGATAATCCCGCCGACAAACAACCAAAACGGCGACGCAGACGCCGCCCTAAGTCCCGCCTCGACAAAAACAGCGCTCCTAATGACCCAGCAATAGAGCAGGGAAAACCAGTGGACGACGAACATGCAACCAAGCAACCGTCCGAACAGGATGAATCGGATAAGCAATCCATGCCCGGCGAAACCAACAGTCCAGACGACCTCACGCCGGACACACCGCCGGAGCATAAGAACCTTCACAAAAGACTCGTCGCCACTACAAGAAGTCTAAAGAAGGAAAAATGGAAGCTCAAAACAGCGGAAGACATACTCAGAATGAGGTGGAGCAAAGTGCTCAAAACCACAGACAAATACGGCAATGGCCATCAATCAAAGAGCTACCCGAAGCGCAAGCTGCTGCCAGAATTTGACGAGGAAGCCATAGAGCCACCACAGTCACAAATTAAAGAAGCCGCCTGGCCGAATAGACGGCCAGATGACAGGCCAAAAGCGACAAGCGGTACCGCACACAAGCCAACTCATGATCCTGGGAACATAGACGGCCCAGCCAGGTCCATTTACGGGCCATAAAAGAGGGCCCCAGGAAGCAACACAACACGCCAAGTGTTCGAAGACAGTGGCACACCGAAATACAGGGGCGCCGCACACCCACTATGTTTCACCAATGAGGTGCTGGATCATGAATTTCCAGCAGGGTTTAAACCCATAAACATAGAGGCTTACGATGGAACAACAGACCCTGGAGTCTGGATAGAAGATTACATACTACACATACACATGGCTAGAGGAGATGATCTCCACGCCATAAAATATCTACCCCTCAAGCTCAAAGGGCCAGCTCGGCATTGGCTCAAAAGCCTCCCAGAAAACACTGTTGGAAGTTGGGAAGAGCTCGAGGACGCGTTTAGAGCAAATTTTCAAGGGACTTATGTCCGCCCTCCGGATGCAGACGATCCAAGTCACATAACTCAACAACCCGGAGAGTCAGCGCGCAAATTCTGGAACAGGTTCCTTACCAAAAAGAACCAAATAGTCGACTGTCCGGACGCAGAAGCCTTAGCAGCTTTTAAACACAACGTCCGAGATGAATGGCTCGCCAGACACCTCGGCCAAGAGAAGCCGAGGACAATGGCCGCGCTAACAAGCCTCATGACCCGCTTTTGCGCGGGGGAAGACAGCTGGCTAGCAACATGCATCACCAGCGACCCGAGTACATCCGAGATCAGAGATGGAAACGGAAAATCACGGCGCAGAAAGGATCAGCACCGGAATAAAGAAAAAAGCCCAAAGAACATGGCGGTCAACGCCGGATTCAAAAGCTCGCGGCCAAACAATAAAACACTGCCTCTTAAGGATAACAGTGACGATCTCTCCAACTTAAACAAAATTTTGGATCGGATATGCCAAATCCACGGTACCTCCGGATGGCCTGCAAACCACACCCACCAAGATTGTTGGGTTTTCAAACAGTCCAGCCGACTCAACACCGAACACAAGGGTCTCGACGCACCAAGCGAGGATGATGATGAACCCCACCAGCAGAGTACCGGAAAACAAAAGACCTTCCCACAAGAAGTCAAAACAGTAAACTCACTTCATGTGATATTACGGAAAAACAATGCGGCGTCCGCTAAAATAAGTGCCGCATGGTCCACCCCAGCGGAACCTCGGAGTTGGATGTCAAAACCAATCACCTTCGACCACCTGGATTATTCTAGAAGCATTCGAAATGCAGGATGGACTGCCCTGATATTGGATCCTAAAATCGACGGACTACAATTTACACAAGTCCTGATGGACGGCGGCAGCAATTTGAACCTGCTATATCCGAACACAATCCGCAAGTTGGGGATAGACCTTACTAAAATTCGACATAGCCGCACTTCCTTTAAAGGAGTGACGCCAGGCCCTTACGCCAAGTGCACAGGCTCCTTATTACTAGAAGTTGTGTTCGAGTCACCGGACACCTTCCGACGCGAAAAGCTAATCTTTCACGTTGCCCCATTCAAAAGTAGCTATCAAGCACTATTGGGACGTGAAGCTTTTGTCCGCTTTAACGCAATACCACATTATGCGTCCCTTACACTTAAAATGCCCGGTCCACGTAGCATCATTTCACTAAGAGGGTCATTCAAAGACCCCGGACACAGCTAGACGAGTCCGGCATAAATAAGCTAGGGGCTCCCTAGCCGCACATCCCTTCACAAGGGGCTGTGCATATAAGAAACAATGAGCTAATATAGGCTCAGCTTTATTAATTTATTAATTTTTATGCACTTTTTGCACGATTTCTTTTCAAACTAAGTTCCTCTCTTTTTACAGATGAACAACGTGCACACCCGTCCAGGATATGGCACAACGGAGACACAGGCACAGACGTGCAGTAGGGACCCGTTTCAAGGATTCTTTTCAGATTAAGACCCTACGTAAACCTTTTTTACTATCTCTTGTTGCTATAATCCCTTGGTTTTTCATTATAACCAGAGAGGAGACTGACATTTTGGCATCGGCCGCGTTAGAGGACCTCGCCCGTACCTGGACACTAGGGGCTTAGGGTATTGTTCTGCCCGTTATCATAAAGACCGAACACCTTAGGGAGTGTTCGGCGTCTCGAGTTAGGCCTTATATGCATCAGCTCCGAATCATGTCTTTGGTCAAATGTTGGGTTTGCCCAGCTCCTGTGTTTTGCTGCCTTACGTTCTGTATCATCGGCTAACGCGGCACCAGGAGAACTACTGCGATTGTGCCCCAGTTCGGCTGGGCGAGCACCTCAGTAGAGAAAGCCGAAAACTGACTGTTATGATACAGCGAGAGACTGGTCAACCACTCGATCGACCACAGGAATGTTTAGAATTCCTCTGCTTTGACGAAGGACCGTTTCCCGGTCAGGCACATACGCGCCCCGAATTCGGATAGCGCGGTGCCCCCAGGGGCTATATCGTAGCCCCACCCTCGAACTCCATTGGCTAAGTGAAAGTGATAAAGCATTATAGTCCGGTTGCCTCGTTTGCTACGCTACCACCTCCTTAACAGGACCGAGACGTCGGATTAAGTGTGAAAATGCGCTATTTTTGCGAACACCCCCGCACCTTGTGCGTGGGGGCTGAAGCCGACGACTGCCATCTTTCAGGTTATACATACATATACATAAACGGCCGCACAGGAGATAATTCAATACTTGAACGCACAAGTACAAAAAGCGCTTACATCATAAACATTGTTTTATAAAATTAAAATGTTCATTTGAACGTGACATTTTTCGAGCACTGCGACTCTATTACACGAGCACCACGCAGAACTTCCCCAAAATAGTGCTCGGCGGGTAACCGGCTTTCGTCCGAGCCCTGGGTCGCAACAGCGGTGGCATCCATCTCTGTCCAATGTGTTTTCACATGGGCGAGGGCCATCCGCGCACCCTCTATGCAGGCCGACCGCTTCATCACCTTGATATGCGGCACCGCCCCAAGAAATTGCTGCAATAAGCCAAAATAGCTCGTCGGCTTGGGCCTATCCGGCCAGACATGAGTCACAATATCCGTCATGGCAAGTCCGGACAACCTATTCAGCTCAGCCCATTTGGCCAACCGATCGGTCAGCGGAAGTGAACGATCCGGACTATGGAATTGAGACCAAAACAGCTCTTCCGTCTTGTGATCCTTCTGACTTTGGAAGTGCACAACGGCATCCGCCGCACTCGCCGCTAAGTCCATATAAGGATCCTTCGGACCCCACAGCTGGCCAAGCTGGGCATACTTTGGATCCGTAAACCTGCGGCGCAGCAGAAAAGGCTTGCCAGCCACAATGTCTCCGGCCTGGCGTAGCTCCTCCTTTATAGCCCGCATTGCAGAACGGGCATCCTTGGCTTCGGCGGTGGCCTTCCCCAGGTCTTCTCGCTCCGATAGGTGCTCCTTTTCAAGAGCCTCATTGCGGCCGGTAGCATCCTTTAACCTAACGGCCATTTCGGCCACCTCTTCCCTGCTTCGGCAGTGTGCAGCCCTTTCGGCTTCTAACTCCTCGGCCGCCCTCGAGGCAGCCGCATTACTTCTTCTGGCCTGCTCCTTGGCTTGAGCAAGTTCGGCCCGAAGGCTCTCCACAGCAGCGGCACCATCTGCGTCAAGCACACATATTGTAAGAGGTGGCCTTCGGCTCCCTTACTAGGTGACCATGGAGAAACAACTTACCTTGCGACTCGTCAAGTCACTTGTTGACTAGCGCGATGTCTGCATCCACAACGTCGAGTTGCCGCTTTAGTTCAGCAACTCCATCAGTTCGGCTGGCCCCCGGACTATCCGCCACCTGCATAGGAAAGGCAACATTTAATACCTGCGATTTTGATCCTCGGCACGTTGTCGCTTTCGACAACCTACCGAGTCTCAGGGGCAACTATCTATACAGGGCGCACCTCACGTGCAAAACTGTCAAACAGGTGTGTCATTTTTACATACCTCAAACCCCGCCAGCAAACTCCTGACGGCATTATGCAATCCGCTTTCGGCGGACGAAATCCTTCCAATCACCATGCGCATCAATGCACGGTGATCTTCTGAGATGGACGCCCTCTCAAGCAGATCCTTCAGCTCCCCCGACCGGACACTAGTCGGCGCCAAACTCTTCGGCTCTGCCGGGCTCGGGGATACCCTCCGTGATGACACTTCAGGCTCGTCCGCCCTATCTGACGGCGCAGCGGACGGAGGCGTCTCGCTCTCCACCATCTCCGGATGAAGATCCCCCGAAGATGAGCTCATCTGAGAAGGTCGGAGATCCGAACTACAAGGTAAAAATTCGGTTATCCTCAGAAGCACAAATAGGGATGTCTCTTTTTACCGAGCTCTCTTTTTTCTACTTACGGCTCGCTGGAGGGCTGATGCTTTAGAGGAGACTGTGCGGCCGGGGCCTCCCCGGACGCAGGACCCTCTGGTGAAGACTTCTTCCCCCGCTTAGGGGCTTTGGCCTCCGGGTCTCCAGAGGCGGTCCTCTTCCCCCCTTGGAGGGAGGGATTCTTGATCCCCCCTTCTTCAAGAGCCTCCTTGGGTGAGGCGGTAGCTCCCTTATTTTCCCCTCCACCTTCTTCTGAAGGCGCAACCTCCAGCATCTTGACCAGCACGGGATCTGGCGCGGTCTCTGGGAGGGGGGCCGGACACCGTATCAGCTTTGCTTGCGCTATCCACTCCTGTTGAAGGATAACGGGTTAAAAGGCGAATTATAGAAAGGCAAACAAACGGTACGTCCGAACACTGAGCTACTTACTTGAGTATCCGGGCGATTGCAGCTTAGGCCGGCGTCCTCGGTCAATTCCGGACACACAGCCCGTGATCCGAAGAACAACTCGTACATCTCCACGGGTGTCGTACCCATAAAGTGTTGGAGAATCCATGGTCCCTCTGGATTGAACTCCCATAGCCGGAGAGGACAGTGTTTGCAGGGCAGAAGACGCCTAATCAGCATAACCTGCATCACCACGACCAGATCGATCTCCCTCGCCTGGAGGTCTCGAATCCGGCCCTGCAATAGGGGCACGTCTTTTGACGTCCCCCAGTTGAGCCCTTGGTTGACCCACGACATCAACCGTCGTGGAGGTCCCGAGCGGAATAAGGGCAACGGCTTCTGCCTGCTGCCCTTCGGAGCGGTGATATAGAACCACTCCTGCTGCCACAAGCCGAGCTCCTCTTGGAAGGAGCCCTCGGGCCACGGGGCATCGGCCCTCCTGCTTACGGCCGCCCCGCCGCACTCTGCTCGATGCCCCCCGATCATCTTCGGCTCCACATTGAAGATCTTCAGCCACAGGCCGAAGTGGGGGGTGACACAGAGGAAGGCTTCGCAGACGACAATGATTGCGGAAATATGGAGGATGGACTCCGGAGCCAAGTCATGGAATTCCAACCCATAGTAGAACATGAGCCCTCTCACAAAAGGATCCATCGGGAAGCCTAAACCCCGATGGAGGTGGGACACAAAGACGACGTACTCACCGGGCTCGGGGGTGGGGATGGCCTGCCCTTCGGCGGGCAACTTGTGCGAAATCTCGTAAGACAGGTACTTGGCCTCTCGCAGCTTTAACACGTCCTCCTCCGTGACGGAGGAGGGCATCCACCGGCCCTGAAGGTCGGAGCCGGACATTGTTGAAGGTCCGAAGCACTCGAATCTGGGGCTCTGGGTGTTGGAACTTGGAGCAAGGAGAAGATTCGATGGTGGATTGAAGAAAAGAAATGAGCCTTGGTCCTGTTATAAAGAGGAAGAATACCAAGGGCCGTCTCCGTGACCGTTCGGGACTCGCCTTCGATAGAGGAGGTGTGGCGACGGGCGCGGTTGGGTTACCCACGTCCGTATTGATGAGAATCCCGGAATAAGGGGAACACGATCTCTGCTTCGACAAGACGTGCCAAGGAAACTGCTTCGCTAAACGCGCTGAGGTGGTATAATAAAAAACGATTCAAGTAAAGGCTTGGTAGTGGCGTGACGTCATGCTACAAGACACGTCAGCAGATTGAACTTGTGTACATATTATTCTATCTACGGTGGAATGTGGAATTTATTTTGCAGAGCCGGACACTATCCTGGTGTTCACAATCTTCTATGAATTATTCAGAGGAGGAACCCGCCTTGCAATGCCGAACAATATGCGCGCCGGACTCATCGTCATTGAAGCCTGGTTCAGGGGCTACTGAGGGAGTCCTGGACTAGGGGGTGTCCGGACAGCCGGACTATCATCGTCAGCCGGACTCCAAGACTATGAAGATACAAGATTGAAGACTTCGTCCCGTGTCTGGATGGGACTTTCCTTGGCGTGGAAGGCAAGCTTGGCGATACGGATATGTAGATCTCCTACCATTGTAACCGACTCTGTGTAACCCTAGCCCTCTCCGGTGTCTATATAAACCGGAGGGCTTTAGTCCGTAGGAGGACAACCATCACAACAATCATACCATAGGCTAGCTTCTAGGGTTTAGCCTCCTTGATCTCGTGGTAGATCCACTCTTGTACTACCCATATCATCAATATCAATCAAGCAGGAGTAGGGTTTTACCTCCATCGAGAGGGCCCGAACCTGGGTAAAAACATCGTGTCCCTTGTCTCCTGTTACCATCCGCCTAGACGCACAGTTCGGGACCCCCTACCCGAGATCCGCCGGTTTTGACACCGACATCAGCGGTATCCAACGATGGAAGGGTGATCTCTTGCTGGGTGTAGATATCCACGAGACGCCACGGACTACCGGTGTGGTGGATGAGGACGATCCAGTTGGCCTTCATGCCCACCCAGTAGTGGCTGCGCATGAAGGACAGGTGGACGGGTAGTGGTAGCATGTCGAGGGGCACCACGGCAACCTCCGTAGGATCGTCAAGTCGGTGTTTGGGCTACCTGCGAGGATCGGGCATCAGCAAGCAGGGTGTCTTGAAAAGAGCCGGCCGGTTGCAGACGAGTAGACGGTACAAAGACACCGAGCATGCGGCCAGACGGACGGTGCTGAGTAGGTCCATACGACTACAGATCTGCTCCAAGAGAACATCGGGGAGGGAATTCCAATCGCGGCTCTGCGTGTCAGTCGGTTCTGCCATTGGGGTTTTCGGTGCCTGCGAGCCTGCGGGGAAGTGGATTCGGGCAGGCGAGCGAAGAAGCTTCTCCTCGTGTGGCCGAGCAGTGAGCGGGGGGATATGGTACGCGCGAGCTACCAAGGAAGATGGTGCGGGCGGGCGAGCAGTGAGCGGGGGTAAATGGTGTGCGGCCGATGATGGGAAAGAGAGGAGGAAGAAGAAGAGAGGAGGAAGAAGAGTGGAAGACGGGGAAGAAAGTGCATTAAATCTCAATTCTACTAGTACTACTACCAGGATATACCGTCCTTCGGAGTGTAAATAGTTACACCGATGACATGTGGGTCTACCACAAGAGGGCCCATATGTCAGTTAATGGAGGACAGAGGTGCGTAGGCGTATTTGCGGAAGCGTGCTCTACTGGCAAACATGATGGCAGTACTGGGTAAGGCTGATTTAGTAACAATGACACGCTGGTTCAGCTTATTAATTACGTGTCCCATCTGCTGCAGCGTGTATTGTCACTTCACTGAGAAGACTAGTTGAATAGTTCTCTCTGACTGAGATGGGGAATAATGGATCGCGAGGACTTCCTTTCTACAGTATCCCTATGCCTCTACGCTCACTTCACTCATTTTGCTCCGTACCTAGTCACTTGTTGAAATCTGTAGAAAGATAAATACTCCGTATTTGGGAACAGAGGGAGACTTTTACTCCGTACTATTTGGGAACAGAGGGAGTATCACCATATGGAGGGAACAGAGGAAGCTTGAAATATGAACATGTCAATGGCAGGGAGTAAGCCCCATGCATGCATGCATGCAACATGCAACACTCACACGTACACATGGACGCACGCAACACTCACGCACCCATGCGGCACATAGCACACGATGCAACACACACGCTCACGCTCAAGTGCTCAACCTACTCCCTACGTCCGTGAAAGACTGTACATTTAGAGATTTACACATTGACCAGGGCATAATTAACGCCCAAAAGTAGTAGACTTATGTGTGCATGCGATCATTGAGATAAGAAGATTAAATGAAAGTCATTGCATGCTGTAATTAAGGATAGACATGTAGCCTATACCTACAGCACAAGTTGGTGCATTAGTCAATCAATATCGATTTAGATTAAAGGCTAGATGCATTGGAAGTGTAGATGTACATTATGTACCACACTATTTGTTTTATAGCCGATGTACACTCTTTGTTGGAAGACCGAGGGAGGACACGTGCATGCACTCACATACACAGCCAGGGCGGTTCGCGTGCAAGGGTTGGACTCATGTCGCGCCTGCGTAAAGTTTTGTTTAACTGATTTCTTTGCTCTGCCAACTAACAGGTGGGACCCAAAAACTAGGTGACAATTTAACCAGTCAACAAAGTGCCACGTCGACTATGTGGCCGGTCAGTAGGGTGCAATACGGTGCTCTACGATGAGCTAGTGACTGTATAATCGCCGCAAAACTATATATAGTGACCGTAAAGAGCGTATTGTCACATACGTTGACCGCCAGTGTATTTTTCTCGTTTCAAATTAATCCATATTAATCGAAAAGGACGCAGTATGGACTACTACTAGTACTAGTACTCCTTTGATGGGTCCCGTCAACTTGCCGAACGAGGAGAAGCTTGCTTACTATGCCTCTCCCTCGCCCACGCGTGCGGTGGTTCGCAGGACGAGGAGAGGGTTTTGACTACAACGCCCTCTCCCTCTCCCTCTCCCTCTCCCTCTCCCTCGCCCTCGCCCTCACCCTCGCCCTCGCGGTGGACGTGCAGCAGTTCAATCGGTGTCAGATTGCCATAAGCATATTGTACTGTAGTATCATCATTGTTGGACCATCCGAAGAGGCGAAGAGCCAAGTGCAAGGTTCACACGAGTACGAACTGTTGAACCTCCCGAAGAGGCAAAGAGCCAAGCGCAAGGTTTTATAGGAGTTGTCGTCCTAGTAGGAGTGTACCACAACTATAGCGAACGATGCTACTTTATGATGTCACCACGTCACGTATATCCAAAGCTTTGCCACCTTTTTTTTTCTTAAAGAGCGTGTTGGAGCCCGTGCAACAACCACACAAGTTGCATGTACACATAACACATTTACTAGTAATAAATTCTAAAGGACAAATGTCAGTATGCCACACAAGTTCATCTCCAATTCATGTGATAAATTTGTGCACGACTAGTCTACATATATTCACAACGCTACCGTTCACAATTATCGTACTCCACTTACACGTTATAGATGGGCTACATGCATGTCCTCCTCCAGGTTCCAGTCCCAGGTGTTCTTCATGGATGGCACGATCCATAGCGATGGGCAATGGGAATCGTTGTCGCAGATTTCTAGTCCGGTTCCACACGATGGAGACTCATCCAAGCTGAAGTGGCATAAATCAGGGATAGCGTGTCCCAGCATGTCGTTCATCCGGCGGTGCGCAATGAAGACACAACCATGCTTCATGAATGGCAGGCCTTCCGTGTCATGCACGGAAGGTGGAATCCGCTTCATAATGGGGTAGTTGTCCCCGATGAAAAGCGAGTACTCTCCAAGAGTGTTCCTCGGCACCCACGTAGCATCACGGGGGTCGAACTCGGCGCCGTTCATCTGGTACACGCGGCATCCCAGATCTGGACACATGGTGATGTACATAGTCAAGGTCCATGCATAATAATGTTGTGCTCAAATATGACGATCAGTAATACTATGCAGCAAATAGTACTACTCCGGTATAGAGGAAGTAAAATAACCGACTTATTATATATAGCCACACTTGGCTACATGGATGAGATAGTAAGACATGGAAAAACAAAAATGGTGACAGCTAGTGGGTTCAAGTCTTCAAGGGCCTAGCTAGCTATACGCGTCCTCCAAGGTAAAAAGTACTCCTACTAGTACTACTAAGTATACTACTAGTACAACAATGAAAGAGAAGGCGAGAGGGTTAAAAAATGGAATACCTGGGTAGATGGTGACGGTCCGATCGTGGTAGATTGTGTGACCATGTTGCACATCAGTGGTACCATGGGTAACGGCTGCTAAGATAGTTGATCCCAATATGCCAAAATCAGCTACAAGGTTCCAGGTTAGACCGAATCGCGGATGCAAATGCACATCCAGGATCGGTGATCTTATTTTGATCGGGGGATGATTGGTCCCTGCAAAATAATGGAGTACCGTTAGGGATGAAAATGATGGTTTGTGCATTCCGTTTGTAATCTCCCGTACCGTAGGATGGCAACCAGATGAAACAAGTCCCCTGGCTTGTCACCGCGAAGATGCGGCCTAGATGGCGCACGGCGTCTTCGAACGTGTAGGGGTACAAATCTGCCGCCGCCAACATGCGCCAGCCTCTGCCGTTACTGCATCTTGCATTGATGGCAATCCTTATGTCGAACACCGCGATGAGATAGTAATCGTCGTAGCCGCGTCGCTTTGTCGGCGGGTCCGCAATAGCTATCTTCTTCAATCTCATGGAGGCATCATCATACGTATTCAAGCCCAGCCAGTCCGGAAGGCCGATCCCAATGGTGGAGAAGGGGTCTACCGGAACGGCCGCACTGCTGTGGATGTTGTGCAAAATGATGGTGGTATCCGGCCGGAGGTATGCAAGCCAATCTTCGTTGGCACCGACCCAGACCTATATATAAGACGGTGGGCAGTGGAGAAATTACGGGATGGAAATGGAATAACTAAGTACTACATGATCAAACTCCATTACTGACCTGCTCATCGGACAAAATCCGACTACCTCTCAACGTCGGCAACTCTAGCGGAGTCAACGTGCAACCATGGCCAGGGAGCGGTGGACTGTTCGAAGGATTATCCCATAGAAGAACCTTCTCCTCGAGGACGCATGGAAGACCAACAAGCATGGCCTTTTCCTAAGCCTGTTTAAGCAGCGTCTTGAAAAAGTTGGTGCAGGAAGCACCGAGTCTTGCGGCGGTGAGGACGTCGGAGCGGCATGCGATTTCTCCTAGAGGATCGTCGTCCAAGGTCTCCCAGCCCCGACGAGGAGGAGAACCTCCTGGCGAATCCATGGGAGCAACGACGAACTGCCTTCTCTTCGGGGGGAGGGGAACTGGCGAGGAGGAGATAAGATCGTAGTAACCGCAGGGCCTCGTCCCTTCCAACTGTAGATCGTTCCTCAGCGAAGGGGTGAGGCTATTATTCACTACTAGTACTAGCATTATGGAACATTATGGGATTGCATTATACTGTAAATAATAGCACTAGTAAGAAATTTTTGGCACTAGGTAGTAGTTTTTTGCGTGTATTAAGAAATTTTGGGTATGTTTTTGCCATTTTTTGTACACTCCAACTAGTGTCAAAAAACTTCTTACATTATGTGACGGAGGAGTACGTACTCGTACTGTAACAATACCAGTACTACTTTTCTCAACTAGTAGTGCGATGTACTTTACTTCTGGTCTAGTCTAGTATAGTGCACCAGTTTTGAACTCTTGAATCTCAGGGCCAAGGAGCTACAGTTGGAAGTGGAGGGTACTACTGTCTTTAGAACCATCGCTGTACTATCAATGTAGGGGAAGTACACATGCGTAGTGGCCTAGTGGGTACTCTCGGTGCTATATTCAGCCGCTCCTCTCACATAGGAGTAGCTGGCCTACTCAGCCGCTCCTCTCACGCACACACTAGCAGCCTGTTTATCAGCGACGGTTACTGTGGGGGCAGAACATTTGAGTTATTTGATACAGCGAGACTAGGCTTTTCGCTTCCATTTGTGGAGGTGTAATGGATCTCGTCGAACTTTGTTAGTAGTTCCTTCTTTATGAATGAGATGAAGCAAAGCTTTTGCCTCCGTTTAAAAAAAACACATCAAGAGGAATTTCTTTTATAGTAGAGCTGATAATGGAGTGAAGTCCATGCGTGCAACACCACAAGCTACAGAGTAGTAGTAGAGCACTTTATGTACAGAGCCATATTGCACAGTTCCCAATGCCCCGCCAGGCTTTTCCTGCTCCTCGGGCTTAATTGGGAGGCGCTAGTTTAAATATGCTACTAGCTGATGAGGAAGCTGCAAGCGAGGTGCGGCTAGGGCGAGCACGCGAGCCACGTGAAGCTGGGAAGGAAAACCCGTTCACGTGGCTAGGCTATCCAGTGCACCCAAGATTGTGGGGCCGCACGTCCATTCGACTTCAAAACTCAAACTACCCGTGTAAAATATTGGCTCGCAACGAAGTGTAGTAGTACTATTTTTTAAAAAAGGCCGCCGTGCGTTCGGCCAGGGTCGAACCCACAAAACGAGGTATACACTCCCGCGACCACTAGTAGTACTCGTTGGAGTAGAACGCAACCTAGAATCGCCTTTTGTCGTTAGTAGTACGTACATTGTTCCTTACAAGAAACCCCTAATAATGCAAGAAACCATGAAAATGCCAAGAAACTACTACCACTTGCATACGTGGCGGACTTAAGATAAGACTACCTTATCAACCATTGTACATGCTCTTACCAACAAAAATCCTCGAGTGACCTCCTACCTCCGCCCGTCCACCTAGTCATCCTCGGCCATGGGACGCAGCTACCGCCGCCGGCAGAAGGCGAGGTCAAAACCGCCGGCGGTGCGGATCCCATGTTGCGGCAGCCTGGATGCCAGCTCCGTCCGGCGCTCGCGGTCGCTAGCTAGCCAAGATAGCTCCGTCCAGCTGCTTGTCTGCAAGGTTTGCTAGCTAGATTGGCCCGGCAGTGCGGCTTGCTCGCGCGCGCCGCACCCAGGCCAGCCATCTGGCTCGAGCGAAGGCCAACATGGGGGCTTGCTCGCTCGTGAGTCACGCTTGGGCCAGCCTGCCAACTCGTGCGGAGGCCAGCGCGGCGTCCGGCCCGTCTGGCGGAGCGGCGGCCAACTCGCTCATCACCGGCGCCACCGACGAACACGCATCAGTATTGTTTGAAGTAATGTTCAGGAATAATAATGATTTGAGGGGGAATAACATGATAGAAGGTCAGATGTGGGTCCCTCGTGTCAACGGTCAAACAAAATGTGTTGGTTTAAGTTGCCTCATCAACACGGACGTGTGGGCCAACCATGTCATAAATGGGTTTAAACGAACCCAATCGGTAGGAGTACTAGGTAGTAGTTTTTGGCGTGGATTAAGAAATTTTGGGTATGTTTTTGCTATTTTTTGTACAATAGATTCTTCCTAGGGCTGGTTGAAAGTGGTAGTTTTTTGTTAAATACTCTACATATTGTAAGTAGGAGTGAAAGTTAAGCTTTGGAAGCCAATAAGCAAGGCTAGTTACATAGTGCATATGTGTAGATGATTGAAAGTAAATATCAACCATGAGTGACTAATATCTTGATGGAAAACTCGAAACTATGGAATACTAGGAAAAAATGCATGGTTGGAAATACTAGCAATGTTCATGTCCGTTGCAACGAATCATAATTAGAATAATACTTATTTACAAACTTGGTACAAAACACTCTAATTTTGATATACATATGTCACTAGAGATATATTATGTTTCAATTAGAATATATTCCTTGAGCTGTTTTGGTGAGGTCAGGGAGGGATGTGGTTGGTTTTAAGATACTAATTATGGGTTTTTCTGCAAATTGGTAGATGTGACGCCCGGATACTTAAGCTACAGTAATCCCCTGCTAATGATGCCATGTCAACATATTACTGTTGCTAACTCTCGCTTGATCCAAATCTTAGTTCAAACTCCAATTCAAATTAAAGCTCCAAATTCAAAATTCTCAAACATGCAAATAAAAAATTCAAAGTGTGGCAAATAATCCCTGGATATTTGTCATGTTGAAACCAAACTCTTTTGGATTCCCAAAGTGCCCCTGGGAATTTATTTAGTGATCCAGGAGCGTTTAGATTTGGCCTTGTCAGTTTCTAAAAATGCTTAAACAATTCCATGGACCCTGAAACTTTTTAGGCAACACCACAATGTTGTGCCTGAATTATTGCTAAGTTCCACATTTCACAAAAATCATTTGATGCCGTGATTCCATCCATAACAGTAAGCTATCCTTTTAATATAAAATAAAAGAAATAAAAATAGAGAAAAGGAACCCCCCGCCCCCCCCCCCCCTTCCCAACTGGGCCTCGGCCCAGCTTGACCGCAAGGCCAGTCCACCATCCTCGGTTCCTCCCCTCTCTCATGTTCGTGCGGCCGAGTCGCTACAGGGGCAGGTCACCCCGAACCACCTCACCGACGCTGACGCCGCGAGGGGATAAGTGTCATTGCCACTGGGCAACTCTCTCGCTCTCGCACGATCTACTGACGAGGTTCAGCTAGAGTTCAGAGAAGCACAAGGTGGTTGTTCGCCGCAAACTGGCTTATGGCCTTTTCTGTTTTCTCTCCTCTTATTCCCTGCACAACAGCGCCGCCCGATCCATGCGCCACGCCCGCTCTCGCCGTGCCATCCCACGACAAGCGGATCATGACCACGAGCGCGCTGCTACCGGCCCGTCGTGAACGGAGCACGACTCGACCTCCTATCTTCTACGCCAAGGAAACAAATGTGACGCTGTGCAAAGCTGTCACGTACAATGAAAAAAACAGAAACTACGCTAAGTCTAAACCTGGGCTTGTACGACACAAGTAATACCTAACAAATCACCCCCTTACTTGCGTCGTCCAGTTTGCACCTCCTCGATGCCGATCCTCTTCTTCAGCTCCGTGAACTGAACTCTGCCCAGGGACTTGGTGAGCACGTCTGCAAGCTGATCTTCAGTACCCACATACTCGATGTCAATCTTGCTAGTCTCAACACAGTCACGGATGAAATGATACGTCAAGTCAATATGCTTGTTGCGATCGTGATGCACCGGATTCTTGCTCAAAGCGATTGCCGACTTGTTGTCCACCAGCAGCTTGACACTCTTCGCTTCAGTGCCTTGAAGATCTGCGATCAGCCTGCTCAACCACACTGCTTGCATGGCTGCTGCAGCCGCCGCCACGTACTCCGCCTCACAGGAGGACATGGCGTTGATCTTCTGTTTCTGTGATGCCCAGGTAATCAGGTTTCGTCCAAGGTAGAACACTGACCCGCTTGTGCTCTTGCGGTCGTCAAGGTCACCGCCATGATTGCTGTCACTGTACCCCACAAGGTCTGGTTCATCTCCTCCCCCTCGCTGGTACTTGCATCCATGGTGAATTGTACTGCTGATGTAGCGCAGAAGATGCCTCACCGCAGCCATATGCTGCGCCGTCGGCGCCTCCATGTAGCGGCTGACAATCCCAACCGCGTAAGCAATGTCTGCTCGAGTGTTTGCTAGATAGCACAGGCTGCCTACCACGCTCCTATAGTAGGTCGCGTCCACAGCTGGACTCCCATCGCTCTTCGACAGCCGCAGGCGGTTTTCCATCGGCTTTGAGCACGGCTTGCAGCCTGTCATTCCCGTCTGCTCAAGGATCTTGCGGGCATAGTTGCTCTAGCAAAGTGTGATGGCGTCGCCCTTCTGCTCGACCTCGATCCCGAGATAATAACTCAGGGGGCCGAGATCACTCATGCTGAAAGTGCGCTGCATCTCCGCCTTGAACTCTACTATCTCGCCGGCGTTGGCGCCCGTGATGATAAGATCATCTATGTACACCCCCACAAGCAGGAGGGTATCGCCACTCCCGCATTTGTACACAGCATGCTCAAGCGGGCTCCGCTCGAAGCCGAGAGCCGCGAGCGCACTGTCCAGCTTGATGTTCCAGGCCCGCGGCGCCTGCCGCAGCCCGTACAGCGCCTTGCGCAGCTTCAGAACAGCTTGTGCATTGTTGGTGTCGATGAAGCCCTCCGGCTGCCGCACGTATACTTCCTCGGCCAGTTCTCCATTGAGGAAGGCCGACTTCACGTCCATATGGTGAACGTGCCAGCCGTGGTGCACGGCGAGCGCGACCAGCACACGCACCGTCTCCATCCGCACCACCGGTGCGAACACCTCCTCAAAATCAATGCCCTCTCTCTGTGCATATCCCTTAGCAACCAGATGAGCTTTATGCTTGATCACATATCCTTGAGGATCCTTCTTTATCTTGAACACCCATTTCAGCCCAATGGCACGGTGTCCAGCGGGGAGCTCCGACAGCTCCCATGTCTCGTTGTCGCGGATGGCGCGCATTACCTCCTCCATGGCTTTTCTCCAGCACCCTTCGGCGAGTGCGTCGTCGACGTTGCCGGGTTCCTCAGCAGCGAGCAGGCACAACCCACTGTACTCGATATCGACTGGCTCGGCGTGGTCGATCACTTCCTCCACCATGCGAAACCGGCGCGCCACCCCCTACGTGTCATGAGTCTCTCCTGTAGGAGGCGTCACGAACGGCACAGGAGATGGCTCTGGCGTGCGTGGCTCACTGGACGCCGACGGAGCACACGGTGTCGCCGGGGGCGCGTCCGGAGCGTGGTCGCTGTCGCTGCTGGGCTCGATGCTGTCGACGGTGTACTCGAAAGTGAAGATAGCAGGTGCGCCCACAGGCACAGCCGCGTCGGGCGCTGCCTCCCAGTTCCACGGATGGTCTTCATCAAAGACCACGTTGCGGGTGACGTGCAGCTTGCGGGTCGCCGGGTCGTAGACGCGGTAGGCCTTGCTGCCGTCCTCGTACCCTATGAATACCATGGGTGTCGCGCGGTCTAACAACTTGGTGACCCCTGGTCCAACTTTCTTCACGTATGCGGTGCACCCAAAGGTGCGCAGGTAGGAGACGTTCGGGCGTCGACCGTGCCACGCCTGGTAAGGGGTGACACCATCCAGAGCACGCGTGGGCGCCCTGTTCAGGATGTGCACCACTGTTTTCACAGCTTCACCCCAGAACTCACCTGGTACTTTCATGGCCTTGAGCATGCTCCGGGCGGTCTCGACCACCGTCTGGTTTCGGCGCTCCACGACCCCGTTCTACTGCGGGGAGTACGGCGCCGTCGTGTACCTCTTGACACCATTCTCGTTGTAGTATGTTTTGAACGCGATGGAGTTGAACTCGCCGCCCCGGTCCGTCCTGAACGCCAGTAGCTTCACGCCGCGCTCGCTCTCGGCGAGCGCCTTGACCTTGCGGAAGAACTTGAAGGCCTCGTCCTTTGTCCGCAGCATCTCCACCCACATATAGCGGCTGTAGTCATCGATGATGAGGAAGTATCGGTTGCCGCTCAATGTCGACGGTGTCACCGGCCCGCACAAGTCGCCGTGTACCAGCTCCAGGCCGCGCTCTGCGCGATATGAAGACGCGCGTGGGAACGGCGTCCGGTGCATCTTGGCAAGAGCGCACCCGTCGCAGAGTTGGTCCACCCGCGCAATCGACGGAACACCGCCGGCCATGCCCTTGCTGGAGAGGTCATGCAGCGCCCTGAAGTGAAGATGCCCATAGCGTGCGTGCCAGCGCCACACTGTGTTATCGGCCTTGGCGAGGAGGCACACTGGCCCTGTGACGTCGAGCTGCAGCGTGTATAGGCGGCTCCTGGTGCGCCTCACGTGCGCGAGTAGCAGCTTCTCCTGGTCGAAGATGCTCATCACACCGTCCTCGATCACCGTCTGGCAGCCCACCTCGTCAAGCTGCCCGATGCTCACAATGTTGCTTCTCAGCTGGGGTATGAAGTACACCCCCGCCAGTACGCGGTGCGACTTGTTCCTGCAATTAAACACCACTGTACCACGTCCACTGATATCAACAGATGAGCCGTCACCGAACCTGACCGTGCCAGTCACCGTCTCATCAAGCGCGGAGAACACAGCCCGTTCGCCTGTCATGTGGTTGCTCGCGCCCGTTTCCAAGTACCAGACATTGCTCGCCGTCTGCGCCGGGACCACGGCCTTCTCGTTGAGGAAGACACGCTCACGCGCCGGCTCGACGTGGATCTGGGCGAGTCCGCAGCTCACCGCCATGAGCAGCGCAGGTTGATCCTCCTGGGCCTGGTTGAGGTTGGCCTCTTCCTTGCGCTGCTGCTTGGGCTTGGTGCAGTCCTGAGCCATGTGGCCCTGGATCCCGCAGTTGTGGCAGTTTCCCTTGAAGCGACAGCCGCTGCCCGATGACCCACGGCCACCGCCAGGCGTGCCGTCTCCGGGCGCGCTGTCCTTGCCCTTTCCACCACGTCCTCTGCCGCGGCCGCGACCGCCACCGCGGCTGCCGCCACGGCCATCGCCACGCGATGACCCCTCGCCCTGCTCGCGCTGCTTGTAGCGCGCCAGCCACTGCTCCTCAGTGAACAGTAGGTTTCCAGCGGCCTGCCCTGAGCCGCCGTGATCAAACCTCTCCTCGACCGCTTTGAGGCGGCCTGTTAGATCCTCAATGCTCAACGTATCGAGGTCAACAAGTGTTTCAATGGACAGGGCGATCTGCGAGTACCGTGGAGGCACCACACGGAAGAACTTTCTTACCGCCTTATCCTCGATGACTTTGTCGCCAAGGATGTCTAGGTTGGTGACCATGGAGCCGAGCCGCATCGCGAAATCATCCATGGTCTCCCCGTCACGGAACTCGATGGTCTCGAAGTCCCGCGCCAGCGATTGGGCCTTGGCTGCACGCACGCGGTCGCCGCTGATGCGCATGGTGGCGATCGCGTCCCACGCCGCCTTCGCCAACGGTTTGACGGCCAGCGTGCCCACCATCTCAGGTGGCACTGCTCCAAGGATGGTGTCGTGGAATTGTCACGGCAGATGTCCTTAGTGTCAGGACTTAGTCGCGAGGCCAATGCATCTATGTGGTAGCTTGAGAGGGGTTGAGCGGAATCGAGAGACGCAACACAAGACAGGGATTTAGACAGCTTCGGGCCCCGGGAAACATCATCCGGTAAAAACCCTACATGCTGTTTGAGGCTAGGTCTCATTATGATCACAAGGGAGTCGCCGTAAACCGGCTCTGCTCTTTGTGTCTAGCCCTAAGATTGTTGCTTATTGCCCCCTCCCTCTTTGGGGAGCCCTGCCCCTCCTTATATATGTTGAACGGGTGGTTTACATGTGGAGTTCTATTAGGATTAGGACTAGTCTATCTCTAATACAAACCAGATACAAGTCCTGGTCTTAACTTCTTGTAAGGTAAATATTCCTCATGCCTTTCCTCTTAAACCGGCCCACCATAGTATGAACCAGCCTTCTAGGCCATGGGCCTCGTTATCCATCTAACCCGCCCGTCGGGTTACTAATGAACCACCAAGATCGAGCGGGTAGCCGGTGAACCGCCAAGCTCCGGGCGGGTTACCAGTGAATCATCCAGTCTGGCCGGTTTATACTCCCGGCCGGTTTACGCCACGGGGTATATCCCCGACATTAGCCCCCAGTTTAATTTGGATTTATCCATGTTAAACTGATCCTGTAAAACAAGTACAAGAACAAATTTGATAGATTATGCTCCGGGTTAAGAATTCTTGTAAACCGGCATCTGAGCATCCTTAATTCCTTGCCATTTCCTTCTTCTAGAAAATCTAGGTCAATAAGCCAACTTCATAATCAATTTGCCGACATTGGTTTGTCACCAAGAAATATTGTGAAGAATAACTCCTTTGACTCAGCTCCCAAAGCGCCGATTTAAGAAATATGGGTTCGAAAATACTTATCTGATATTCAGCCGGTTTGAAGATGCAAAACTTGTCGGCTTAATATTACCAAAAATGGCTGGTTTATAAATATTGATGGCACCAGGTCATAATTGTTATCAACACCGGGTCATGTAATTGATCTTCCTGATTTTCTCAAAACTGATAAAAAGAAGATGTTCCTCCTTTATATGCATAATACCTGTAGCCCCCAAGTCTTAAGAGGAGAACATAGTGATAACTTAAGACTTGCTCCAATAAGTGTTTCAACCTTGAAGAAATCCGGTTTGTTCATCTCAATCATATAAACTGAATATTCCATATATGTAGCCCCCAAGTGCCGGGTTGTCATGCTTGCAGCAACCTGGGACTTGTAATTTCCTGATGCTCATAAAAACTTCAACCAGCATAGCCCCCAAGGGCCGGGTCATTATGCAATAATGAGCAGGGACTTTGTAAATATATATATAATCATGTAAACTTTGAACAGCAATGGTGTAGCCCCCAAGGGCCGGCTCAGTAAGATAATATTGAGCTGGGACTTTGATATATACTTCAATGAAAATAACATCATATGATATAACCCCCATCATGGGGCTTGAATCCACGTCCACAAGGTTAAGAGCCTTGTGCTTTACCAACTGAGCAATGTACCCTTCAATATAATGGATAAAAAGCTTTGTACCTTGAATTGTTTGTAGGAGCAATTGGTAGCCCCCAAGGGCCGGCTCATTATAATGTGATGAGTCGGGTCTTCAATAAGATGATAAAAAAATGACTTTGCATTAGCCCCCAAGTGTCATGGTGCATGCTTGCAGCGACATGAGACTTGCATGTAATCTCAATTTGAATAATATAGCCCCCAAGTGCCGGGTCGTGAGCCTGCAGCGACTCGGGACTATTCCTTCCATTGTAGAATAAATCATATCTTTTGAGAAAATAATAACTGTTGCGCTAAAGCGACTTTGAAAACTCAGTAATACCGGTTATTAATAACCATAAAGATCCAGCCATGTTGGCTATTCAAGAAAATATAATCCGGTATGAAAACCTTATTCATTCAATATCATAATGAAAAGCCAGCAAGTTTGGCTATTTGAATAATATAACCCAACGATTTATAAGTGCATAATTCCGATGGCGCAATCCAACTATATATATGCTGGCGACTTATAGTCCAAAAACCAGGCCGGGTTAACAAACCTGTTTCTGCATACAACAAGTTTAAAGTGTCCTGGCGGTTTACCGCCGGACGGGTCATAATGCCCAACATATAACCTGGGTTTATAACCAAGGCTGCATTTAGAATAATTGAATATGAAACGTATCATACCTGTGACATTGAATCACATCATTGGTTTACCAACTTTTTTGTAGTAAGGGTGATAACCCCAATCTTGAGCAATGATAACTCCTTTCATACTGTGCCAGTTTATGATAAAACTGTACCGGGTTGTGATAAACACCAATTTAACCATATATAATACTGGCGACTCGTAGTCAAACCAGACCGGGCTGATAGTCTCCGGATTATGATTTGATCATGTACTGAACTTGTAATTGAAAGTCAAGCCGGGTTAATGAACACCGCTTTACTCCATAATAAGATGGTAACATAAAATCAAAAAAAATCAAACCGGGCAAATAGTCTCCGGATTAAGAATTGACCGTGTTCCGTTAATTGACAGTTTTGAACCGGTTTAAAACGCTTGTCGGTTTTAAAAAACGCAACAAAAATAATAGTCATTTAAGAAAAAGACTGAAGCAAAAGGCAATGATAAAACCGTTTGCAAGAAAGATGCTTTATTGAGCTGATCAGATGGTGTTACCATGGTCGGACAGGACCAAGCCCCCAATAGGTGTGGCGATGGTTCAAGTCAGCCAGGTCCCCAAATGAAACCGTGGCATTTGTGCCGATCAAAAGGCATGGCAATGGTTCGGGTTCGACCAAGCCCCCAAGTGATTCTGTGGCCTTAGGCCGATCAAGAGGCGTGACTGGTTCAGACTTGACCATGTCCCCAAGTGATCTGGTGGCTTTCGCCTATCAAAAGGTGTTGCATTGGTTCGGACACGACCAAAAGCCCCCAAGTGATGTGGTGGCATTGCGCCGACCAAGAGGTGTAGTTACGGTTCGGATACGACCAAGCCCCCAAGTGATCAATAATATGATAAGCCAATAAGGCATGATACCCATGTTTGAACCGCGCATCATGGCAGCGGGTCCTCTTTGGCACCCTTTAACTTTTTGCAAGAGATAAATCCTTCTTGAACCGGACGTTAAACCGGATATTGAGAGCTTCAAAGCTTTATGGGAGACATCTTTCCCTTGAACCGGATTTTAAACCAGAATCTTCATTTTTAGCCAGAAATTTTCTGACGGCCTTTAAACTCAAACTTGCGAGAAGTTAATTCCTTTGTGAACCGCATATTTTTAAACCGGATTTGAGAGCTTCAGAACTTTGCAAGAGAGAATTTCCTTTTAAACCAGATTTGAACCAGATACTAAGGGCTTCAGCGCTGTGTGGGAGACGGGATTTTCTTTAAACCGGACTATAAACCGGAAGCATCATCATGAGCCGGAATATTTTTGACGGCCTTTAAATATAACAGTATCCTTTGGGATCGGGTTATCTTTTCCCTTCAACATCCTGGGGCACTTAAATTTGCTGAAACTGGCAAGACTTGGTGAATCATATCATCGTAGCCCCCGAGTCTTAGGATAACTCAAGGAGTTGTCCTGAGATTCTCCGTACTTTGACCATAGCATACGGTATATATCATTGGTGTTGATAACGTGATGTAAATCCACAGAAGGCTGAGGTGACTGCGACGGGTTATAAATGATCCCGTATGAGCCGTGTCAGCAACTCGGCCAATGGTTCCTTCCAACTGGCTATTTGAAGTTGACCAAACTGTAGTGGCAGCGATTTGTGCGTATGTCTATTGATCCATCCAGTGCAGACGGCGGCTGAATGATAATTTGCCTCCAAATGTATTGGAAGAAAAACCGGGCTACCCAAGCAGCGACTTGCTCATACTCAATAAACAGCTCATGCAGATAGATGCGGCCCGATGTGTTGATGTCGACCGGACCGCAAGAGACAGATGGAAAAATAACCGCATCATCAGAGGCGGCTCAAACAGATGACCCGGTCGCGGCGTTGTAAGCCAGCACGGACGGGCAAATCAATCGCGAACGCGGTAAACCGTACAAGCGAGTCAGCCATGTCGTGTTGATATAAATTGGGTCGAAGAAGCGGCGGTATGCACATATGTAGGTCTTGGACCAGATGATAGCGCATCATAATAGTGGTACGAGCCATATCTCCATGATCCTTATTATTGCAGTGAATAATTGTCCTGCATACAATATTGCAGACCAAGGCAAAGATAAACTGCTCTTTGACAAAAATACTATGTGCCAATAAAATATATTGTAGATGGATATCACCTGATGTGCCAGGACGGTAATAATCCGCCATGAAATTGATGATCACTAGGTGAAGTTGAAATCGCTCACGGGCAGGTCGGCCGCGGCAGACGGCCATAGCGTTGTAAACCGGCGCGGTCACGAGAGACGGCCACGGCGTTATAAACCGGTGTGGAAATTCGTTGAGTAACGACAATCACCGGTGCCGAATGATGTTGGCGCGTCTCCATCTCCATGGTATAACAACCCCTTTGTCATCAGTAATTATCCTGCGTAAATTATTGCAAGACCAAGTAATTGTTCTCAAACAATTTAATATGTACTGATAAAATAGATGGAATAGATAGCACCTGGTATTTTTTTTTCACAGCTGACAGCCGTGCATATCCCTGGGACGTCGAACCAGACATATATGTTGGTGGTGAGAAACAGAGGCTGCAGCAGCTCAGAACAAAACCCACTGAGTCATAGGCTTTTTCTTTTAGTGCTTGATCAGCAGACCAAATCATAGCTTTGACCATTGGGGAATAGTCAATCAGCCTAGCCCTTCATATGAGGTGAATTTGTAAGCAATAGTTAGCCTGGGGACTTGTGCCTTCGCAGGTTTGCCTCTCCTTGTAGCAAACAGATACTTCTATTTAAAAAGTGCAAACTGACTTGCCCTCTTAGCGATTCAAACTGAAGGCCAGGTCCGCTCAGGGGGCTGCTCAATCAGCAGAGGGCGCAACAGCTTGGAGGCGGCAGAGTTCGTGCTCGGAGATAGAATGGTGAACCGGCGCCGCGGAGGCGAAGTGGCTTGAACCAGCGGAGGCGCTAGAAGGAGGGCGGTCGGCCCTTAGTGTAGGTGGCTCGGCAGTTGAGCTAGGTGGCCGGTCGTGGCCGCGGTGGCCACAGCAATGGCTCGGAGCGGAGGTGAACCGGCAACGGAGGCGATTTGGCAGAGGCGCGGGTCGAGTCTGCAACAAACTAGGCGGTGATTTGAGGCCGCGAAGATGAGGTCGCAAGGGGGGAGTCACATAGAGGCGGAACCCGCAGCAGCTCGAAGTTGACCATGGCGACTCAACGGAAGCATGGTCGGCTCGGAGGCGATGTGTCGCATGGGCGTGCTCGCACAGGGGCGAGGGCGGTTTGACGCGCGGTGATGGAGGCAACCGGACCGCGCGACGACAGCCGGTCAAGGCAGGCCCATAGCGGCGGTTTTGACAGAGGTGACCCGGCGCAGGGACGGCTCACGGAGGCGTGACGGCCGGCTTGAAATCGGAGGAAGTGATCGTGGCGACCCGGCGGAGACAGCGGCCTGGCGAAATCCAGTGGAAGTGGCGGTTCGAGGCCAGCAGCAGTGACTCGGGGCCGGCTCGAGGAGGCCGGCGCGGGAGCCAGTCAGCCGGGTTGCGGGAAGCCAGCGCAAGTGGAACCGGACGGACAGGTGCGTCCAGGTAGGGCGGCGACTTACGACTGTTTCGACAAAGCAGACCAACGAGCTAGCGGCAGGTCGACAGCCAAGGAGGCCGAGATTGCGGAAGCGTCCCAGTGGGCGAGGTGATTTGGTGAGGCGATGGCGGTTTAGAACAGGAGGTGCGCAAGGCCCGGTCGGAGCTCGGCGGTTCAGCGATGCGGCAACCCTGTGGTGAGTCAGAGCGGGCCTCCCACTGTATTCAAGGTGGCAGTTTGGCGATTTGACGCCGTGGTGGGCCGTGGCAGTGACGTTGCTGTTGCTGTAGTTGAAGCGGCGACTCGGCCTCTGCGGCCCAAAAGCAAGATGCGACCGGCGGCGGAGGCAGTACATGTAGCGGGCGAAGACAGGGAACGCTCAGGGCGAGGCCGCAGACGTACCACTGCTGGCCTGGCGCAGCCGGTTTGATAGCAGCATGCGGCGACTTGGAGGAACGGCATGGTGATTTGGATCGAGGTCCTCCCGGCGAGACAGCGACCACCGAGGTTGGCTGGGTTGGTGTGGTCGAGACAGCGACCGCCGAGGCCGGCCGGCTCAAGACGAATCCGGTTTGACGGCAGAGGTAAAAAACAACGCCGAGGCCGGGTTGATGTGGCCGCGGCGGAGCGCGCCGGAGACGGCCGGAGCGGCAACCTGGTTCGGGCACGCCGCTCGAAGGCGATAGGGCCGGTCCGAGGCGGCGACTTGCAGGTGGGGAGGTCAACGATGGCGGCCCAGAAGCGTCGCCGGCGAAGGAAAGCAGCGCGAGAGACCGGGTCACCGCTGTATCCTCTTCCGGGTCGTAGCTGAATCTGCTTCCGGGTCGTGGGATCGTGGCTACTCTTTTTTTTATTCCATTGATCCCAAATTGCAAACAGCACACGACGAGTAGGCCGGGGTCCCTTGGTTCCTTAATCAATCTCTGCTGATCAGATCGGAGCGACCACTTCTTTTTCCTTCAGTAGATCCGCGTGGTTTGAACCTTGGCAATTTGACAACTCTGACAAACAATTACAGATCGAAACCTGCGACTTGTGATTCAACCGCTTGCTTTAGACGAACAATCGGTTGACTCATCTTGAACTTCTTGATCGCTAGGGCCGACTCGAACTTGTTTAATCTTGATCAATGAACTTGGAGTTGACGTAAATTCTGACCGGTCTCTTCTTCACCGGAAAATTATGAACTCCTCGATCCCTGAAGAAAAATCCCTCCAAGAACTCAACACCACCGTGCGATAGCCCCACGGTGGGCGCCAACTGTCGTGGAATTGTCACGGCAGATGTCCTTAGTGTCAGGACTTAGTCGCGAGGCCAACGCATCTATGTGGTAGCTTGAGAGGGGTTGAGCGGAATCGAGAGACGCAACACAAGACAGGGATTTAGACAGCTTCGGGCCCCGGGAAATATCATCCGGTAAAAACCCTACATGCTGTTTGAGGCTAGGTCTCATTATGATCACGAGGGAGTCGCCGTAAACCGGCTCTCCTCTTTGTGTCTAGCCATAAGATTGTTGCCTCTTGCCCCCTCCCTCTTTGGGGAGCCCTGCCCCTCCTTATATATGTTGAAGGGGCGGTTTACATGTGGAGTCCTATTAGGATTAGGACTAGTCTATCTCTAATACAAACCGGATACAAGTCCTGGTCTTAACTCCTTGTAAGGTAAATATTCCTCATGCCTTTCCTCTTAAACCAGCCCACCATAGTATGAACCAGCCTTCTGGGCCATGGGCCTCGTTATCCATCTGACCCGCCCGCCGGGTTACTAATGAACCGCCAAGACCGGGCGGGTAGCCGGTGAACCGCCAAGCTCCGGGCGGGTTACCAGTGAATCATCCAGTCCGGCCGGTTTATACTCCCGGCCGGTTTATGCCACGGTGTATATCCCCGACAGATGGCCTCCAGCGCCATACGGTCCTTGTGGAAGTCGACGTCGCCGTGCTTGACGGCGTCCCAATAGCCACGTGCCTCCAGCTTCACCTTCATCAGGAGTGACCAGTCGTTGTAGTTGGTCTTGGTCAGCCTCGGCCAGTTCGCCGATCCAGACTCTCGGATCACCTTCTACACCACCGGCGCCGCCAGTTCGTGGCCACGGATCGTGCGGCTCCGTCCGTGTCGCGGGGAGCGAGACGGTGATCGCGAGCGGCGCGCTGGTGACCTCGATGGTGACCACGACCCTGACTTGTCGCCCTTGTCCGTCTGCACCGGCTTCTTGCCGCCGGCCATGTCGACAGGATCTCCGACGAGGCTCTGATACCACTTGTCGTTGCCACTGGGCAACTCTCTCGCTCTCGCACGATCTACTGACGAGGTTCAGCTAGAGTTCAGAGAAGCACAAGGTGGTTTTTCGCCGCAAACTGGCTTACGGCCTTTTCTGTTTTCTCTCCTCTTATTCCCTGCGCAACAGCGCCGCCCGATCCATGCGTCACGCCCGCTCTCGCCGTGCCATCCCACGACAAGCGGATCATGACCACGAGCGCGCTGCTACCGGCCCGTCGTGAACGGAGCACGACTCGGCCTCCTATCATCTACGCCAAGAAAACAAATGTGACGCTATGCAAAGCTGTCACGTACAATGAAAAAAACAGAAAGTATGCTAAGTCTAAACCTGGGCTTGTACGACACAAGTAATACCTAACAATAAGGGCAGTAATAGGCGCCGGTCGACCGGCCCAAACTTTCGGCTGGTCCCCGCGCAGCCATACGATTTAATACGCACACACCGTTGGATCGCATCTCTCCTCCACCCGCGCGACCATCCCTCGATCCATTTTCTTCCACCAAATCCTCATGGCAGTTGCAGGCCCAGATGCGCAGCGCGGTTGACCCGGCCCGGTCTTGTTACAAAACTTCTTCACAGGTCGCACTTAGAGTCTCGGTCTTGGTAGGTCGCCGTCTTCATCGATTGCAGCTCGTCGCCGTCGCATCTTGCCGCCAAAAAAGAAGTCGATGCAACTCTGCATCGAGTAAAACAAATGCATCAAAAACAAATGCCGGTTCCAGCAAAATTGGGACATGGTTCCAACAAAATTGTGACTTGGTTCCAGCACGATGCAACCTCTCGTATGCATCAAACTCCTATGCATCAAAAACAAATGCCGGTGAAGCAAAAAAAATTCTCAGTTCCAGCAGAACAATACATCGGTTCCAGCAAAGAACAAAAATTCAGCAAAAAAGAAGACGCAACAGAAAAAACAGGCACCCCCCTCTTGTAGCTCCCCCAGTCGCCGGTTGCAGCTCCCCGTGTCAAACGATGTTGGATGCAGCCCTCCGGCAATGCGTCGAGCCGTCGACCTTGTAGCACATCCAGGAGCTGGTTCCAGCTATTTGGGGCACTGGTTCCAGCAAAAACGAAGATGCTCAACAAAATCGAATGGGGATGGTAGCAAAAACGAAAGAGGGTTGTAGCAAAACAGATGGGTGGATCCAGCAAAATAAGAACCTGGTTCCAGCAAACCCCTTGGTTTCGGAACAAACAGGCCGTCGCTGTCGCCGATTGCAGCTTGGCCATGGGGGGAACAGACCTTGGGCCCTTGACTGATGTGGCCATGGAGAGGGCGTGCAACCAGCTGCCGGCGGACAAGGAGACGAGCGCGCCCATGGTTGCGGGCGGCCGGCGATCCACACGCGATTCAAACGAGGCGCATCTACCTGGCGGGGGCCATGGGCGGCGAGCTTGCAGGTGGATGGGAAGAAAGAGGCGGCTGCATAGGTACTAGGAGATGAGTGTCGAAGGGATAAGGAAGAGAAGCTGCGGGCCGCGTGCGGTGCCCAGGCCCCCAACAACCACACATTTTTATCTCGTATGTACGATATGTGGCTGATCGAGACGCTTCCATCGTTGATAGATCGAACGACGCGCGCTCGACCGGCCGAATCTTCGGCTGGCCCGCCGGTGGCAAACGTTTACCTAACAATAAGGGCGCCACGCCCCGACCCCTCGATCCCATCCACCCCACTGGCTCCACCACTCCTTCCCTCTCTCCCTCCCCACAGATCTCCCCTGCCCCAAGTGCATCCATGGCCGCGCCACCGCCGTTCTCATCGCCGGAGCCGTCCCCGACCCGCGAGGATATGCTCTGGAGCTCCGTCGGCCTCGTCTGCATAGCCTACAACCTCCAGTTCTAGCTGAAGCCCTCCACAATCTCGCCATCTGGTCATCTTCCCCGCCACGGCCACGACGACATCGCCGTCGATCTCCACCACCGGCGCCTCCCCGCGGTTCCGAGCACGTTCACGACATCCCTCGCAGTGAGCCGCGTCCATCCCCCTCCTTGCCCCCTCGATATGTTGCCGTAGCCGCCGTCCCCGAGCACACCCGAGCTCTCCTGTACGCGTACATGTACGTGTGTGCCGCGCGCTGCTCCTAGCCGATGTTCCTTTGCACTGCTGCCGCCTCCGGCTACTGTCGCGTTACGCCGCCCCTACCCGCACTCACCCGCACCCTGGCCGTCCTATCGCATCCCCAGCCGCACCCCCTGCTACTCCCGGCCGCCCCATGCGCTCTCGCCCGCGCCCTCGGTCTTCCGCTCGAACGTCGTGCTGATGCTGCTACTGCATCCCGCTGCGCTGCCATGCTCCGCCCGCCGCTGCCCCGGCTGCGACGTGACTCCGCTTGCCGCGCGTGGCCGCGGTCCCTGCTGCTCGGCTGCTTTGCCGCTACTCTGCTGATGCTTTGTTGCTGCATTGCCGTTGCTCTACTGCTTGCTGCTGCTCCTACGGCTGCTCATGCCGCTGCTAGTTGTGCACTGCTGCTGCTCCCTGCGTGCTGTTGTTGTTGCTGCTAAAACTGCTGCCGCTGCTTGTCTTGCAGCTGCTACTGCCTCCCGTGGCGAGGTGCTGCTGCTGCGGGCGCCCGCTTGCTGCTCCTAGTGCAGCCGCTGCCGCCTGGTACTGCTACTGCTTGCCATGGCCGGGCCTTGGCCTTGTGAGTTTTTGCGTATGTGTGCACAACCACAGCTTGTTTGTGCCATTGGCCGGCCCCTGGTTTAGTTAGGCTAGGATTAACAAGGACTAGTTTAGATAGGAATTAATTTAGTGGTAAGTTAGTCTAGTAGTAGATGACATGTAGGATCCCATTAAATTAGTTAGATGTTTTATTAACACATGTGGCTATGACTTGTGGGCCATACCTGCCCCTTTTGACTAGTCAAATTGACTTGGTCAATTTGGATTAAATAAAATAAAACTAGGAATTTCCAAAAAACAATAAACTTTGAAAATTAAACCGTAGCTCTGATGAAAAAGTGTTATATACGGAAGTTGCTTAGAATTTTGAGACAAATCTGAACACGCGGTCCGTTCACCCGCCACACGTCCCTAGTGTAGCAAACGTTGAACTTTTCCCCTCCGGTTCATCTGTCTGATAGACGTCCGGAACCGGGAAAACTTTCCCGGATGTTTTCCCCCTTCGCCAGTATCCCTAGCACTGCGTTAGAACACCTCTAGTACCGGTTATTGTCTTGTTATGCATATGTTTGCGTGTATTTACTGTTTCTTCCCCTTCTTTTCTTCGATAGACCTCGAGACCGCTGCTGATGCCCCTGTGATCGACTACGTCGACAACGACCCTCCTTCTTGTCTGAGCAACCAGACAAGCCCCCCCTCTTTGATCATCCCGATATCGCCCATTCTATACTCATGCTTGCATTAGATTTTGCTACTGTTATTGATTGCTCCTATTTTGATGCATAGCCCGCTTTTGTAACCTGCTGTTGTACCTTACCTGCTTATCCTAAACTTCTTAGTATAGGTTGGTTAGTGATCCATCAGTGACCCCCACCTTGTCCTTGTTGCCCCTGCTTCATCTTCGACGACTCGATCAACGTGATCGAGGACCAGAGCCTGACACCTCACATCACATCACGCCCTTTTAGTTGCTCGACTCTGCAGAGCTACTATCGAGTGCCAAGGGTGATCCCTCATAACGCACTCCTGATGATAATTCTGTAGTGTAGCTATTCGGTCGTAGTCATCGAGGGTGATTTCCTCTTTCACCATTCCCGATGCAGCTCTGTCGTTCAACACCTCAAGTGTGAACCTCGAGGGTGGTCCCTCTTACGTTCACCTTGATGATCACATCAAGTGGAATCCTCCGTGGGTGATTCCTCGGGTTTTCCCCCTGATGTTTGGACACACAGTTACCTTGACTTTACTTGAGACCATTGTTAAGTCGGGTCGGCCCTGAGGGGTACCCACGAGTTGATGTGAAAGTCGGGCGTGCCCGTAGAGCACCCGCGAGTTTTCCACATGGCACGGCCAGGCAGCCTGGGCCCTTGCTGTAAGTCCATGAGACGGGGCGACGGGGTCACCTTATCGTGAGTCTCTGCTCGTTTCTGCGAGCCCCCAATGCACTAACAGGTTTGGGTATTTGTTCTTAGTTGGTCTCTGGCCTTTGCGCACTAACCACCACGCGAGAATAGATATGGGCCTCGACGTCGCAGTATCAACCGAAGCTTTGTCAGACGTCCAGTTCAGCAGTGCGGCACGGTCGGATCGTGCTGGCCGTCCGAGGCGGTGCTGGTATCCACCCTGCTCGCAACGACCCGGAGTGCTGCGGGCGATGGGCCCAAGACCCCGGAGTGCTTAGGATGTAGACCGGCGGGGACCTCTCTGCTGAGCCTAGGTAGGGCTGCGACGTGTTGATCTTCCGAGGCTGGGCATTGACCCCAGAAAGGTGTGTCCGGCCAGAGTGATCGAGCATGTTGGGTAACGTGGTGCACCCCTGCAGGGAAGATATATATTCGAATACCGTGTTCTCGGTAATGGACGTTCAGACTTATATCCTGATCTTATATAACTAGAAATGGATACTTGAGATATGTGATGGATATATGGCCCCGAGATTGTTTTCTCGTAGGGAGTCGAGGAAGGATCTCTGGGCGTTGATGCTACAACATGCTTGTTAAATATTAAAATGCTACTCTTTACTCTTCTACATACTGCAAGATGCTTGGAGCTGCTTGAAGATGCTAGTCTTTGATAGGCTAGGCCTCCCCCTCTATTCTGGCATTCTGCAGTTCAGTCCACAGATACAACCCTTCCATTTGATACCAATGCATACTTAGTATAGATCTGATGCTTGCGAGTACTTTGGATGAGTACTCACGGTTGCTTTGCTCCCCCTTTTTCCCCTTCTTTCTTCTTTCCGGTTGATGCAACCAGATGATGGATCCCTGGAGCCAGATGCCACCGCCGGAGGATGCTACTACATGGAGACCGCCGACGACCAGGACTAGTTAGGAGGTCCCAGGCAGGAGGCCTTGCCTCTTCGATCGTTGTTGTTTTTGTGTTAGCCTTCTTAAGGCATCCTTGTTTAACTTATGTCTGTAATCGGATATTGTTGCTTCCGCTGACTCTTGTGTATCGAGTTTTTGTATTCGAGCCCTCGAGGCCCCTGGCTTGTAATATAAAGCTTGTATTATTTTTATTTGTGTCTAGAGTTGTGTTGTGATATCTTCCCGTGAGTCCCTGATCTTGATCGTACACATTTGCGTGTATCATTAGTGTGCGGTCGAATTGGGGGCATCACAGTAGACAAGTGGGATGTTGGTGAGAAAAGGCAACAACTTACCTCACAATCGTTAGATGTAGATCTAATGGACAGAAACGACGGATGGCAGACACACCAGCATCACCAACTTAGTCTTGTGTAGGGGTACTAGCAAGATCCCTGCATTGCACGGAACATCAAGATGCATTTTTTTTATAAAACACTTGTTGTGATTGACCCTTGCGGGAGTAATCCCATGTGTAAAAACTAATGATATCTCGAGAAATATGAGATAAGGTGAAGAGGAGTGGGGTGTGGTGGTGGTTGGTGGTCAGACTGAGCGGAGGCATGAGGATTGACGACGCCGGCAGCGGCCACCAGGCCAGTTTGTTCCAGAGGCTTCCTTTCTTAATTGCTCAACAATGAGGTTTGTTGGAGATAGGGATGAACGAGGGAAGGCCTTGTCTGCAAATGTGAAGAGGGGTGCGGGTATCTTTTAGTTTAATTTCCATCCGTCAGATATAGATCGGACGGTCTATATTGCAAGATGGCACACGTACCATCATCACCAACTCGGTTTTTTTATAAAAGAAGAAATATAACTATGGAGATACAAACATATTATCGATACTTGCTTCCGTAAACTAGCATCTACATTCTATTCAACGCCTTGGCATGTGGGGCCTTAGCACAATGACTTCTCGACTGTGTAAAACAAAGATTTTCCCATCGCCAACAAGGAGGGGGTGACGGCGGCGCGCTTTTTGGCTTGCTCTAGTCCTAGTAGTCATACTAGGTGGTCTAAGCACGTGTAGATTTATTCTTTTTCGCGTCTCGTGTTCGCTGTACTGCCATGACTGTTCATGAATAGACGGTAAGTTATTCACGGGGAAACCCTTGATGAGCGTGTTTGAGAGAGAGAGAGAGACAATGTGCGTGTGTGATATGTTAGAGACTAAGGCAATGATAACAGATTCTTTGTGTCTATGTGTGTGGAGGATAGAGAGAGACATGTACATGGGGCTTTGTGTTGTGTAACGTGGAGACACATATACATAATTAGAGAGTGAGTGTGTGAGATACACATGCGGACATGGGAAGAGATGAGGATCCAGATAAATGGGTGTTTGTGCGTGTTTGTGTGTGTTTGTGCACGCGTTTGTGTGTGAGAGGGAGAGAGTGTACATGGAGTAGAGAGACCACTGATGATGTAAACCTAGTATAAGGGAAGGGGGAATGGTGTGACATGTGTAGTAGCGGGATAGCACGGGTGCGGGCTGGGGGAGCAGACTATTTGGAAGAGACATCGAGTGTGTGTGTGGGAGAGGGGTGAGAGAGAGAGAGAGAGGTCGTTTGTGTCCATGAATGGCGTATAGATAGGGAGACAATGTTGATGTTGTCCGAAATTGGCCTATGAACGGAGACGCAAGGGAAGCGAGTCATCGTGTGTGTGATAGGGACTTCATGAGAGATCTAGAATAGATGGTGTAGAGAACAATGTGCGAAATCGAGAACGATTATACATTAGGGAGCTATGCAAAGAGTCATGACATATATGTATACAGGGAAGGAGCTGGGGCGGGTCCGCATGTGGGAGAGATAGAAAGAGGAGAGTGGTGCACAAGGAGACAAAGTGTGCTTGTTTGCAGTGGGGGTGGTGTGTGAGGTGAGTGCACGAGAACCACATAACTAGAGAGATAGACGTTTGGGGGCGACGTTTTGTGTGTATAGGAAATATACACTCTATATAGTGCGTGTGCTTGGGTAAGAGAGATAGCGGGAGACCTAGAGAGTGAGGGAAGAGATGTGTGCATGCCCGAGAGACAAAATGATAGAGACCTATGTTGGGGTCCGGACTTTACAAGAGGGAGGGGTGTTAATATGCTCGTGTGTTGGTGTTTGGGGAGAGAATGACTTCTCTATGTGTGTGTGTGTGTGTGGGTGGTGGTGGGGGGGGGGGTTGACTTCAGATAAAGAGTGAGGTGTCTATATTTGAGGGACTTTAGCGTAATTGAGATATTGTGCACTCATGGTTGATCCATTTGTTTCACAGTTTATACTATGAGATAACGATACTTTTGAACATGCGTGATATACCTTGATGTACCAGAATTACAAACCTAAGATTGGAATTTTGGAATTCGGCTCCATCATTAGTTTTTGTAATTCATTTAAATGGAGGTACATTTTTTAAGCCGGGATTTCGTGATTTCAAATTCATATATCAAACCTAGAGATATACATATACGGGCATGTTCAAACTTTATAATCATCCACTTTATTCATACACATACACATTTTTACTTTCGTCATCATATTTAGGATAAACCCATTTGGAATTTCATTTGAATAGGACTGTATGATGGTATTTGCTTGTAGTAGCTCAATGATCCATATTTGAATTGAATGGACAATCTAAGTTTTGAGTTGGAGACATTGATTTTCAGAACTTGCACATTTTTTGCGTGCAAAACAAACAAATTGTCGGCCATGATATCATAGTCGGCCGTACGAGAGCAGAATACTTATAATTTTAGGCGCCAAAAGCTTTCAAACTTCCCGCTCACATCGAAATATCACGCGCCCGAAAGTTTAGCCCTGCGATATTCCTATTTTACCCCTGCCACATGAATGGAAAAGGGTTGCTTTGGTAACTCCATTGTTTTCCCCTCTTTGCCCCCAACATTCTTCCCCAGAGCCCCTCCCCTTCCCCTCCCCGACCCCCCAACCACGGCAGGCCGCCGAATCTAGTCCTCCGCCGCAACGGTGGACCTCACACCCCGCCGGATCTACCTTCCGCACCTTGGAACTCCCAACTGCCAACTCACCACTTCACCGGAGCCGCTTCAACGACTGGCTTGTCCACCGCTCCATATCTCCTTGACCGCCATCATGGTCCACCATAGCGGATCTGCTTAAACGACGCCCTCCACCATAGCGTAGGCCCTTCACTGACTCCCTCGTCCGCCCCTTCGCTGGTCTTTCATACAAGCCCTCGCCGACGCAACAGATCCGCCTCACCGAAAGCACTACACAACGCGCCCGCCGAAGCCTTCGTCCACTGCACCAGACCCGCTCCACGGACGCCATATTCAACTCCACCGGCCCTGCTTTACCGACGCCGCAGCCTCATCAGGTTATTTCGATTTGTACTCCTTCAGTTTTTCTCTTTATCGTGCAACTGTTCACTTACCACAGATGAGCTTTCTTGTATGTCGACAGGCGCCGCAACCGTAGCACCAGAGCCGCTTCAGCGACGGTGACAGCTGACCCAAACTCAACCGCAATACGAGCACCATCGATGATGCTTAGCTATCAAGTATGACAACGATACCCATACGCCGCCGAGAATCAGGTACTATTATCCAACGTCCGGCGCCTACGTTCACTTTCCTAGCATAAGCACCGCACTTTTGAATTTCTTCAGGGCATCATTCAGTTTTTCATGAGACGCGTTATTCTGCTTGCACCTATAGGGCCATACTTCTGGCAGTGAACATGTTACATGTGTTAAATTACATACCAGTGCACATATGTTCATATGCTTTAGTTTTGTTCTGATGCCACCTGTTGGTTCCATCATACTGCTTAATGTTCTCTATGCTTAATTACACATCAACAAACTAGCATGTGGTTCCGCTGCTTTTTGTTCGTTTTACCCTACATTTTCTGATGCTAACTATTACATCACTGCTCCGAGCCTCTGTTCATTACTTGTTTGTGTGTTCTTGATCTTCCCAAGTTGCATGACTAATTTGATGCGTCTATTAATTATGGAGCTGCCAACCCCATCAAGCAAAATATTTGTTCTTTTGGGGCTGGCACCTCGAACAAGCATAAAAGTAGAGGGAAGCAGATATATTGTCGTGTATGCACACACCCTTCTTTCATTAGTTTAGATGAACCATTGATGATCAATTCGGACCAGTGCATGCGATTAAAATTAATTTTACCTAAATAGATGGTGCAGAATAAACTACAACAACTAGATTTGCAACCACGGGATGCTGACGATATCTTCAAAGAGCATTGCAACAGTAGCTAGGCTTCACAGCAACATATGGTAAGCCAGTGTGTTTTAGTACATGTTAAATGTAATGCAAGTGGGCTGCTTTCTTGGCATGTGCCCTCAATGTGTAATCCTACCGAATTACAAATAGTTCAGTTGTCTGCTTTGCTGTATTGCTTGATTCGAATGCTTGTTTGTTGTTACGTTATACCTGAGTTGGCCAATATGTCAGCAGTGCCTGTTGTACTATCGTAAAGAAATGCACGCCTATTTCATTTGAGTCCTTAACTTTTCCTCTCAACTTCATCACAAGACTGTCTTCGTAGTTTATATGAGGCCACACTGTTAAGTGCTTTCTCAGATTATTTCAACTGCTTAGATGCCTTGGCAACTTAAATATGGCGGTTGTACACTCCCTTTCAACTTTCATCTTACCATTTTAATTTCTTTTCGGCTGATGCTGCTTCGAACCATTTAAATATAGTTTGCCATGCTCGGCAATAATTCGTCCGTCGTTTACCATGTAAGCTTACTGCCTGGATCATACGATAACTATCTCTTACTTATGTCCAGCGGAAACCTTTCAGGATGCCGTTCACACTAGGGCACAATGTACAACCCCAGAATCTATTTGTGGAAGCAGTGCGCCATCCATGTTACCAGATGGTAGTAGTTTAGAGGCAACACCGCCGAAGAGCAGTCTGAGCACAGATATTATAGTGCTTGAGGCTCTACTAGAGGCAGAAAGAGATGGTGTGGCTTCCATGAATGAGGTAATCTTTATCTTGAGGCTGGAAATTACGGAATTAGCGGCACGCATTATGCAAGCAACCCAAGAATTGGAGGAAGTAAGAATGTTGCATTTGAAGACGGAGGAGGTCCTGCTGTTTCTGCTATCTGAAGCCCAAGGTAATCCCGGTTCTTCTGTAGATACCAGTTGAAATTGTCATTAGATTATTGTACTTGCATGTTGTGTCATGTCTCTGAATGGATTATGTTGCAAGACCCCCTATGTTGTCCGGACTTCCAGTTGTCCATGTGTTGTAATGATCCGAATTTTTTAGGCGAGGTAATCCTCAGTACTTGTATAATTGACATAAGGTGAACTGTTTTTCGTGTGAGCATATTGTATTGGATGAAATAACTGTTTGAATTAGAGTGTATCCAACCTACTGAATTCGGAGATCACAACATTTCTAAATCATAATCATGTATAAAGGTGGAATAAATCTTTGTTGTGGTTTTGAAGAAATTAATAACAAAATGTATAATTATATGTGGATATTCGTAATCGAATACAAATTGGATTTGAATTTAGTTTATGAGGTCCCAGGGCAAACGTGAATGCTAATTCTCCCAAGTTTTGAATGAAGCGGGTTGTGGGCTGCCCGAGGCAAGTGTTTGCGAGATGGAAATTACTGTCTACCCCTGACACTTGACATCCTTATCGACCGGATTTACACTGCTGTCGATAGGGGTAGACTAGTAACTTCAATCAGACGTGACACGACGGCCTCTGAGCCCATTCAGACACGGTGGGTGCCAAACGTGGGCGGCAAAACACATTTGATTCAAGCTCGTCCGAAAGACATGTGTCTCTTCCTCCATTTCCCCATTCATACACGGTGGGCGGCAAAACAAACTCTCCTCGTCCGAAATCGATGTAGGCTAATATTTTAAATATGGGCAGATGTGTAACTTCCATCAGACGTGACACAACCGCTCTACCTGTCAGCCCCGTTCATACACCGTGGGCGCCAACCATGGGCGGCAAAACACCCTCTCCTCGCCCGAATAGTTACCGGCAAATATTTGGGAGATGCGAGATTACCGTCCTATCCCCAACCGACGCGATGTTCAAAATTTTAAATGGGGGATAAGTTCGTAACTTCCCCCATTTCAGAGAAGCGCGTCCCAAAGTTTGAGATCCCCCTCCCCTCCATTTCCCCATTCATACACCGTCGGCGGCATGACAACCTCCGCACTGCGGCCAACCTCCTCCGTCTGCCACCCCATCCTCCACCTTGCCGGAGCCGCTACCCCTACCCCGTCGTCCACTACAAGAGATGGACGTCTCTCATCCACGGCGCTCGACCAGGATCCTTTCATCGCCTCCTCTCGCTTCATCGGCGCCATCGTCCACCTTGCCGTTGCCGCTCCTATGGCCGCCTCGTCCACGGCAACAGGATATATCCCCCGACCCGACCGTCTGCCGTCTAAAGTCTTCTTCCCCACCGCCGACAGCCATCGCACCCGCAGCACCCTCAACGTATCAGCATAGGCCTACACGGCGTCGCAAGAGAGGTGGTACTCTTCCATATGTGCTTAAGTTATTGATCTCACCCGAAAAATAGATCGTAATCTGTTTACTGTACTTTTCTTGTCCATACCAAATCGTAGTGGCTAGTTGAAAGCAAACATTGGTTGCGAAGTAGCTTTGTCCGGTTTGCACCTTCAGATCCGCCATGGCACGGGCACTATACTCATAAATCTTATGGTTTCCCCCCCTTTATATGCACTACCATCATCGTAGGTGCTTCCTGTCGTGCTAGCACTGCTCCTCAAGACCTCAACCCAAAGCTTACGTGTTGAAATACGAATCTGATATGATGCTCATATCACTAAAACAGAGAACGTTTAATTGGTCACCTAATGTTCCTATATTCATTTCGAAAAGCATGTGCGCCACCCACTGGTCCAGCTAGTTCCACTTTCCTGATTTTTCTCTTGATGCTTAGGGTTTTCCCCTTTTATCTACTCTAATATGATCTCCGTAGGTGCTTTCTGTCGTACTAGCATTACTCCACCCTTCAAGCTAAACAACACAACACTCAGAATTCGAAAGCTTAGTTGTTCAAATATGATTGTGATATGATACTGATATTAGTTAACCAACACATTTAGTTGGTTAGCTAAAGGTCCCACTTGAGTTTCCAAATGCATGTCGCGACATATAGAGAGACAGCATAATTGCATTTCTTTGTCACTTGTTGACCATACTTTCTTGTTCATACCAAATCTTAGTTGTTATTTCAAAGCAAACATCGGTTGCTAACTACCCTTTGCACGGTTTGCAGCTTCAGATCTGCCATCCCACTGCCACCGTCAACATTGTACTCATCATGCTTATGTTTTCCCCATTTTATGATGACCACAATCAGCCTACGTGGTTTGTGTCGTAATAGCACTACTCCACCCATCGAGCTAAACAAGCTTAGTTGTACAAATTCATATCTGATATTATTGCTGATATTAGTAAAACTGAGAGATGTTTAATTGGTTAGCTAAATGTTCCTATTTTAGTTTCGAAATGCATGTGAGCCACACACTACAAGAGATTAGGCCTACTATGACGAGACAAGAAGTGTAATCGAATAGCTAATAACGTCACAAATTACCCCTAAGTGACGTTTTATGGGCGTCACAAGGATCGTCATGGAATCCCCGTCACAGATTACTCCTAGTGACGGCGCGCGCAAAGTAACGTCACAAAAATAGGACCTTCGGTGATGTTCTTTACTACGTCATCAACTTGTTACTTCAATGACAATCACTTAATGTCACGCGTTACATGAAAATATGCCATATACAATGACAAAGCAACGTCACTGACTTCAGCCACACCAACACCCGAGCAGGCTATCCCACTGCTAGCTTTTCATTATTGACGAGGATGACACCATCAAAATATATTTAATTATTTCAAATTTGTAGAACAAATTATCAAATACACTATATTCCAAATGCATATCATAGTAAGTATCTAATTCACATCACAGTATATTATATAAATAAGATAAGATCCAAATCACATCATAAATTTGAATGAACGACAAATCATATCATATAATCAACCGTCTCAGCCAAATCATCCTCTAACTAGAAGTGACAATAAAATGGAACACTCACTCTGGAGTTTGACACGACAATAGACAAGTTAAAAAGGCAATATTTAAATAACTAAAGACCACATGTGTTGTCCTGATGATTACAACATATGATTCAGCAACTATCTTTCCATCACAAAAGGATGGCCTTCATGCACCGTCAGGTTTGGAATGGGACTGCTAAGTTGCTTGCTGAGTTCCTTGAGCCTTTAAGAGAAAACCAATCAGGTTATCCATCTCATGTTGCTTCTTTTGCCAGGCTTCATTCTTCTCTTGCTGTCTCTTCTTCACAGCTTGCAATTCTCCATGTTCCTTCCCCTACATGTCTTCAAATGTTGTCACTTGTGCTTCAAGCCTCGCGGCTAACTCCTCTCGATGCCTATAAATTCAACAAACGCAACATCGTTGTACCTTTGATGAGATGAAAACAGACAAGATAACAAGGTACAAGAGTACCACTAAGAGGCTTACAATCTATCAAATTAATAATATGAAATAAAGAGGTACATTATTAAATGGCAAGGCAAGCACATACAGATGGGCAAATGAAAGAGTAAACCCAAGAATATCTTATAATGGTTAAAAAAACATGCAAACCAATCATTTATTATTTTAAAAAGCAGCAAGAAACACAATTAATATATCAAGTCAACAACCCAGGCAAGAAGAAAATGGACCTTAAAAGATCTAACAATTTTACATGTGAAAATGTACTTTCCAGGAACTTAAATGAATATAATAAAGTAGATAAGTGAGGACGCAAACACAGGACACACTAATATTGTACTCCCTCTGTCCGAAAAAACTTGTCCCAAACTTGTTCATCAAATGGATGAATCTAGCACTAACTTGATGCTAGATACATCCATTTGAGAGACAAGCTTTTTCAGGCGGAGGGAGTATATAACTAACTGTTTAAGTGAAAGCCATTTTACATGTCCAAAATGTTCAGAACTAAAAACAACAAAAAATACTATTACTGTCGCTGTTGGCATAGTTCCGAAAACCAAAAAGTTCACTATACTCTTTCAAAATTAAGGCTCAATGGATGGTGTTGTACGTTTGTAAAGTAGGAGCAGCTTGAGTTTACCATGTATCTGCTTTTATCAAGTTCTGGGCGTACGAAAATGCTTGTCGGCTTTAGACCCTTAACATCATGGGTAGCAATCAGTTAGGAGCGGCAAGGCAAATATTAAGTGTAGTTCCCTTTTATTTAGTAGTGGAGATAAAAGTACACTGGCACAGGGCTATACATCTCCGTAAGGTGTCAAAATCAAGTGCAATCTCAGTGTTTATTCAGTTTTGACAGCACTAGTTAGGGACTATTTATGGGGTAGCAGAACCACAAGCAGGCAGGAGAACCACAAGCAGGTAGGAGAATCAGTTTCAAGTTTTAGCTAACCACAAGCAGGCAGTAGAATCAGTTTAAGGTTTCAGGTTTTAACCACAAGCACTGTGGCCGTGTGGTGCCTGAGTTCAGTTAAAGGGGCAATCTGTTACCGTGCGTGGGTATGACTTGTAAAACTGGCTCTGAATTCCTCTCCAATACAACTCTGTATCTCACCTTCTCTCTTTCGTCTACCTCACCTCGGTGCTTTTCTCCCCCAAATCCCTTCATTGTATCCTGGTGACCCTAATTAACGAGAAGGGCGGGATGATTAGTATGCATGAACCCTAATCACTGAACATTAAGGGCTTGAGGGATGAGGAAGGCGGGATGAGAAAATTACTGAGAGCCATTACCGGTTGCTGTAGTCGGTGGGGAAAGGCTCACGCGCGGGTTGATGCGGTGGATCTGAGCTCCGCTGGTGGGGCGGCCTCCTTCAATCCGCTGTCGCCGGTCGCTGCAAATCAGGGGGAGAATAGAGCGGAGTGCTCGCGGGGTTGGTTGATGTTGTGGATCGGAGCTTGAACCGACGGGGCGGCCAGCCGGCGACCCCCAATCTTCTTCAGGCCCTGATCGCTGCAGTTGTGGGATAGGAGAACAGATTGAATCTGGCGAAAAAATGCCGGGGTGGGCGGTGGCTTTTAGCGGCGCCTCTTTGCTGGCGAAATAGAAGAGTAATTTTGGATGGGTCTTTGACGGGTGGGGACACAGGGTGGATGCAGAAAAGGATTTAGAGAAGTGGGGGGAAAGAGTACATGGGGGTGGAGGGAAAATAGTATTTTTTTAACGAGATGGTTAATTTCAGAATTTAATTTCCACACAATATTATGTAATCATTTTATTCGAACTAAGTATCAAATGATTATTAAAAAGGTAAATCTTTAAAATACATTATGGTGTGTTTTTTCATGCATTTTTTTTGGAGTTGAAATAAATATGTCAAAAGTGGTAGACGGTACAATGCGGGCTCTATACCGCTTCGTACGATATGGTGGTCAGATGGATCCGCTTAAGGTTTGTAGGGGGGAGTGGAGACACTTACTTGAAATTGGCAATGGCTAGTCGGAACTGATCCGTGTTGTACTTTGTCTATATTATCCTGCCTCTCCCTATCACTATACGCCGCCAACTAGAACCGAGAAGACGATCAGATCGAGTCACATATGCCCCGAGAAGAAAGAACAAACCTACAAATAGTCACACAAGCCTGGGCGTATAGTCCAAGAAGATAATTAAGAACCTCTATAACAATTTATATTGCATTTGAACTCTTTCCCAGTGGCAACGATGTTGGTGCAGATCATGGTGGTAATCGGTTTGGACTCCGTACCAATCATTTTTGCATCGACTTGATTTTCTTAATTTTTTAGATAGAACGAAACAACATCACCTCACGGGTACCCCATTCAAGTTTTTTGCCCAGCAACTACTTGTTTATAGATAAGAATAAAAAAAGATTTCCCATCGACTCTACTACTTCCATTTTAACTTTTGTGATAGAACAAAACAACATTAGCTCCCGAGCGCCCAATTGAAGTTTTCAGCATAGCTGTACTACCTATATATTCTAGATATAAGAACAAAATAATTGTGTTAAAAATTATTTTTCTCATTAGCAGTTCATTCTCTTATTTACATTTTTTACTTTTGAGATAAAAAAACATCAGTGCACGAACGCCCGACTAAAGTTATTTTCTGAGCCGCCCCCTATTTATATTAGAAAAACAATACAGCCATCTAACAAAAGAGCAAAACAAGGTTTTCCATTTATAAAAACTAATAATTATAAGTATTTCCATGGCCACTACCTACTTATATTTGATAGAACAAAATAATTACAATGCTCAATAGCCTTTGGAAAGATTATGGCCCACTTTCAAAACCTACCTCACATCAGCCTATGAACGCTATGGTGGGACCCATAAAAAAACTAGCTATGGTGGGTCCCATTGCTAGACATTAAATGACAAAAAATTGATCGTCACACATTTGTAGTATTCAATGACCATCAAGTTTGTCATGAAAAATACTAGTCCGTCACAGAAATTGGCAGCCGGGTGTACTCACGGGCTGAGAAATTCTAGTGACGTTTATCGTCACCGATCTGTAGTAATTGGTGACGCCACCTACCAGAACATCACACATTAAGCATTTTGATGACGTTGTCCACCATCATCATGAGGATTTTCGTCACTGTATGTCAATTTTGTTGTAGTGACATATGGAGAGACCGGAAAGAATAGTATTTCTCTATGCGCTCTGATTCATCATGGGTGGCCAAACGACATTGTATTGAAACACTTGTAATATCTTCAATCTGCTTGCTCTTCTTTAAGATGATACTCTTCTCTTGCAGTCGACTGGTCAGGTCGAGTTGTTCTCCCTTAGTATATTTTGAATCTGTCAGGTCAGGTCGACTTGTTCTTCTTTACTATATGTTGAAGCTATCATCTGCGAAGTGTCATCACTTCTGGAGCTCTCATATTTTGAGTAGTAGGCCACATTATACTAATGCACACAACAAATTACAGCATGCATGGTATCTTTTAAAAAATTGCAGAGATAGCACAAAGGGGTTTACAGGGAGGCAGTATTGGATTGGAATCACTTCTGCATTACAAAGAAAATCTCACTTGTTTTTATGTTTTCATGCATGTCAGATATTGAACATTATCAAAATGAATATGAGAATGGGTGCACGAGAGGAATATTGCGGAACGATCCACTGGATAACAAACTTGGCATGGTGGAGGATGGCCTATCTTATTCACCCATCAAGGTGCTTGCTCTAACTTTGCAAAGTTGTATTGGTCGCACATATTTTGCATCTGACCTCTTGCATTTCTTCTACTTTGTTACACCAACTGCTTAGTTTAAGCATCATATATGAGTATATGCCATAACTATCCATTTTCTGTACCTATTCCATGTGTCGTCACACTATGTTTATCTAGTCAAATGTTGTTCTTTCGTGATAGATGTCCAAAAGGAAGAGGGTGAGTGCAGATCCTCAAGGAGTACAAACTAGGTATTTGGAAAAGGTAGTGGTACCTGTTAAATCAGATAGATCAGCAGCCACAGAAAATACAGGCCTAACTGTACCACACTTTACCGCTACTCCAGTGGCCAAACCCCTATTAGAACTGCTGAGAGCCCAGCGTCAGGTACTGTCTATGATATCAATTCAAAATTTGAACTCCTAAATTTCTGCTTGTGCCTTACCTTCTCTCTTGTATGAAAACTAATTTCAGATGAATCACCTTGCTCAAAGGATCATACGATCTCAAAACAATAATGGGTTCTGCATTGCTCTTGTCAGTACCTCTCTCCCTTTTGCCTTGTAACGCTGTACTTAATTAATTGCTATTTGATTATGTATCATCATTCTGCACCTGAGCTTCATTATCCTCTGTTTCTTCCAATATTATTTGATCTATATTTACTCTTTGCAAAATGTAGAATAATGGCAACGCTTATAAAGAATTTTCTTTGGGGAATTTATTGAATTATCCTTCCATCAACATGGAGAAGGGCTTTGTCCAGCCCGTGTTAACATGTAATGTAAGTTCATCCTTCTCAAGCCTTCAAACTTTGTTCTAGTATAGATTTGGATAGGCATCATTGCCTCCACTGCTGTTTGCTTTGCTGTTTACATCTGATTGGATGTTTGCAACAACTACCAGTTTCAAATTGTAGTTGTAAAAACATGTTCCTTATGCAGAACAGATCCATTTATTTGCTTATATAATTGTGAAACCTGTTACGTGTCTCCTTGTTTCTCTTTCAGAGTCGTATCTCTTACGCCAGGCAGAACTTTAGGGAAGATAGTGAGCCAAACCATCTTGAGGACAGCGAGATGACCCCAAGGTCCTGTCTTGACGAAGACAGTGAGTTGAAGCTACTCACCAGCAGGTGTGAGACAACCTTTGTGCAGTCGCTGCCTCAATCAGTTCGACTTCTTCAGTCTCAACTTAAAGCGGAAAGGCTTGCTTCAGCTCAGCTCCGACCTGAAGTCAAAGATGCAATGAAGATGTCAGAGGACTGCCGTGCGCACCATCATGCCTTAAATCTAGTGTTGATGCATCTATCGTTGACACAACTTAGGTCTACTCAGCTTCTTTAGCTGTTTGGGGGGCCCGACCTGGCCAGGCCTAGTGCCTTCTGAAGTCTCTCAGTTTTGTATATTCTTTTGTCGGCGCGTTTATTTGCACTAGTGTCGAACTTTGATGCCTAGTGGATGTAATATGTGTGATAGCCGTGATAGCCTAGCATAAGTTGCTTGCTTATTTATTTCCTTGTTGTCTTGTTTATTTGTTTGCTTGTAGTCATTGCAGTTCTTTTTCCGTGGTTTACTAGTGGCTTCAATAACCTATTTTTTAAAACTAGGCCACAATAACCATGGGCTAGTATTTACTGTAGTGACACTGGGCCTCCTACAGGCCATAGAGACAGTGGGCCTTCTACGGGCCGTAGAAACAGTGGACCTTCTACGGGCCGTAGAAATAATGGGCCTTCTACGGGCCGTAGAAACAATGGGCCTTCTATGAGCCGTATCATCAATGGGCCTTATACGGGCAGTATGATCGATTGGCCAAACATGGGCCAATAACAGGCCGCATTATGGCCGTAAACGGGCTAGAGTTGGAATAGTCCGTTCATGGGCCGACCATAACGGGCCATCATTAATAGGCCGTATTTCATGACACTATAAATACGGCCCAACGTGTTAACGGACCACAAACGGGCCGACTGTAACCACAGGCTGAATTTAGCCAATAAGCAGAAAATGACAATAACGGGCCGTAAGTAACGAATGCTAGAAATGAGCCCAAGAATAAATGGGCTCTGAGAAGGCCGAAAGATAACATGGGCTGGAAACGGCCCAACGGAATAACGAGCCCTTAATGGGTATAAAGTGATACACTGTTCATTACGGGCCAGTTTCACCATGGGCCGTAAATGGGTGTAAAGTGATACACTGTTCATTATGGGCCAGTTTCACCATGGGCTGTTAATAGGCAAAGAGTTACATAGGGCCTCATATGGGCCAAAAGACGTCATGGGCCATACATGGGCCAGAAGTGAAAACGGGCTGGAATCATATGGGGTGGCCCAGATGACGCTACTGGGCATAATTCGGATAGGGCGTAACGGGCCTTGGGTTAGCGGGCTGTAAATGGGCTATATGCGAACATGCCATTAACAGGCTTTACCTGGGCCGACCCGCCACCTTTTGACCAAGTCAAATGGGCCGGCCTTTTCACAGGAATGGGCCTCTGTTGGGTCGTGCCACGTGTCGACGTATCATAGGCGCCTTCTGTCCAATGAGTGGATGACATCTGTCCCAACGGTGAGCCGACACGTGTTTCCTCCAGCCAATGATGATTTTACACGTGGAAAATCCCCATTGATCGGGGCTGTTAATGGGTTATCGGATCCAAAACCCGACCCGATAGCTTAACGACGTTCCCTTACGGTGGATGCCACGTGTCGGTCACCCTTGAAGAAAGCACTTCTGTGATGCGTGATTTTATCGTCATGGAAGTGGACACTTCCGTGATGATAATTTTGGTAATGTCATGGAACACTTCTACGACAGCACAAGTATGACTATCTTGATTCTGTCATAAATTTGTCATGGATGTACATGCATGACAAAAAATGCGACCTACTGTGACAAACACGTATCATCACGGAAGTGTATTTTTTTGTAGTGGAGGTAGGCAAAAGAGGGATTTTCGTCGTTTGTGGATCATGATTGACCTTGAAGTCCATATATAGATTCCCGTAGTTCATCTCAACTTGACCAACCATTGAGAATGGAACAAATAGGGGAGATGGAATTCTTCTATATTGTCTTTCAACCCTTGCTCTTGCCTTGGCTTCGCCTTCCACCTTCAGCTAAGCACATAACCCGTGGGACGGGACCTTCGGTCTAGCGTTTGTTCGGGTATGGGACCGACCTGGGATTCTTCGATCCGAGTGAGTACCGCCCTTCTGATTTGGTTTGAGTACGGGACCGACCTTCTCTTTTGTTTGTAATTGGGGCGGTTCCCAAACAAAAAATAAAGTTTATTCCTTTTCCACCATTAGTTTCACTTTCCATGGCAAACCGTATCCACGGGTGCCCTCCATACCAACACTTTCCAAGGAATTTATTATTTGACAACATAAAGTAATTTTTTTTTCATTTCGGGACTGGGCATCCCTAATACCTTTGCCGTACTCTCGTGCAATGACAAGTGAATAAACACTCATCATGAGAATAACACATCTAGCATGGAAAATATTGGCCACCCCTCACTGCCTCGCGAGCAGTAGAGCACACAAAAGAGAAATTTATTTTGAAAATTAGAGATGGCACATGAAAATTTGCTTAGAACGGCATGGAAATACCGCATATAGGTAGGTATAGTGGACTCATATGGCAAAACTGGTTTAAAGGGTTTTGGATGCACAAGTAGTGATCATACTTAGTGCAAAATAAATGCTAGCAAAAAGATTGAGAAGCGATGAACCAAGAAAATAAAAATCTCGTACCCAAGCATTAAGCATAAATAACAAAAAATAATGCACCACAAGTAGGATATAAATTTCATTGCATAACTATTGACTTTCGTGCTTGCATAGGGAATCACAAACCTTAACATCAAATTCTTACTAAAGCACAATTACTCATCAACATGACTCACATATCATATCGTCATATCTCAAAACCATTACTAAGAATCAAGTTTATTTTGTCCAACAATCTTCATGAAAGTTTTTATTATATCCTCCTTAGATATCTATCACTTTGGGTCTATTTTTCATATGTTGCTTTTGATAAGCTCAAACAAATTTAAGTGAAGAACATGAGCATAATATTTTTTTTCTCAAAATAATATAAGTGAAGCAAGAGAGAATTTCTTCAAAATTTTACTAACTCCCAAATAAATCTAAGTGAAGCATGAGAGCATTTCTTCAGAAGTAACAAAGGACACCGTGCTCAAAAAGATATAAGTGAAGCACTAGAGCAATTCCATGGCGCTAAAAATTAAAGTGAAGCATAGGAGCAAACATATCATAATTTTTGGCTCTCTAAAAAAGGTCTGTCCAGCAAGGATTCAAGACTTAAAACACAAATCAAAACAAGCAAAGACTCATATCATACAAGACGGTCCAAGCAAAACTCATAATATGTGACGAATAATAATATAGTTCCAAGTAAAATACCGATGGTTGTTAGAAGAAAGAGGGGATGCCACTCGGGGGCATCCCCAAGCTTAGTTGCTTGCTACTTATTGAATATTATCTTGGGGTGCCTTGGGCATCCCCATGCTTAGCCTTTTGCTAATCCTTATTCCTTCATACATCGTAAGATCACCCAAAACTTGAAAACTTCAATCAAACAGAACTCAACAAAACCTTCGTGAGATCCGTTAGTATAAGAAAGCAAACCACTACTATAAGTATTATTAAAAACCCATTCATATTTTATTTTTGCATTATATCCACTGTATTCCAACTTTTCTATGGCAAAAACTTATCAAAGAAAACCATAGAATCATGAAAACAAGCACACAACGCAAAGAAAACAGAATCTATCAAAAAAAGAACAGTCTGTTGGAATCTGGAAATTTCGAATACTTCTTAAACTCCAAAAATTGCGAACAATTGGGAAGACGTGAAAAAATTGTTTATTAATCTTATTCGAAAAGAATCAACTCAAAAGTACTCCTCTTTAAAAAATGAAAAATAATTTCGTGAGTGCAAAAGTTTGTGTTTTTCAGCAAGATCAAATCAACGTTCACCCAAATCGTCCCAAAGGCCTTGCTTGGCACAAACACTAATTTAAACCACAAAAACACATCTAACCAGATGCATAATTATTTATTTAATGCAAAACAAAAAATTAAAATATTGGGTTGTCTCCCAAGAAGCACTTTTCTTTAAAGCATTTTAGCTAGGCATTGAGATTTCAATGATGCTCACACAAAAGAGAAGAATTGAAGCACAAAGAGAGCATCATAAAACATGTGACAAACACATTTAAGTCTAACATACTTCCTATGCATATGCATTTTGCAGGCAACCAAATTATCAAGACAAGAAACATCTAGCATATGCAAGGAAGAAGAAAGAGACAATAGCAATCTCAACATGACGAGAGATAAATTAGTACCATGAAAATTTCAATAACCATATTTTCCTCTCTCATAATAATTACATGTAGGATCATACTCAAATTCAACAATAAAGCCATCACATAACATATTCTCTATATGACCCACATGCATGCAAAGTTGACACTCTTCTAAAATAGTGGGATTATCATCAAATAAGGTCATGACCTCTCCAAACCCACTTTTATCAAAAAATTCATAAGATTGATAATTCTCCAAAGTAGTGCGATCATTATTACCTAAAGTTTACACTCTTCCAAACCCACCTTCAATATTATCACAAACATATTCATCATGAGGCTTAAATAAATTTTCAAGATCGTAAGAAGAATCACCCCAATCATGATCATTGCAATAAGTAGAGGACATATCAAAATTAGCATCCCCAAGCTTGGAGTTTTGCATATTGCTAGCATAATTGACATTAATAGAATTTACTATAACACCATTGCATTCATGCTTTTAATTCAAGGAGCTATCATGAATCACTTCATAAACTTCTTCTTTTACCGCTTCATCACAATTTTCAGATTCATGAATCTCAAGCAAAACTTCATAAAGATAATCTAGTGTACTCAACTCACTAGCAATTGCTTCATCATAGATGGATCTTTTAAAAATATTAGCAAGTGGATGTGGATCCATAAGTTTTTTGGTTTCGGATTTCCAATAAAACACACAATTATGCCAAACAAACAAGCAAACAAACCAAGAAAGACATAAGGGCAAACGAAAAAGAGGGCGAATAAACCGACAATTTTTTGTGAAGTGGGGGATATGAAAACGAGAGGCAAATGGCAAATAATGTAAATTACAAGGAGATGAGATTTGTGATTAGGAACCTGGTAGATGTTGATGATGTCTCCCCGGCAACGGCGCCAGAAATTCCTTTTGGTGTCTGCTAGAACTACGTCGGTATTCCCCCAAAGAGGAATGGATGATGCATTATAGCGACGGTAGGTATTTCCCTCAGTGATGAGACCAAATTTATCGAACCAGTAGGAGAACCTCCTAACACCAAGTAAATAGCCCATGCACACAAATAAAAAAGAGTCTCAACCCGACGTGTTAAAGGGGTTGTCAATCCCTTTCGGGTAACTATGCCTCGAATTGGCGAGAAGACGTGATAAAGTTGTAATATATATGATAAATAGATCGCGAAAAAAATAAATTGCAGCAAGGTATTTTTGTATATTTGGTTTAATAGATCTGAAAAATAAAAGCAAAGGAAAATAGATCGCAAAGGCAAATGTGATGAAAAGATACCCGGGCCGTAGGTTTCACTAGTGGCTTCTCTCGAGAAAAAATAGCAAACGGTGGGAAAACAATTACTGTTGGGCAATTGATAGAACTTCAAATAATCATGATGATATCCAGGCAATGATCATCATATAGGCATCACGTCCAAGATTAGTAGACCGACTCCTGCCTGCATCTACTACTATTACTCCACACACCGACCGCTATGCAGCATGCATCTAGTGTATTAAGTTCATAGAAAATCGGAGTAATGCAATAAGAACGATGGCATGATGTAGACAAGATCTATTTATGTAGAAATAGACCCCATCTCGTTATCCTTAATAGCAATGATACATATGTGTCGTTTCCCCTTCTGTCACTGGGATCAAGCACCATAAGATCGAACCCATCACAAAGCACCTCTTCCCATTGCAAGATAAATAGATCAAGTTGGCCAAACAAAACCCAAATATCAGAGAAGAAATACAAGGCTATAATCAGTCATGCATATAATAGACCAAACAAGACTCAAATAACTTTCATGGATTAAAACGTATATCTGATCATAAACTCAAAGTTCATTGGATCCCAACAAACACATCGCAAAAAGGACTACATCATATGAATCTCCAAGAGACCATTGTATTGATAATCAAAAGAGAGAGAGGAAGCAATCTAGCTACTAACTACGGCCCCGTAGGTCTACAGAGAACTACTCACGCATCATCAGAGAGGCACCAATGGAAGTGGTGAACCCCTCTGTGATGGTGTCTAGATTGGATCTGGAGGTTCTGGACTCTGCGGCGGCTGGAATTGATTTTCGTTGACTCCCCTAGGGTTTCTGGAACATTGGGGGTATTTATAGAGCAAAGAGGTGACACGGGAGGCCAATGAGGAGGGCACAACACACCGGGGTGCACCTGGGCTCCCAGGCACGCCCTGGTGGGTTGTGCTCCCCTTGGAGCTCCCCTCAGGTGCGTTTCTGTCCCACTGGATGTCTTCTGGCCCAAAAAAATCCAGGAAAAGTTTTGCTGCGTTTGGACTCCGTTTGTTATTGATTTCCTGCGATGTAAAAAACATGTAGAAAACAACAACTGGCACTGGGCACTATGTCAATAGGTTAGTACCAAAAAATGATATAAAATGATTGTAAAACATCCATGAATGATAATATAACAACATGGAACAATAAAAAATTATAGATACGTTGGAGACGTATCAACATCCCCAAGCTTAATTTCTGCTCGTCCTTGAGTAGGTAAATGATAAAAACAGAATTTTTGATGTGGAATGATGCCTAACATGTTCATCATATTTTCTTTTCTTTATAGCATGGACATTTGGAATTTTATATGGTTCAAAGCAATAGTCTATTTTTGACATGAAGACTTTAATACTCAAGCACACCAACAAGCAACCATGTCTTTCAAAATATCAACACTAAAGCAAGTTATCCCTAGCCCATTCCGCTCAATCATTGATCCATTCATGAAACACACTTGAATATTAGCTACACCCAATGCTCAAATACGATCATAGTGCCCCTTAGTTGGTGCTTTATAAGAGAAGATGGAGACTCAAATTCAAAATAAAAATTGCATAAAGTAAAATAAAGGCCCTTCGCAGAGGGAAGTAGGGATCTATAGAGGTGCCTAAGCTCAAAGCGAAAACTGAGAGATAAAAACTTTTGGGAGGCATACTTTTCCCACCAACGAAAACGACTTAGAGCTCCCAACACTTTCCATGCTAGATACAACATAGGTGGTTCCCAATCAGAAAATAAAGTTTATTCCTTTTTCCACCATTACTTTCAATTTCTATGGCTAACCATATCCACGGGTTCCCTCCATACCAACACCTTCCAAGGAATTTATTGTTTGATAACATAAAGTAAATTCATTTTTCCATTTCGGGACTGGGCATCCCTAATACCTTTGTCGTACTCTCGTGCAATGACAAGTGAATAAACACACATCGTGAGAATAACACATCTAGCATGGAAAATATTGGCCACCCCTCACCACCTCGCGAGCGGTAGAACACACAAAAGAGAAATTTATTTTGAAAATTAGAGATGGAACATGTAAATTTGCTTAGAACGGCACGGAAATACCGCATATAGGTAGGTATAGTGGACTCATATGACAAAACTGGTTTAAGGGGTTTTGGATGCACAAGTAGTGATCATACTTAGTGCAAAATGGAAGCTAGCAAAAAGATTGAGAAGCGACCAACCAAGAAAAAAATCTTGTACCCAAGCATTAAGCATAAGTAACACCGAATAGTGCACCACAAGTAGGATATAAATTTCATTGCATAACTATTGACTTTCGTGCTTGCATAGGGAATCACAAACCTTAACATCAATATTCTTACTAAAGCACAATTACTCATCAGCATTACTCACATATCATATCGTCATTTCTCAAAACCATTACTAAGAATCAAGTTTATTTTGTCCAATGATCTTCATGAAAGTTTTTATTATATCCTCCTTGGATATCTATCACTTTGGGACTATTTTCATATCTTGCTTTTGATAAGCTCAAACAAATTTAGGTGAAGAACATGAGCATAATATTTATTTTTCTCAAAATAATCTAAGTGAAGCAAGAGATAATTTCTTCAAAATTTTACTAACTCCCAAATAAATGTAAGTGAAGCATGAGAGCATTTCTTCAAAAAATAACAAAGCACACCGTGCTCAAAAAGATATAAGTGAAGCACTAGAGCAATTCCATGGCGCTAAAAATTAAAGTGAAGCATAGGAGCAAGCATATCATAATTTTTGGCTCTTTCAAAAGGGTGTGTCCAGCAAGGATTAAAGACTTAAAACGCAAAGAAAAACAGGCAAAGACCATATCATACAAGACGCTCCAAGCAGAACTCATAATATGTCACAAATAAAAATATAGTTCCAAGTAAAATACCGACGATTGTTAGAAGAAAGAGGGGATGCCACTCGGGGGCATCCCCAAGCTTAGTTGCTTGATACTTCTTGGATATTATCTTGGGGTGCCTCGGGAATCCCCAAGCTTAGCCTTTTGCTAATTCTTATTCCTGCATCCATCATAAGATCACCCAAAACTTGAAAACTTCAATCACACAGAACTCAACAAAACCTTCATGTGATCTGTTAGTATAAGAAAGCAAACCACTACTATAAGTATTGTTGAAAACCCATTCATATTTTTTTTGCATTATATATACTGTAATCCAACTTTTCTATGGAAAAAACTTATCAAAGAAAACCATAGAATCATCAAAACAAGCACACAACGCAAAGGAAACAGAATCTGTCAAAAATAGAACAGTCTATAGCAATCTGGATATTTTGAATACTTATGAAACTCCAAAAATTCCAAAAAATTAGGATGACATGAATAATTTGTTTATTAATATTCTACAAAAAGAATCAACTCAAAAGCACCCTTCTTCAAAAAACGAAACTTAATTTTGTGAGCACAAAAGTTTCTGTCTTTCAGCAAGATCAAATCAACTTTCACCCAAATCGTCCCAAAGGCCTTACTTGGCACAAACACTAATTTAAACCACAAAAACACATCTAACCATAGGCATGATTATTTATTTAATCCAAAATAGCAAATAAAAATATTGGGCTGTCTCCCACCAAGCGCTTTTCTTTAAAGCCTTATAGCTAGGCATTGAGATTTCAATGATGCCCACATAAAAGAGAAGAATTGAAGCACAAAGAGAGCATCATAAGACACATGACAAACACATTTAAGTCTAACATACTTCCTATGCATAGGCATTTTGAAGGCAACCAAATTATCAGGACAAGAAACATCTAGCATATGCAAGAAAGAAGAAAGAGACAATAGCAATCTCAACATGACGAGAGATAAATTAGTACCATGAAAATTTCTACAACCATATTTTCCTCTCTCATAATAATTACATGTAGGATCATACTCAAATTCAACAATATAGCCATCACATAACATATTCTCTAATATGACCCACATGCATGCAAAGTTGACACTCTTCCAAAATATTGGGATTATCATCAAATAAAGTCATGACCTCTCCAAACCCACTTTTATCAAAAAAATCATAAGATTGATAATTCTCCAAAGTAGTGGGATCATTATTACCTAAAGTTGACACTCTTCCAAACCCACCTTCAATATTATCGCAAACATATTCATCACGAGGCTTAAATAAATTTTCAAGATCGTAAGAAGAATCACCCCAATCATGATCATTGCAATAAGTAGAGGACATGTCAAAATTAGCATCCCCAAGCTTGGGGTTTTGCATATTACTAGCATAATTGACATTAATAGAATTTATTATAACACCATTGCAATCATGCTTTTCATTCAAGGAGCTATCATGAATCACTTCATAAATTTCTTCTTTTATCACTTCATCACAATTTTCAGATTCATGGATCTCAAGCAAAACTTCATAAACATAATCTAATGTACTCAACTCACTAGCAATTGGTTCATCGTAGTTGGATCTTTTAAAAAGATTAGCAAGTGGATGTGGATCCATAAGGTTTTTGGTTTCGGATTTCCAATAAAACACACAATTATGCCAAACAAACAAGCAAACAAACCAAGAAAGACATAAGGGCAAACGAAAAAGAGGGCGAATAAAAATGGCAAATTTTTGTGAAGTGGGGGAGATGAAAACGAGAGGCAAATGGAAAATAATGTAAATTGCAAGGCGATGAGATTTGTGATTAGGAACCTGGTGGATGTTGATGATGTCTCCCCGGCAACGGCGCTAGAAATTCCGTTTGATGTCTGCTAGAACTACGTCGGTATTTCCCAAAGAGGAAGAGATGATGCAGGATAGCGACGGTAGGTATTTGCCCCAGTGGTGATACCAAAGTTATTGAACTAGTAGGAAAATGTCCTAACACCACGTAAACAGCCCCTGCACACAAACAAAAAATACTGGCAAATCGACGTGTTAAAGGGGTTGTAAATCCCTTTCAGGTAACGACGCCTCGAATTGGCGTGAAGACGTGATAAAGTTGTAATTGGCAGTATAAATAGATCACGAAATAAATAAATTGCAGCAAGGTATTTTTGTATTTTTGGTTTAATAGATCTGAAAATAAAAGCAAAGGAAAATAGATCGCAAAGGCAAATATGATGAAAAGACACCCGGGGGCTTTAGGTTTCACTAGTGGCTTCTCTTGGGAAAAATAGCAAACGTTGGGAAAACAATTATTGTTGGGCAATTGATAGAACTTCAAATAATCATGACGATATCCAGGAAATGATTATTATATAGGCATCATGTCCAAGATTAGTAGACCGACTCCTTCCTGCATTTACTACAATCACTCCACAGATCGACCGCTATCCAGCATGCATCTAGTGTATTAAGTTCATGGAAAAATGGAGTAATGCAATAAGAACGATCACATGATGTTGACAAGATATATTTATGTAGAAATATACCCCATCTTGTTATCCTTAATGGCAACGATACATACATGTCAGTTCCCTTTCTGTCACTGGGATCAAGCACCGTAAGATCTAACCCATCACAAAGCACCTCTACCCATTGCAAGATAAAAAGATCAAGTTGGCCAATTAAAACCCAAATATCGGAGAAGAAATACGAGGCTATAAGCAATCATGCATATAAGAGATCAAAGAAGACTCAAATAAATTTCATGGATAAAAACATAGATCTGATCATAAACTCAAATTCATCGGATCTCAACAAACACACCAAAAAAAAGGCTCACATCATATGGATCTCCAAGAGACATTGTATTGATAATCAAAATAGACAGAGGAAGCCATCTAGCTACTAACTACGGACCCGTAGGTCTACAAAGAACTACTCACACATCATCGGAGAGGCACCAATGGAAGTGGTGAACCCCTCTGTGATGGTTTCTAGATTGGATCTGGTGGTTCTGGACTCTGCGGCGGCTGGAATTGATTTTCGTCGAATCCCCTAGGGTTTATGGAACATTGGGGTATTTATAGAGCAAAGAGGCGACACGGGAGGCCAACGAGGAGGGCACCACCCACCGGGGCGCACCTGGACTCCCAGGCACGCCATGGTGGGTTGTGCTCCCCTCGGAGCTCCCTTCAGGTGCGTTTCGGGCCCACTGGATGTCTTCTGGCCCAAAAAAAATCCAAAAAAGTTTCGCTGCGTTTGGACTCCGTTTGTTATCGATTTCCTGTGATGTAAAAAACATGCAGAAAACAACAACTGGCACTAGGCACTATGTCAATAGGTTAGTACCAAAAAATGATATAAAATGATTGTAAAACATCCATAAATGATAATATAACAACATGGAACAATAAAAAATTATAGATACGTTGGAGACATATCAACATCCCAAGCTTAATTTCTGCTTGTCCTTGAGCAGGTAAATGATAAAAACAGAATTTTTGATGTGGAATGATGCCTAACATGTTCACCATATTTTCCTTTCTTTATAGCATGGACATTTGGAATTTTATATGGTTCAAAGCAATAGACTATTTTCGACATTAAGACTTTAATACTCAAGCATACCAACAAGCAACCAGGTCTTTTAGAATATCAACACTAAAGCAAGTTACCCCTAGCCCATTCCACTCAATCACTGATCCATTCATGAAACACACTCGAATATTAGCTACACCCAATGCTCAAACATGATCATAGTGCCCCTTAGTTGGTACTTTATAAGAGAAGGTGGAGACTCAAATTCAAAATAAAAATTGCATAAAGTAAAATAAAGGCCCTTCGTAGAGGGAAGTAGGGATTTGTAGAGGTGCCTGAGCTCAAAGCGAAAACAGAGTGATACAAACTTTTTGGGAGGCATACTTTTCCCACCAACGAAAACGACTTAGAGCTCCCAACACTTTCCATGCTAGATACATCATAGGTGGTTCCCAAACAGAAAATAAAGTTTATTCCTTTTTCCACCATTACTTTCAATTTCCATGGCTAACCATATCCACGGGTGCCCTCCATAGCAACACCTTCCAAGGAATTTATTATTTGACAACATAAAGTAAATTCATTTTTCCAATTCGGGACTGGGCATCCCTAATACCTTTGTCGTACTCTCGTGCAATGACAAGTGAATAAACACTCATCGTGAGAATAACACATCTAGCATGGAAAATATTGGCCACCCCTCACCGCCTCGCGAGCGGTAGAGCACACAAAAGAGAAAATTATTTTGAAAATTAGAGATGGAACATGCAAATTTTCTTAGAACGGCACGGAAATACCGCATATAGGTAGGTATAGTGGACTCATATGGCAAAACTGGTTTAAGGGGTTTTGGATGCACAAGTAGTGATCATACTTAGTGCAAAATGGAAGCTAGAAAAAAGATTGAGAAGTGACCAACCAAGAAAAAAAATCTCGTACCCAAGCATTAAGCATAAGTAACACCGAATAGTGCACCACAAGTAGGATAAAAATTTCATTGCATAACTATTGACTTTTGTGCTTGCATAGGGAATCACAAACCTTAACATCAATATTCTTACTAAAGCACAATTATTCATCAACATGACTCACATATCATATCGTCATATCTCAAAACCATTACTAAGAATCAAGTTTATTTTGTCCAATGATCTTCATGAAAGTTTTTATTATATCCTCCTTGGATATCTATCACTTTGGGACTATTTTCATATGTTGCTTTTGATAAGCTCAAACAAATTTAGGTGAAGAACATGAGCATAATATTTATTTTTCTCAAAATAATCTAAGCAAAGCAAGACAGAATTTCTTAAAAATTTTACTAACTCCCAAATAAATGTAAGTGAAGCATGAGAGCATTTCTTCAAAAAATAACAAAGCACTAGAGCAATTCCATCGCGCTAAAAATTAAAGTGAAGCATAGGAGCAAGCATAGCATAATTTTTGGCTCTCTCAAAAGGGTGTGTCCAGCAAGGATTCAAGACTTAAAACACAAAGAAAAACAGGCAAAGACTCATATCATACAAGACGCTCCAAGTATGTGACGAATAAAAATATAGTTCTAAGTAAAATACCGATGATTGTTAGAAGAAAGAGGGGATGCCACTCAGGGGCATCCCCAAGCTTAGTTGCTACATATACTTCTTGAATATTATCTTGGGGTGCCTCGGGAATCCCCAAGCTTAGCCTTTTGCTAATGCTTATTCCTGCATCCATCATAAGATCACCCAAAACTTGAAAACTTCAATCACACAGAACTCAACAAAACCTTCATGTGATCCGTTAGTATAAGAAAGCAAACCACTACTATAAGTATTGTTGAAAACCCATTCATATTTTTTTGCATTATATCTACTGTATTCCAACTTTTCTATGGAAAAAACTTATCAAAGAAAACCATAGAATCATCAAAACAAGCACACAACGCAAAGAAAACAGAATCTGTCAAAAAACAGAACAGTCTGTAGAAATGTGGATATTTTGAATACTTATGAAACTCCAAAAATTCCATAAAATTAGGATGACGTGAATAATTTGTTTTATAATATTCTTCAAAAAGAATCAACTCAAAATCACCCTTCTTTAAAAAATGAAACTTAATTTCGTGAGTGCAAAAGTTTCTGTTTTTCAGCAAGATCAAATCAACTTTTTCCCAAATCGTCCCAAACGCCTTACTTGGCACAAACACTAATTTAAACCACAAAAACACATCTAACCAGCGACATAATTATTTATTTAATTCAAAATAGCAAATAAAAATATTGGGTTGTCTCGCAACAAGTGCTTTTCTTTAAAGCCTTTTAGGTAGGCATTGAGATTTCAATGATGCCCACATAAAAGAGAAGAATTGAAGCACAAAGAGAGCATCATAAGACACATGACAAACACATTTATGTCTAACATACTTCCTATGCATAGGCATTTTGTAGGCAACCAAATTATCAGGACAAGAAACATCTAGCATATGCAAGGAAGAAGAAAGAGACAATAGCAATCTCAACATGAAGAGAGATAAATTAGTACCATGAAAATTTCTACAACCATATTTTCCTCTCTCATAATAATTACATGTAGGATCATACTCATTCAACAATATAGCCATCACATAATATATTCTCTATATGACCCACATGCATGCAAAGTTGACACTCTTCCAAAATATTGGGATTATCATCAAATAAAGTCATGACCTCTCCAAACCCACTTTTATCAAAAAAATCATAAGATTGATAATTCTCCAAAGTAGTGGGATCATTATTACCTAAAGTTGACACTCTTACAAACCCACCTTCAATATTATCGCAAACATATTCATCATGAGGCTTAAATAAATTTTCAAGATCGTAAGAAGAATCACCCCAATCATGATCATTGCAATAAGTAGAGGACATGTCAAAATTAGCATCCCCAAGCTTGGGGTTTTGCATATTACTAGCATAATTGACACTAATAGAATTTATTATAACACCATTGCTATCATGCTTTTCATTCAAGGAGCTATCATGAATCACTTCATAAATTTCTTCTTTTATCACTTCATCACAATTTTCAGATTCATGAATCTCAAGCAAAACTTCATAAACATAATCTAGTGTACTCAACTCACTAGCAATTGGTTCATCATAGTTGGATATTTTAAAAAGATTAGCAAGTGGATGTGGATCCATAAGGTTTTTGGTTTCGGATTTCCAATAAAACACACAATTATGCCAAACAAACAGGCAAACAAACCAAGAAAGACATAAGGGCAAACGAAAAAGAGGGTGAATAGAAATGGAAATTTTTTGTGAAGTGGGGGAGATGAAAACGAGAGGCAAATGGAAAATAATGTAAATTGCATGGCGATGAGAATTGTGATTAGGAACCTGGTGGATGTTGATGATGTCTCCCCGGCAACAGCGCTAGAAATTCCTTTTGATGTCTGCTAGAACTACGTCGGTATTTCCCTAAAGAGGAAGATATGATGCAGGATAGCGACGGTAGGTATTTCCCTCAGTGATGAGACCAAAGTTATCGTACTACTAGGAGAACCTCCTAACACCACGTAAATAGCGCCTGCACACAAACAAAAAATACTGGCAACTCGACGTGTTAAAGGGGTTGTAAATCCCTTTTGGGTACCGACGCCTCGAATTGGCGTGAAGACGTGATAAAGTTGTAATAGATAGGATAAATAGATCACGAAATAAATAAATTGCAGCAAGTTATTTTTGTATTTTTGGTTTAATAGATCTGAAAATAAGAGCAAAGGAAAATAGATCGCAAAGGCAAATATGATGAAAAGACACCCGGGGGCTTTAGGTTTCACTAGTGGCTTCTCTCGGGAAAAATAGCAAACGTTGGGAAAACAATTATTGTTGGGCAATTGATAGAACTTCAAATAATCATGACGATATCCAGGAAATGATTATTATATAGGCATCATGTCCAAGATTAGTAGACCGACTCCTTCCTGCATTTACTACAATTACTCCACAGATCGACCGCTATCCAGCATGCATCTAGTGTATTAAGTTCATGGAAAAATGGAGTAATGCAATAAGAACGATCACATGATGTTGACAAGATATATTTATGTAGAAATATACCCCATCTTGTTATCCTTAATGGCAATGATACATACATGTCAGTTCCCTTTCTGTCACTGGGATCAAGCACCGTAAGATCAAACCCATCACAAAGCACCTCTTCTCATTGCAAGATAAATAGATCAAGTTGGCCAAACAAAACCCAAATTTTGGAGAGGAAATATGAGGCTATAAGCAATCATGCATATAAGAGATCAAAGAAGACTCAAATAAATTTCATGGATAAAAACATAGATCTGATCATAAACTCAAATTCATCGGATCTCAACAAACACACCAAAAAAGGCTTACATCATATGGATCTCCAAGAGACATTGTATTGATAATCAAAAGAGACAGAGGAAGCCATCTAGCTACTAACTACAGACCCGTAGGTCTACAAAGAACTACTCACGCATCATCGGAGAGGCACCAATGGAAGTGGTGAACCCCTCCGTGATGGTGTCTAGATTGGATCTGTTGATTCTGGACTCTGTGGCGGCTGGAATTGTTTGTCGTCGACTCCCCTAGGGTTTCTGTAATATTGGGGTATTTATAGAGCAAAGAGGCGGTGCGGGAGGCCAACAAGGAGGGCACAACCCACCGGGGCGCGCTTGGGCCCCCAGGCACGCCCTGGTGGGTTGTGCTCCCCTCGTAGCTCCCCTCAAGTGTGTTCCTGGCCCACTGGATGTGTTTTGGCCCCAAAAAGATCCACAAAAAGTTTCGTGATACGTTTCCGTCGTATCTGTAATTTTTGATTGTTCCATGCCAATATTATTCAACTTTCATATACTTTTGGCAACTTTTTATACTAGTTTTGGGACTAACATATTGATCTAGTGCCCAGTGCCAGTTCCTGTTTGTTGCATGTTTTATGTTTCGCAGAAACCCAATATCAAACGGAGTCCAAACGGGATAAAACAGACGGAGAATTGGAATATTTGTGATTTTCGGGAGGAAGAATCAACGCGAGACGGTGCCCGAGGGGACCACGAGGCAGGGGGCGCTCCAGGGGTGCAGGCGCACCCTGGACCCTCGTGGGCACCCCGTAAGGCAGTTGACGCTCTTCTTTTGCCGCAAGAAAGCTAATTTTATGAGAAAAATCTGGGCGAAAGATTCACCCCAATCAGAGTTACGGATCTCCGGATATAAAAGAAACGGTGCCAGGGCAGAATCTGAAAACGCAGAAATAGAGAGAGACAGAGAGATAGATCCAATCTCGGAGGGGCTCTTGCCCGTCCCACGCCATGGGAGCCAAGGACTAGAGGGGAAACCTATCTCCCATCTAGGGAGAAGGTCAAGGAAGAAGAAGAAGAAGAAGGGGGGCTCTCTCCCCCGTGCTTCCGGTGGCGTCGGAACTCCGCCGGGGGCCATCATCATCACCGCGATCTTCACCAACACCTCTGCCATCTTCACCAACATCTCCATCACCTTCCCCCATCTATATTCAGCGGTCCACTCTCCCGCAACCCACTTTACCCTCTACTTGAACATGGTGCTTTATGCTTCATATTATTATCCAATGATGTGTTGCCATCCTATGATGTCTGAGTAGATTTTCGTTGTCCGATCGGTGATTGATGAATTGCTATGATTGGTTTAATTTGCTTGTGGTTATGTTGCTGTCCTATTGTGCCCTCCATGTCACGCAAGCGTGAGGGATTCCCGCTGTAGGGTGTTGCAATACGTTCATGATTCTCTTATAGTGGGTTGCTTGAGTGACAGAAGCATAAACCCGAGTAAGGGGGTTGTGGCGTATGGGATGAAGAGGACTTGATGATTTAATTCTATGGTTGGGTTTTACCTTAATGATCTTTAGTAGTTGCGGATGCTTGCTAGAGTTCCAATCATAAGTGCATATGATCCAAGAAGAGAAGTATGTTAGATTATGCCTCTCCCACATAAAACTTGCTATCGGTCTAGTAAAGTAGTTAATTGCTTAGGGACAATTCCACAACTCCTACCACCACTTTTCCACACTCGCTATATTTACTTTATTGCTTCTTTATCTAAACATCCCCTATTTTATATTTACGTGCTCTTTATTATCTTGCAAACCTATCCAACAACACCTACAAAGTACTTCTAGTTTTTTCTGGCGCCGTTTTTGGTAAAGCGAACACTAAGCGTGCGTAGAGTCGTATCAGTGGCAGATAGGACTTGAGAGAATATTTGTTCTACCTTTAGCTCCTCGTTGGGTTCAACACTCTTATTTATCGAAAGAGGCTACAATTGATCCCGTATACTTGCGGGTTATCAAGACCTTTTTCTGGCGCCGTTGCTGGGGAGTCATAGCGTGGGGTGAATATTCTTGTGTGTGCTTGTTTGCTTTATCACTATGTAATTTTTATTTGTTGTTCTTAGTTGTTCCCTACCTTTAGTTATGGGTAGGAAACGCAAAATACCAAAAAAATAGTTGTGCCTACTACACCAATGGTTGAAGAACCACTCAAAATCTATCACACTCCTGAAGCTTTTTACTTGGATCATCTTCGATCCCTTTGTGCTTGTGCTGAAACCCCAACTAGCTTAGTTGAGGGCAAATCTTTAGATGGGCATGCTGGTTATGTGCGACACTGTATATCTGAAAAAGGGAAATTTTACTGGATCAAATTCATTGTTTGCAATGCTATGCTTGGACTTTATGTGAAATATATGATGTTACTTGTTGTTCTGAAAACCCTAAGAAACACCTTCTCTACCAATGTGAGTTTATTGATAATGGGATCGTATCTTCGTATGCTAAGGGTGATTATAATTACTATGATGTTCAACAAATTGAAGAATTTGTTGCTTTTAAGGGTGCTTATGAAATTGCTTCTTTGATTGAAAAGTATGATGCCACTCTTTACAAATCTGAAAATTTTGCCATGCTTGAATATTGTTATGATAATTATGCTTCTAATGCCTATGTTAAACCATATATTGAGGACTCCTCCGCTGTCCAAGAAGAGACTAATATTTTGCAGGAGTCTATGGAAGAAGAAATTGATGAAACTGTGAGCTCATTGGATGAAAAAGATGATGAGGAGAGCGAAGAACAAAAGGAGGAAGAGCGGATTAGCTACACGTGCCCACCTTCTAATGAGAGTAACTCTTCAACTCATACATTGTTAATTTCCCTTCATGCTTACCGAAGGATGATTGCTATGATGATTGTTATGATCCCGTTGATTCTCTTGAAATATCCCTTTTTGATGATGCTTGCTATGCTTGTGGCCAAGATGCCAATATGAATTATGCTTATGGAGATGAACTTTCTATAGTTCCTTATGTTAAACATGGATTTTTTGCTATTGCACCCACGCATGATAGTCCTATTATCTTTCTGAATTCTCTCGACTACATTATATCGGAGAAGTTTGTGCTTGTTAAGGATTATATTGATGGGTTGCATTCTACTACTACACATGATGATTTTGATAGATATAATATGCATGTGCTTGCTGCTCCTACTTGCAATTATTATGAGAGAGGAACTATATCTCCACCTCTCTATGTTTCCAACACGATAGAATTGCAAGAAACTGCTTATACTATGCATTGGTGATGTAGGGCGGAACCCTATGTGGACGATCTTTCATGTTTGGAGTGGATCCTACGGGGGAACACGATGGATGCGCGGAAAACACAAGGGAGAACACGGCGGAAACGAGAGAATCACTAAACCGACAAGTAATTGATCACACAAGGGCTAGATCATCGAAAACATAAGGTAACACATGATCCAAAATCAACAAGGGAGGATACAAAGGGAACCATTCTTCTCCGTGAGGAGGTCTTGATTGTCTTCCCTTGAAGGGGTCTTGAATCCGCTTGGGGGATCTTCTCCGAAGAGGTCGTGAGCTCCGAGGAGAAGTAACCAAGTGGATGAGCAAGGCTCTCACACAAAATATGAGCTAAACCATTGCTAACCTTAACTAGGAGGAGGTGGAGGAGTATATATAGTCTAGGTGAACGAAAGGGTAAGTGGCTTCGGCCCAACACACGGGCGGACGCATAGGCGTCGGACGTCCGGAGGACGTCGGTCGTCCGGAGCTTCGGGACGGTCCGGACATCCGTAGATCGTCGGACTTCCGTAGATTTGGGTCGGGTGGAGAAGTGTCGGACGTCCGGAGGGGTTCGATCATCCGGGGCCTGGGAGTCGTCAGACGTCCGGTCCTGGTCGGACGTCCGACCGCTGTAGCATGTGTTGGCCTGGTTTCCTTGGGCTGGCATGACCTTGAGGGGCCGGACGTCCGGGCTGGGCCGGTCGTCCGGGGGCTGTAGCTTCGGGCAGCTCCTTCTCTTGGTCCTTGTACTTGGCGTCCTTGCTAGCTCTTCCGTTGGATGTGGTGGTTCCGTGGCTTTCCTCTAAGTACCTGATCATGCATAGCACACACGTGGGAGGTAGTAGCCATGTCTCACATGTAGAAAGTGAAGGTTCGGAGAGGAGCGAGTTCACCTTGTGTCCAATGGCGTATGTTTGAGGTCTCGACATATGTCCTCTTGGGGTTTGGATAGTAATCGGAGTGTACACGGGGATGAACGTGGGATGCTCCGCATCATCTCCCCTCCCCTTGGGAAAGATCCGACCTCGGATCGTGATCCTCATCACCATGGAAACAGTTGTCGTGGACGGACTTGTAGTTGGACATCGATGAAGGCATTGCGCAATCCAAGTAGTCCAAGGTGTCACCGGAGTGATAGACATGCAAAAAGAGCAAACACAAGCAACTCTCGGAAATACAATGGTTAGCGCACACAAAGTGTCCATCATGTAAGAATGAGTCCGTGCGGCAAGATTGGTCGTGACAAAGCGCATGAAGCTTATCAAGATGATCTAGAATGAGATGCAAAGCATTCATGGGAGGAATTGCAATCATTGTGCACACAAATGTGTTGTAAATATGATCAATGCAACCACGGTGCAAAATGATGTCATAGTGAGACGGTTTATCAATAGCATGAATATGGCAATGGATGCTCAATAAGTGTAAGCTATCATGCAATTGATGGTCGACAATATGATCATGATGTATGAATATGCCATCAAGGAAGATCACAACAAATTTGCTAAGGAAGTGAACAAGCTCAAATATCATGGATGACATGGGAATACAAGATGCAACAAGGCAATCATAATGTGAGTCAATCCATGTATGGGGTGCAAACTTGTGGTGAGTATGATATGTCCATCGAGCATGACATGTATGAGCAAAATCAAAAAATATGGAGGTGGTGGTACAAAAAGTCAAAGGATTGTTGATGTACCAAAGCTCAATGTCGTCGCATGAGTGGATTTCCGAAGGTGCGTCCAATAAGTGCGAGCGCTCCTCAATGTGAAGGTCCATGTAGCCAATCTCCAATGTCGCTCCTCCGTTCACGAGATGTATCATGTAGACAACAAGAAGGAAACAACAATGAAGTGTGACCCATCCAATATGCGTATTTGAGGATGGCTCAAAGAGAAGGAGTTCACCTTTATGAGAATGTCGAAAATGTTGTTGTCGCACATCATGTAGACCTTTGCATGACCAATATGGCTCATGATGGTACTGCCTTGTGAATCCTTCAAAATGTAAGAACATGACAAACACTCGGAAAAACAAATGAGGTTAGCGGAAGTGCAAAACCTACCATTCGTGTGGTAAGATACCCAACAAGTGTATGCATCATGCTCATCATAATAAATTTCAAGGGATCATTTCATAGTATTGAGGCATATGATGTGAGAACAACCAAATACAATAGGCTCAATCAAACAAGCATGCATCACAAGTAAAGTGTCAAAGTCTCTAAGATCAATAAGCATAATATGATTGCACTCAATACAAGTGGATATGAAAGAGGCAACTAATGGACACAAGAGACAATGATCAAGATATATCAAGTGAGAGACATGAGCATATATTTCATCAACCCAAGAAAGCAAGTAATAGTGGAACATGGGTGATGCAACATAGCAAGCAATCATAGCAATCAAGTCAAGCAAGCTAGTAGTGCGAAGATGCAACTTACTAGAAGGAATCATGGCAAGCATGTCATGTGTGCAAATAGTGGGCATGAATAATTTACATGTCATAGCACAAGCATGAAAGCAAGATATGAGGAAAATAGCATGAATGTATTGGTGAGAAGCCATATGTAAATAGCAATGGGTCATCATGACTCTCCCAACACAACAAGGATCAATAGCATGGGACACAAAGAAATCGAGGCAATAGCTACAAGTATCTCCACCAAGCATGCAAATACACATAGAAGTATCATAATGGTGAATCATGGGTAGATGCAAGCAAGGGTCACAATTGCATGGCAAAGGCATAGAAGCAAGTATAACATGCAAAGTGAACACGGGAAAACGATCATAAGGTGACAAGTGGTAAATAGCCCATAGCCATGTGAGAGCCAAGTAAAAGATAGGCGCGTAGTCCTTGCGCGAAGAGAACGGTGGTAAGGATAGTCCACGAGATCCCGAAGCCTCGTTGCTCCCAAGAGCTCGTTTCATCAACTCTTGGGATTGAGAGGTTGACGAGTATACATGAGTACCTACACAAAACAAAGGCAAAGGGAAAATTGTGTGTGCGTGATATATGTACACATCATCCATCATGATGCGCACGTGCTTGTGTTGGTTAGCACTAAATAGCCAATGCTCAAATAAATGAGATGCGTGATAGAGAAACATGTCATCCATCATGAGAGGTTTGTTATTATGTATGCCATAATGGAGACTCAAAGGATGTAATGCATCATGAGAAATATCTAGAGCATTGTTATTCATGGAATGCATATGGTGCAAGCAATCATGGAAATCATGCAAAGGATGGGATGAATCAAAATCTCCTAATATGCATGAGGAAACTATGGGGGTCTCCTCATGAGCATTAGTAGGAACATCACATGGAGAACATTGACAACATCCAAAACAAAGCATATTTGGTTCAATGTGATCATGGCATGGCATAGTAGATGAATTGCGCAAATCATGTAAAGGAAGCGTGGCAATATCATCACATGAAAAACAAAAGCCAATGACCATCATCTCGTCATCTATGCCATAAGTGCAAATAGGATTTATTTTAACGGGGCATGCATAGTTACTATGTTGAGATTGAAATGATGTAATATGGAAGATCTCACTCATAGCCTATGACAAGTTCAAAGGATTGTCAAACATGAAGTGACCAATAGAATTTTCACATGATATCCTATGGAGCATAGCATCACAACTAGGCAACTCAACATGCTCATCATCATATTCATCATAAATAGGTAAGTCAAGGCATGAAGAAGTCTCACTAGCATGAAGCATGGGAATAGGTGGGTCAACATCATGGGAGCAATCGATGTCAAGAGAGTCCATTAGAGGGACAAGAGAAGCACCATCACCTATGTTACCTTTGGAGCATCGCTCATGTGTTGTAGGTGAGGTGTTGAAGATCCACTCATTGTCATCTTCATCTTGATGGAACCATGTGGGGGTGCATCATTGTCCACCATGGCCATTGGTTTTTCCATTGGAGGGATGGACTCATCGAGGATAGGCATGTCGTCATGTAGGAGACCTTGCACCAAAGAAGAAAACACACTAGGAGTAGAGGTTAAGTCATTAGAAATCATAGTGTCCTCACGTGCCTTGTCAACTAACTCATTCTCTAAGTGTTGTGGCTCACTCACTCCCTCAAGGATGCTCTCACTCATATGGTTGGTGGAGTCAGTCAAATGGCGCTCAACCTCACATAGGATGTGTGGCATGCTCTCATGTGTGGGGCTAGTGGTGGTCATACTCATCCTCTCATAGGAAATGCTCTCAATGTCATGTATGGTGGAGTCACTCATGTCACTCATGTGGTAGTGTCTCTCCTCACATGGCACTTGGCGCATCTCCTCATATGTGGGTGTGAAAGCACAAGTGCTCCCTAGGTGGTTTTGGTAATTAATGTCAACATATCGCTTGTTGGACTAACACTTTTATCTAGTATGTTTCAGATAAGTTCAACAATGGAGTGGCATGGACTAAAGGATGTGGGAACTCCTTCAATATGCTAAGGACAAAGGATTGGCTCAAGCTTCAAGCTCAAGACTCTTCATTTTACACTTTAGTGATCCAAGATCACATTGAGTCTATAGGAAAAGCCAATACTATCAAGGAGGGATGAGGTGTTGCTTAATGAGTTTCTTGCTCCACAGTGCTTGGTGATATGCTCCAAAACCCTCAACTACTTTCCCACTTCCACACATATTTCCTAAAACCTAAAGTCAAACTCGGCCCCACTGATTCTTTTTATCCAGCGCCACCGAGTTCAAATGACATAGCAACTGCCACAAACCCTGGGCAAATCGGTCTCACCGATAGGGATCTCGGTCTCATTGAGATGGGATTGTAATCTCTCTGTGTATGTACATTACCAAAATCGGTCTCACCGAGTTTGAGTAATCGGTACTACCGAGATTACAATGCAAACTTCCTGGTTAACTTATTACCAAGATCGTTCCCATCGAGTTTGTGTAATCGGTCCAACCGAGTTTGCCTGACCAACTCTCTGGAAAGCTTATTACCAAAATCGGTCTCACCGAGTTTGTGTAGTCGGTCTTACCGAGATTACGTTATGCCCTAACCCTAACCATATCGATCTTACCAAGTTGCATTTTGGTCCCACCGAAAATTCTAACGGTCACTAAGTTTACTAAATCGGTCTGACCGAGTTTGTTGATTCGGTCCCACCGAGTTTGGTAAATTGTGTGTAACGGTTAGATTTTGTGTGGAGGCTATATATATACCCCTCCACCTCCTCTTCATTCTTGGAGAGAGCCATCAGACTGAACCTACACTTCTAGCATACATTTTCTGAGAGAGAACTACCTACTCATGTGTTGAGGCCAAGATATTCGATTCCTACCATATGAATCTTGATCTCTAGCCTTCCTCAAGTTGCTTTCCACTCAAATCTTCTTTCCACTAGATCCAAATCCTATGAGAGAGAGTTGAGTGTTGGGGAGACTACCATTTGACGCACAAGAGCAAGGAGTTCACATCAACGCACCATTTATTACTTCTTGGAGAGTGGTGTCTCCTAGATTGGCTAGGTGTCACTAGGGAGCCTCCGACAAGATTGTGGAGTTGAACCAAGGAGTTTGTAAGGGCAAGGAGATCGCCTACTTCGTGAAGATCTACCGCTAGTGAGGCAAGTCCTTCATGGGCGACGGCCATGGTGGGATAGACAAGGTTGCTTCTTCATGGACCCTTGGTGGGTGGAGCCCTCCGTGGACTCGCGCAACCGTTACCCTTCGTGGGTTGAAGTCTCCATCAACGTGGATGTACGATAGCACCACCTATTGGAACCACGCCAAAAACATCCGTGTCTCCAATTGCGTTTGAATCCTCCGAAATCCTTCCCTTTACATTCTTGCAAGTTGCATGCTTTACTTTCCGCTGCTCATATATTCATTACATGCTTGCTTGTTATGTATTGTGAATGTTAAATTTGTGCCTAAACTTCACTCAAACTTAAAGATCTTAAAAATTGCAACTTTGGTACTTAGTGTCTAATCACCCCCCTCTAGACACCTCTTCTCAAGGTCCTACAGGTGGTATCAGAGCATTGGTCTCCATTGCCTTGGTTTAATCACCATTGGAGGAAGATGGATGAGTCTACTTTGGGGAGTCTTAGACATAGAGTGCCTATTCTTGATGGAGAGTATTTTCATGAGTGGAAAAATGAGATGCTTGTAATTTTCAATCAATATCATTTGAACAAGTACATTGCTAGCCCTTGTGCACCTCATGTTGACCCTATGCATCCTACCCATGATGAGTCAATTGACATGATTAGGAATCTTAGAACTACCGAACTTATAATTAGAGGATTGCCTAGAAACTTGATTGGATGTTTGCCTACTCTTAAGTGTGCCTACACTATATGGAAATTTCTTGAGGAACGCTTTCCAAATTATTCCTTGAAAAATCTTGATGAAATTCTCCATAAGTCCATTGCTTTGAGTAAGATGAATACTAGTGATCCTATGTTTGGTGATCGTCTATTTGAGCTTACAAACCTTATGCGTGCCAAAGGAGATGTTGGAATTATTAGTGATATTATTTCCGAAGCTATTAAAATTCATAAGCAAGATCATTGTCAAAGTCACTCTAACGAATTACCCTCTCTAGGATTTGATCCACCACATGACGATGTTGAACATGGATACTATGATGAGGATGATGATAGTGACTTCGATCTTGATGATGCAATGAGACATTTTGGTCTTATGGCAAATCTTCGGGGATATATGTCAGGAGGAAAGGAATGGGTTCTTGATAGTGGATGTACCGATCACATGACTGGAGATAAAGACATGTTCCATGAGCTTGCTGAAAATGATAGTCCTCGAAAGTATGTCACTTTCGGTGACAACTCAAAGGGTAAGGTGGTTGGCCTCGATAAGGTGGCCATATCACATGATATCCCCATACAAAATGTCATGCTCGTTGAATCTCTTGGATACAACTTACTTTCAGTATCTAGACTTGCTGATTTCGGTTTCAATGTCCTATTTACTGAAGTAGATTGCCAAGTGTTTCGTCGAGACAATCATAAAATGATCTTTACCGGTGTGCGTAGAGGTGATCTATACATTGTTGATTTCACTAAAAAGGCTCAACCTAAAACTTGCTTCATTGCTAAATCCTAAAAAGGTTGGTTATGGCATAGACGACTAGGTCATGTTGGTATGCGAAACCTTGACAAGCTTATTAAAGGGAATCATATCCTTGGTGTTAACAGTGTCATATTTGATAAGGATAGACTTTGCAGTGCTTGTCAAGCAGGTAAACAGGTTGGAGGAAGGCATCCCGTGAAGAACATCATGACCACAAGGAGGCCACTCGAGCAACTTCACATGGATCTCTTTGGTCCCAACTCCTACAAGAGTCTCGGTGGAAATTCTTTTGGTCTAGTTATAGTTGATGATTTTTCAAGATTTACGTGGGTGTTCTTTCTCGATGATAAATCGCAGGTCCAAAAGATCTTCAAAAACTTCGCTAGGAAGGCCCAAATTCAATTTGAAGTGAAGATCAAGAAGGTTCGCAGCGACAACGGAACGGAGTTCAAGAACGCAAATGTGGACACCTTTCTTGACGAAGAAGGGATTTCACACGAGTTCTCGGCTACGTACACACCTCAACAAAACGGAGTTGTTGAGAGGAAGAACCGGACGCTCATCGAAATGGCGAGGACGATGATTGATGAGTACAAGACACCGAAGCACTTTTGGGCAGAAGCGTTTGAGACAGCTTGTCATGCAACAAATTGCTTGTATCTTCACAAGCTACTCGGCAAGACGGCATACGAACTCCTCACCGGTAACAAACCCCAAGTGGGATACTTTCGAGTATTCGGCTCAAAGTGCTACATTCTTCATAAGCGTCGTCGTTCTAAATTTGCTCCTAAGTCTCATGAAGGTTTCCTACTAGTTTATGGCTCAAACTCTCACACTTACCGTGTCTACAACAATTTCACCCGAAAGGTTGAAGAGACGGTAGATGTGAAGTTTGATGAATCTAACGACTCGCAAGTAGAGCAATTGCCAATTGATGTAGGAGACAAAGACCCTTCGGAAGCAATCCAAGACTTGTCTATTGGCAAGGTTCATCCAACGGAGGTGAAGGAGAGTACCTTGTCCGTTCAACTGGAAGCTTCTACTTCACGACAAGGTGAACCAAGAGTTGATACGGAAGCATCCACAAGTGGGACGCACCAAGATGAAGAAAACGAGGAAGTGCATCAAGATGAACGTCAACAACCTCCTTCTCCACCACGACAAGAGAATGACAACGCCAACAATGAAGAAGGCCAAGAAGAAGAACAAGATGAAGAAGAAGTTCAACCAAGAAACAAGCAAAAGCTTTCATGAGTTCGAGCAAGAATTGCTAACGACCAACCCGTCGAGAAAATCTACAATGATATTCAAACCGGGAGAATCACTCGCTCTAAAACTCGTTTAGCTAACTTTTGTGAAAACTATTCTTTCATCTCTAGCATTGAACCTATGAAGGTTGAAGAAGCATTGGAAGATCCGGATTGGATAAATGCTATGCATGAAGAGCTACACAACTTTGCGAGGAACCAAGTTTGGACATTAATTGAGAAGCCCGACAACAACCACAACATCATCGGTACCAAATGGGTGTTTCGCAACAAGCAAGATGAAGATGGACAAGTAGTTCGCAACAAAGCATGTCTCGTCGCCCAAGGCTACACACAAGTCGAAGGTATGGACTATGGTGAAACTTACGCTCTCGTTGCTAGACTTGAGTCCATTCACATCTTACTTGCCTATGCTAATCATCATGATATCACCTTGTACCAAATGGACATTAAAAGTGCTTTTCTAAATGGTGAAATAGAGGAGGAAGTTTATGTTAAGCAACCTCCCGGCTTTGTCAATCCTAAGAAACCCAATCATGTTTACAAACTTCACAAAGATCTTTATGGTCTTAAACAAGCTCCTAGAGCATGGTATAAATGCTTGACCAAGTTCCTTATTGAAAAAGGCTTTGAAATTAGGAAAATTGATTATACTCTTTTTACTAAAAGGGTTAATGGAGAACTATTTGTGTGCCAAATCTATGTTGATGATATTATATTTGGTTCAACTAACCCTCATTTTAGTGAAAAGTTTGGGAAGCTAATGTCGGAGAAGTTTGAGATGTCTATGATGAGTGAACTCAAATTCTTTCTTGGTTTGCAAATCAAGCAAACTAAGGAAGGTACCTTTGTTTCTCAAACAAAGTACACCAAAGACTTGTTCAAGAAGTTCAATATGCAAGAATGCAAAGGTATGTCTACACCCATGCCAACTAGTGGACATCTTGACTTGACCAAAGATAGTGAACCGGTTGATCAAAAGGTTTATCGCTCTATAATTGGTTCATTGTTATATCTATGTGCTTCACGTCCCGATATCATGCTAAGTGTGTGCATGTGTGCACGATATCAAGCTGCTCCTAAAGAATGCCATCTTAAGGCCGTGAAAAGGATAGTGAGATACTTAATCCGTACACCAAATTTTGGCATTTGGTATCCTAAGAGGGCCTCTTTCGATCTTGTTGGCTATTCCGACTCGGACTATGCCGGAGACCAGGTTGATAGAAAGTCCACTTCGGGTACTTGTCAATTTCTTGGTAGATCTCTTGTGTCTTGGTCCTCCAAGAAACAAAACTCGGTATCCTTATCCACCGCCGAAGCGGAATACATTGCCGCTGGTTCATGTTGTGCTCAATTACTTTGGATGACCCAAACTCTTAAAAAATATGGGATATATGTGAGACATGTTCCACTGCTTTGTGACAATGAAAGTGCTATCAAAATTGGTCATAATCCCATACAACATTCTCGAACTAAGCATATTGAAGTTCGTCATCATTTCATTCGAGATCATGTTGCTAAGGGTGACATTGATCTTAAGCATGTTCGCACCGAAAAGCAATTAGCAGATATACTCACTAAACCTCTTGATGAGAAAGTGTTTTGCAGGTTGAGAGGAGAATTGAACATCATTGATGCTTCAAACTTGGAGTAGAAACTCCATTGGATACATGCAAGACATGAGCTTATGACTAATCCTTGATATTTCTCTTATGATGAAGATCTTATGTCTTGGATATATTTGCATCTTGCATGCTATCTAACCCATGTAGGTACTTGGTTAAATCAAATTCCATGAGATTGTAATCTACTCACATCTTGAGCAATCTCTACATCACCAAGTTTCTACACTATGGTGGTTGAAGACAAGGAAGCACGAAACCATTCAAGCATATCCTTTGACAAATTCTATGTTGACCTTCATGATTGTCATCTTTGGATACACAAGTGCTCTTCCTTGCAAGAACTAATCCATGTAGGTAGATGGACTCAAATTCCAAGTGGTGCTCCAAATTCTTGATGAGCTACATCAACCTTGAGCAACCCACACAAGTTCAACTACATGTTCGACACCACCAACCAAGGTATGTCATTCCATCTTAGAGAAGCTTTAATCCAAGTCATGAGCTAAAGCAACTCAACAAGATGCAAATACATCAAGATGCTTAAACGAAAAATGGCAACCCCATTTTGAGCTTAAACGATGAGTATGACCTATGATCAAGTGATCTCACTTGACTCCTAAGTCAATATACTCTAACATAGGTGACTTTTGTCGCCGACCATCTCTAGATGAAGTTCTCTTGTGTGCTTTTCTGTGTTTTTTGCATTTGTCTCATGCATATTTGTTTCCCCTTTCAAAAAAAAACTTCATCTAGATTTCTTTCTGTTTGTTCTGCATTTTCTGCATCCAATTCATTGCATATCATTCAGTAAATTCCTTGCAAATCCTTGTGAGATCTTACTAGTCTAGTGAGCTGAGGTGACAAGTGTTTTCTCTGTGATGAACTCGGTTTCACCGATTTGATGTTTTCGGTCCAACCGAATCCTTTCGGTAAAACCGAAGCATACCACTCGGTGCCACCGATTTCACAACAGGAAAAACAGTTTGCCACTTATTCTGTGTTTCTTCTGATCCAGCTCCACTCAATGAATCTTGTCCTCTACAAGCATCACATTTTTATCATTGCTTTGTACTGTGACTCAAGGACCAAACCCATTCAACAGATTCCAGAAAACCCTTCTTGGAAATTGATGTCAAAGGGGGAGATACAGATCACATCAAAGCTTATCATTCAGAGAGAGATCACATCAGAGAAAGAGTATATCACCTCCTTAGGGGGAGAGAGATCCTCAAGGGGAGAGAGAGATCTCCAGGGGGAGAGAATACTTAAGTAGAAAGTTTTCTCAAGGATCCCAGATGCTTGGTGTTCAAGAGGAGAGATGCCACATGTCTTCTTGAGGGGAGAGACATGTTCATATGATCTGTTGTGCTTATTTGCATTTGCTTGCATTAGCTCTGTTCATCATTTATATCTTTCAGCTCTGATTTTCTGTTGCCTATCTTCTCCCAATATCCCATGCTAGATTCAGGGGGAGCAAGACATCTAAGGGAAAGAAATCAGTTAATTCATTGCATATCTTTACTCTTGGGGACATGTCTAATCCAATGTGGTACTTAGTACTCACTCTCTACATGTCATCCCAGTCTTGGTATTCTTGTGGTTTCTTCTGTTTGCTCTGGCTAGTAGATATACCTGTGTTATCTAACCTTGTTTACGCAGGTTCATTCCATCCTAATCCAAGTCAAGACCACAAGGTAAGTATATGCATCACAATCATGTGTATGAGGAATTCTTGCTGATGTACATACTGTTTGCAAGAAGGACTCATGAGCATGAAGGTATTTTCTTTAATATTCTTTTCTCTGATGCATATGGCCAAGATACATGTAACACATTGCTTGCTCTATCATGATTATGCTCTCACATGCCTTTATATTCCATATTCACATGATTGCATACATGTAGGGGGAGCCTATGCTTGTTACATGTCTTTCCAAAGCTTTACTTGCTATTCTCTATATCTTTATCTAAAGCTTTGATGCATGTTGTCATCAATTACCAAAAAGGGGGAGATTGAAAGCACAAGTGCTCCCTAGGTGGTTTTGGTAATTAATGTCAACATATCTCTTGTTGGACTAACACTTTTATCTAGTATGTTTCAGATAAGTTCAACAATGGAGTGGCATGGACTAAAGGATGTGGGAACTCCTTCAAGATGCTAAGGACAAAGGATTGGCTCAAGCTTCAAGCTCAAGACTCTTCTTTTTACACTTTAGTGATCCAATATCACATTGAGTCTATAGGAAAAGCCAATACTATCAAGGAGGGATGAGGTGTTGCTTAATGAGTTTCTTGCTCCACAGTGCTTGGTGATATGCTCCAAAACCCTCAACTACTTTCCCACTTCCACACATATGTCCTAAAACCTAAAGTCAAACTCGGCCCCACTGATTCTTTTTATCCGGCGCCACCGAGTTCAAATGACATAGCCACTGCCACAAACCACTACTAGGGAAAACCTTATACACAGAATCTTAGCAGCAGCGCGGCACAAAAAGAAGCGCTACTGCTAATTAGCAGTAGCGCGGTTAAGAAAAACACGCTGCTACTAAGTTAATAGTAGTAGCGCGGGGTATAAAACCACTCTACTACTAAGTGGTTTCCACCGTGCTAACCGGAACAAGCAATAGTAGTAGAGCGGGATATAAACCCACGCTACTACTAAGTTGATAGTAGTAGCGCGGTTTATAAACCCCACGCTACTGCTATATAGTCCTCATCGTGCCCTCCCGCGACAGACCGCAGTAGCAGCATGGGGTATAAACCCAGCGCTACTACTATAGCTCGCGGAGGCCAAAGCCCAAATTCCCCTCCGCCTCGCCTGACCACTCCACCCGCTCTTCCTCTCCTTTTTCCTAAGTCCCCGGCGCCGCCGCCCGCCGTCCCCACCAAGCACCACCCGTCCCTCTCCCTCTCCCTCTCCACCCGTGCGCGCTACCTCCCCCAGCGCCCCGTCCCCCTCGCCGTCTCCTCCGGTGGACGGGGTCGGCCCCACGGCGCCGATGCGGGGCGACGTGTACCTGGGGCGGCAGATCGCGGCCGCGGCCGCGGAGGGAGTCTGCACGCGCGCGCCGGAGGAGGACGCCGAGAGGCACCGTCGCCGCAAGGAGAAGCGGAGGGCCCTGGCGAAGAAGACGCCCTTCCCTTTTCTCCCAAATCAATCAATCAATCCCTCCCTCCCTCCATCAATCACGCGGGCAGGGCAGGGCATCCCCTCCAAGATTTGATTTTGCTTCTAAATCTTTAGGGGAGGGAAAGGAAGGGAAGGGGCGATACAGGAAGGAAGATGGACCAGCAGGAGGAGGAAGTGTCCGTCTCCGTCAGCGTCACCGTCATCGTTCCTTCCTCCTTGCCGCCGGAGGAGGAGGAAGAAGAAGAGCAAGAAGAGGAGGATGACATGGCTGCGGTGAAGATGGCGCTGGGCCCTCAGGTTCCCCTCAAGGACCTCCTCCACCTCCACAAGGCAAGCAAAGCAACCTGCATCTGCATCTTTCTTTCTTTCTTTTTAATACTAGTAATAGATAATAGATACTGAAACTGCAAATGGATGGATGGATCTATGTAAATATGTAATGTAGGGGGAGGAGGAGGAGGACCAGTCGATGAATTTAAGGTTTCTTTGATGCTTACTCTGCAGCTAAAGTATTTGTTCGGTAATGCATGGATATAATTGTAGGATAGTAGAAGGTTGTTTGGTCCTGGGTCTGTTCTTGCATCCATGTGTCCTTTTTACGTAATGATGATTATCCGGTGTAGTAGTTCTTGTACAATTGTGCAAGGTGCCCGTAAAACCGAAGCGGTTGTTTTTTCTGTAAGCTCCACCGGTCCTTATTTGTATAGCACAGCCGCTTACTTACTTACTTAGCACCTCTGTCTGGTGCGGTGCTTAACTGAAAACAGGATGGTTTTTATTTTTACAAGCAAGCACCCCTCTAAGCAACCGCCTTGCATGAATAGTTACATGTGCGAATGGGAAGGCTGAGGCACTGACTGACTGTTGTACTTTGCTGTGTTTAAATTGTGCAGGGCCACCACCACCACCTGGTTCAATCTGATCTGATCTGATCTGAGAAGTGAAGCCAAAAGGAGTGGTGTGTAATGTTGTTGGTTGTTGTTCATAGTCAGACATGCCGCGTATGGACGTGGTTAGCTGCTCATCAACAAGATGTTGTTGTCCTCCTGGTAAATGTTTTGGCTGTCTAGATACACATGGTCATGGACCTATAGTTGTATGCTGCTGTCATAACCCTCTCTATCTTCATATGTGAGAGTCAACAATCCATGTAGCTGCAGAAGATTTCCTAGCTGTCAGTCGTGTTGAATTCTTTACCGTCGTAAATGAAGTTTTGGCACTGACAGAAGTTACCTGATGATGAAATATGTGGTAGTGGCCCGGGTGTGGTCGGGCTCGAATTCTCTGCTATGGGTTTGGAGGAGTAATGTTTCTGGTTCTGCAGATATTCAAGCTCTGGCGGACGGAGTGTCTGTGCGTGAGCAGCGAGACGGCGGCTAAGGCTAGCGTGGAAGAGGTACTCTTCAGTTGCTTCATTCGGTTTTACTTAGTTGTGTGTCCTTGTTGGATGTACATGTACCCCAGTTAAACATGTGTGGTGCTCACTTTGCCCAATTTCATGTTTAAGGATTAGCTATTGTAGGGCAGATGCTATGTAGAGAATCAATTAATTTCCTCTAGAAATGCTCGAGTAGTGATGTGGCGAAATTTGGAAATACTAGTTCTGCATCATGGCATGGATACTGTTAAGGGAGATATCATCTATTTATCCGGCCAAAGCGCATATGCGAAGCCTTTGATTCGAGGTAAAAATGGTGCATCGCCTCTCCCTACAAGGTGTTAGTTTTAGCATCTAGTTCTGCATCATGGCTGTAAACTGAACTTGGTTCAGTTAAAAACTGCACTGTCCAATTTGGACAGCAAGCTTAGATCTGAAAAATGAGTTAGCTAGGCTTAGAATTTTGAGTTGGCCCATTTACATAAGTTTTAGATAAAGTTCCAAGGTTTCTTTAGAGTATTTATTTGTGTTGTTTGGATGTACGGTTTGAGAGCAGCCATCAATTTAGTTTGCTGTCCCGAAATATATGTTCCTGGGTACAGTATTTTGATATGGGAGATTAGGCCCTGTTAGAGGTGGTATTAAAATAAAGTTACAACATGAAAATTTTAGAGGCTGTTCTGTAGATACTTAAACACATATCACTTGTCAGGTTTCGTTCGTTATATTAAATACTATGAAATTATCAAAGTGGGCTGTACTATGTTGGACAGAATTTTATGTTTGGACTTGGGTGAATGTAACAAGACTTATACTCTTAGATTTTGTCATAGTTGATGGTGTGAGGACTTATAATGTGATAAAGTATATACGTTGTTGCAACACCAAAATCAGTGAAATATATTTCCTTTTTTTGCTGCCGATGACATCTCCATAAAGTAAGGATTTAGATAACATCATATGTTCAGAGTTCAGTTCTTTTCTTATCTGAAACTAACATATTTTACAATGGGCATGATGGATGTTGCAGGTTCATTGATGACAACCAAGGGTTCATGCTCGGAAACGACTACATCTTGCTCCATGTTGTCGGCTCAGCTAGAGTCCTTAATCATGAGGAGATGGGACACGTCGATTTTTAGAGTACACTTGACAGGTGCATTTTGTGAAATTCTAGCCAGAAGATTGATAGCATGCTTGCCTGCTTGTTCTTTTCAGTTCAAATAAATGTTCCTTTTCTTGTTGAATCCAAAGTAGCTAGCGGAGATCAAGCGGAAAGGTTGTTGATTGTCCCAATGTTCTTCGACCATTTAGTTTGAATAGCCAGTGAGGAACTAAGCATATATTTTTGGCATGAGCCCCTTTAAATTGCTAGATGAGAAATAATCTTAACTTAATTAATGGGTCTTGTGAATTGGAATATACCATTTAGTTGAACTGATGCAATTTGTGTACTAACAAGTTTTCACTTTCTCGACATGGGCGCAGGGGTGATCGACGCTGGCTAGCACAGCCGGTGGGCGTTGTGCTCTTCAACCACTTAGAGGCAGACTTCTGTGTGAAGCTGGTGGCCATGTCGCGTAGATGATTGTCCAGGTGATTTCGACGCCGGAGGTCGCCGAGGTGGTGGACCTCGACGCCGCCGTCCGGGGGAGGGAGGATTCGGGTCCACGGGCGTCTAAGCTCCGAGCCTTGGTAGATACATCTAGGGAAGTTGTCTGTTTAGGTTGGTGATGGAACACGAGGGAAGGTACCCACCTTTCGATGATCATTGTGTGTGTCTGAAGTTAAATGGAATCTTGAGAATGTTATGTGACGTTGGTTTGGTTTGCATTGGACGTATTGCCATCCATGAATACTACATCTAACTTTTATTTTTTTTAATTCCTAAATTATTAGTAGTAGCGTGGGAAACAAATGAGCGTTACTAGTAGTTAGGTTAGTAGTAGCGTGGGAAATAAGAAATGAGCGCTACTAGTAGTTAGGTTAGTAGTAGCGTGGGATATAAGCGAGCGCTACTAGTAGTTAGGTTAGTAGTAGCGCGGGTGCACCCGCGCTGCTACTAACTTTTAGCTATAGCGCGATACTAGTAGCGCGGGTACCCGCGCTACTAGTAGCATTTTACCCGCGCTGCTAGTAGCCTTTTTCCTAGTAGTGAACCCTAGGCAAATCGGTCTCACTGATAGGGATCTCGGTCTCACCGAGATGGGATTGTAATCTCTCTGTGTATGTACATTACCAAAATCGGTCTCACCGAGTTTGAGTAATTGGTACTACCGAGATTACAATGCAAACTTCCTGGTTAACTTATTACCAAAATCGGTCTCACCGAGTTTGTGTAATCGGTCCAACCGAGTTTGCCTGACCAACTCTCTGGAAAGCTTATTACCAAAATCGGTCTCACCGAGTTTGTGTAATCGGTCTTACCGAGATTACGTTATGCCCTAACCCTAACCATATCGGTCTTACCGAGTTGCATTTCGGTCCCACCGAAAATCCTAACGGTCACTAAGTTTACTAAATCGGTCTGCCCGAGTTTGTTGATTCGGTCCCACCGAGTTTGGTAAATTGTGTGTAACGGTTAGATTTTGTGTGGAGGCTATATATATACCCCTCCGCCTCCTCTTCATTCATGGAGAGAGCCATCAGACTGAACCTACACTTCTAGCATACATTTTCTGAGAGAGAACTACCTACTCATGTGTTGAGGCCAAGATATTCCATTCCTACCATATGAATCTTGATCTCTAGCCTTCAACAAGTTGCTTTCCACTCAAATCTTCTTTCCACCAGATCCAAATCCTACGAGAGAGAGTTGAGTGTTGGGGAGACTATCATTTGAAGCACAAGAGCAAGGAGTTCATCATCAACGCACCATTTTTACTTCTTGGAGAGTGGTGTCTCCTAGATTGGCTAGGTGTCACTTGGGAGTCTCCGACAAGATTGTGGAGTTGAACCAAGGAATTTGCAAGGGCAAGGAGATCGCCTACTTCGTGAAGATCTATCGCTAGTGAGGCAAGTCCTTCGTGGGGGACGGCCATGGTGGGATAGACAAGGTTGCTTCTTCGTGGACCCTTCGTGGGTGGAGCCCTCCGTGGACTCACGCAACCATTACCCTTCGTGGGTTGAAGTCTTCATCAATGTGGATGTACGATAGCACCACCTATCGGAACCACGCCAAAAACATCCGTGTCTCCAATTGCGTTCGAATCCTCCAAAACCCTTCCCTTTACATTCTTGCAAGTTGCATGCTTTACTTTCCGCTGCTCATATATTCATTGCATGCTTGCTTGTTATGTATTGTGAATGTTAAACTTGTGCCTAAACTTCACTTAAACTTAAAGATCTTAAAAATTGCAACTTTGGTACTTAGTGTCTAATCACCCCCCCCCCTCTAGACACCTCTTCTCAAGGTCCTACAGGGTGTCGGATAGATGTAGGTGCAAATATCTCCATGCTCAACTCCTATTGCCGTGGTCGAAGGGGATGGCCCTTGCTCGACCTTCTTGTCGTCGTCTTGTTGTTGGAGGCCCATATGATGTGGCACCACATAGCTCGTCTCCATGACCGAAGGGAGTTTCGGCCATCTTCCTTGGGGGGCTTCCGAAGATGGAAGTGTCGCCCTCACTTGTAGGTGGTCGCCTTGGACTTGATGAAGTCGTTGTAGGCGTACTCGTGGGAAGTAGGCAAAGATGTCGTACGTCCAAAGGCAAAGATGCCTTGATAGCACTTGGCAAAGATGCCGAAGTGGTTGTTGTAGTCGTAGCACCTTCTTGGTGATGGTCGTCTCGCGGTCTTCTTTTGTGCTCATGAAGCGTCGACTTGGCGTGAAGTAGGGCTTGTTGGGACTTGTGCATTTGCGCTTGTGGAGCATCTTCATGATGATGATGTCGTTGTCGTGCTTGAGCTCGTAGAAGATGTCGTTCGTCGTCGTCGTGCACATGATGTTTGGAGGTGACTTGCTCTTCATGACGATGTTGATCACGAACGTGATGGTGGTCGCCATGTGGATGTGGACGAGGACGATTTGCACATGCATCGCTTTCACGCTCCGAAGACTTGTGGCTTGAATGTCGCCACCTTGAAGATGATGAAGGGAAAGAAGACTTGATCAAGGCTCTAATCTCCTCCATCCTTGCATCTTGCTCCTCTTTATGTGCAGAAAGCTTCTTGTCAATGTAGTCCCTTTTCCTTGCTTCGGAGTGACGAATGTTGATGGAGATGTTCTCGATGTGCTCTCGCAATCTTGATTGTGCGCCTTGCATTTGTCGTTGTAGATCGAAGATGGACGCTTTGTTGATGTAGTTGTTCACGCTGTCATTGTTGTCATAGACCGGAGATGAAATGCCTTGCCTATCCATCACAAGACTCTAGCAAATATGAGTGGGAGAAAGATAAGAACTTATACCAATGTACCTTGACCGATGTTGACAATGAATCAAGTTCACTCAAATGCGGACAATGAAATAGCACTATTGGTACCAATCCTTATCGGTTCTCACACCTACACAAGTAAAAGCTTATGGTGGAGCTCGGTGAGGATAGTGGCACAAAAATTTGATGCAAGATGTTAGCAAGAGTCAATAATGTTGGAAGAGATTCACAAATTCGCAAGTGAAACAAATGGACCAATAGCAATGTGTGGCACACGGAAACACACACACGGATAGAGAAATGGGGTCATGCAACCAAGGAATGAGCACAAAATGTGGAATCCACGGAAAACGCTCGTGTTTCACAACTCAAGAGAGATGCTAGCACGATTGCTCTATAGGCGGATAAGACACTTGTGCACAACCTATAAGATGCAAAATGGATAAACTTTCTATCCCAAGTATGCTATGTATGTATGGTTCCCGGTGTTTCTCTCAAGATGATCCAAGATGATCGGATATGACAATCTTATATGCAATGTGGTATGATGCTATGGCACTTGCTTACAAGCTTCTTTGCTCTCTTCCTTTTGCTTAAAAGCTTATTCTTCTTTTTTTTTGTATGGCCACTTTTGCACAATGCACAAACCAAGATAGCAATAGTGTATATGCGGGAACAAACTTGTGACACAGGATATGATACCAATATACGCACCACGATGATATGGTATGTATGCTATGGGAACTATGATCACTAATGTGCACAAGTAACTTTGCCGGCAATACTCAAATGGCTAGTCTCGATAGGCAAGTAATGCAAAATGGGCTAGGGGTTATCAATGCAATTTGCAAGGGGAATATACAATGGTGTCATCGAGGTTACCATCCTTTGTGATGACGAGTGGCGGTGTTCTTGATGTAGATACCAAGATGATGGAGACTCGTCCCTAAGTAGCCGAAACACCTTAGGAAACGGAAAAACCGCGAACTCAAAATCTCAAGGACAAAAGTCAAATGGTGGTAGCGGAAAGCGGTGGTTGTTTGCACTTGGCAATGCAGAAGTGGGATGATGGGTTATGCGAGTCAATGTTGAAGTTGATGTCCCTAAGTAGCCGAAACACCTTAGGAGACACAAGCCACAACTCAAAATTGGGTTAAGTTAGGGTGGAAATGTATGGTGGGCACGTCTATGCGGAAGTGGTGGTGGTGGTTGATGAAGAAGCAATTGTCCCTAAGTAGCTGAAACACCTTAGGAGACTCGAATCACTACTGAAGCAACCACTAATGCTAAGGGCTAGGTTGAGCTTGTTTGAGTTGATCAAGATGGGTTAGGTTGCGGTGATCGGTGGTGGCTATGCGGATTATATGGTGGTGGCCCTAGGCAAAGATGCCAGTATTCAAAAAAATTGATGGAGTCAAATGATGTTGGTGGTATTTTTGTGGGATGGGGGATGTCAATAGCTTCAAAACAAGCTAAAGAATGTCAAAATCGGAGTTCGGATGAATTAGTTATGGACAAAACAAAAATCAGCCAAAGTCTGAAACTACAGGTTACGGACGCCCGTAAATAGACGGATGTCCGGTCGCCGGACGTCCGTTCAGGTCGGAAATCCGTAAATTCGGTTCGGGTTAGGGGTTCCGGTCGTCTGGGAAAGGACGGACGTCCGGTCGTTCCTAGTGCTCCGGACGTTCGTAAAACGGCGGTCGTCCGATGGGTCGGGGTCAACGCGAGATCCGAGATCCGGGGCGCGATTTTGAGCAGAAAATGGAGATTTTGGGGTCAAAATTGAAGAGATTTTGTGGATGAAAGATGGGGAAACTTGGGGAGATGCTAGATCCACTCGAAACCAAGCAAATCCACGGATCAAAATCAACAAAACATCATCAAAACCAACAAATCACAAAAAAAATTGGGGGCTATTTTTGGTGGAGATTTCCGGATTTAGGACTAAATCAACAAAATCAAGCTAGAAAAAGAGGGGTAGGGGCTCCAAAAACGTGATCAACCTGGCTCATGATACCAAGATGATGTAGGGCGGAACCCTATGTGGACGATCTTTCACGTTTGGAGTGGATCCTACGGGGGAACATGATTGACACACGGAAAACACAAGGGAGAACACGGCGGAAACGAGAGAATCACTAAACTGACAAGTAATCGATCACACAAGGGCTAGATCATAGAAAGCATAAGGTAACACATGATCCAAAATCAACAAGGAGAGGATACAAAGGGAACCGTTCTTCTCCGTGAGGAGGTCTTGATTGTCTTCCCTTGAAGGGGTCTTGAACCCGCCTGGGGGATCTTCTCTGAAGAGGTCGTGAGCTCCGAGGAGAAGTGACCAAGTGGATGAGCAAGGCTCTCACACAAAATATGAGCTAAACCATTGCTAACCTTAACTAGGAGGAGGTGGAGGAGTATATATAGTCTAGGTGAATGAAAGGGTAAGTGGCCTCGGCCCAACACACGGGCGGACGCACAGGCGTCGGACATCCGGAGGACGTCGGTCGTCCGGAGCTTCGGGACGGTCCGGACATCCGTAGATCGTTGGACTTCCGTAGATTTGGCTCGGGTGGAGAAGTGCTGGACGTCCGGAGGGGTTCGGTCGTCCGGCCTAGGAGTCGTCAGACGCCCGGTCCTGGTCGGACGTCCGGCCACTGTAGCGTGCGTTGGCCTGGTTTCCTTGGGCTGGCGTGACCTTCAAGGGCCGGATGTCCGGGCTGGGCCGGTCGTCCGGGGGCTGTATCTTCGGGCAGCTCCTTCTCTTGGTCCTTGTACTTCGCGTCCTCGCTAGCACTTCTGTTGGATGTGGTGGCTCCGTGGCTTTCCTCTAAGTACCTGATCATGCATAGCACACACGTGGGAGGTAGTAGCCATGTCTCACATGTAGAAAGTGAAGGTTCGGAGAGGAGCGAGTTCACCTTGTGTCCAATGGCGTATGTTTGAGGTCTCGTCATATGTCCTCTTGGGGTTTGGAGAGTAGTTGGAGTGTACATGGGGATGAATATGGGATGCTCCGCATCAATTGGTCTTTACTTGGTGTGCATGAATTGTTCTTTTATGACATGCCGATGCATAGGAAGAGAGCTAGACTTCGTTGTTGCATGATATATGTTACTTTGTGCTCACTACTAAATTACAAATCATTGTTAATTAAAATTGTCTTTGATATACCTTGGGATCCGGGTGGATCCATTACTTGAGCACTATATGCCTAGCTTAATGGCTTTAAAGAAAGCGCTGCCAGGGAGACAACCCGGAAGTTTTAGAGAGTCATTTATTTATGTTGAGTGCTTTTATGTAGTTTAAAAAGAAAATAAAATAAAAAGGGGAATCTAAAACTTTTCAAAAAGGAAAGTGAAAGTGAGAAAGACAAGCATTGTTGAAGTGGGAGAGCTCCTTGAACTTTGTTCATGCTCACGGAAACGTTGTGAATCTTAATTATAGAAAATTTTCATCAAAAATAATTATCCCCTTGTACAATTCCATTGTATTATAAAAATAATCTGCTAAGGTTTGCCTTTAGGATGTTTACAATGCTTGTTGGTTTGTACGGTGCAGGACAGAAACTTTGGCTGTACTGCATGATTTTAATTTTTTTTACTGGAACGTCAAACGGTTCTGATTCTTTTTGCACTGTCTTGTTGTACAAATTGTTTATTTTTTGTAATTTTTGTAGAATTGTTGGGGTACCAGAAGTATGGTGAATATTCAGATTGCTACAGACTGTTCTGTTTTTGACAGATTCTGTTTTTGATGCATAGTTTACTTGTTTTGATGAAACTATCAAGTACTATCAGTGGATTAAGCCATGGAAAAGCTATATTACAGTAGACACAATGCAAATACAAAATATGAATTGTTTTGCTACAGTACTTAGAGTAGTGATTTGCTTTATTATACTAATGGATCTTACCGAGTTTCTTGTTAAAGTTTTGTGTGGATGAAGTGCTTGATCGAGGAAGTCTTGGAGCGTCTTTTGCATTTAATTTTCACTTTTCTTTTATGCACCATGCTGGTATGAGATAGTCCTTGGTTGATTTATAGAATGCTCATTGCACTTCACTTAAATCTTTTGAGTATGGCGTTATAGAATGCTTCATGTGCTTCACTTATATCATTTGAAGTTTGGATTGCCTGTTTCTCTTCACATAGAAAACCGCCATTTGTAGAATGCTCTTTTGCTTCACTTATATTTGTTAGAGCATGGGCATATCTTTTGTAGAAAGAATTAAACTCTCTTGCTTTACTTATATCTATTTAGAGAGATGACAGGAATTGGTCATTCACTTGGTTAGTCATAAAATCCTACATAAACTTGTAGATCGTTGAGTATGATATGTTTGATTCCTTGCAATAGTTTTGCGATATAAGGGTGGTGATATTAGAGTCATGCTAGTGGGTGCCTGTGTATTAGTAGAAATACTTGTGTTGAGGTTTGTGATTCCCGAAGCATGCACGTATGGTGAACCGCTTTGTGATGAAGTTGGAGCACAATTTTATTTATTGATTGTCTTCCTTATGAGTGACGGTCGGGGACGAGCGAAGGTCTTTTCCTACTAATCTATCCCCCTAGGAGCATGCGCATAGTACTTTGTTTTCAATGGCTTGTAGATTTTTGCAATAAGTATATGAGTTCTTTATGAATAATGTTGAGTCCATGGATTATACGCACTCTCACCCTTCCACCATTGCTAGCCTCTCTTATGTCGTGCAACTTTCGCCGGTACCATACACCCACCATATACCTTCCTCAAAACAGCCACCATACCTACCTATCATGGCATTTTCATAGCCATTCCGAGATATATTGCCATGCAACTTCCATCATCATCATACACATGACTTGAGCATTCATTGTCATATTGCTTTGCATGATCGTAAGATAGCTAGCATGATGCTTTCATGGCTTGTCCATTTTTTGATATCTTTGCTATGCTAGATCATTGCACATCCTGGTACACCGCCGGAGGCATTCATATAGAGTCATATCTTTGTTCTAGATATCGAGTTGTAATATTGAGCTGTAAGTAAATAGAAGTGTGATGATCATCATTATTAGAGCATTGCCCCAGTGAGGAAAGGATGATGGAGACTATGATTCCCCCACAAGTCGGGATGACACTCCGGACTTCAATTTTTTTCCAAAGAAGCCCAAATAAAAAAAGGGGGCCAAAGAAGCCCATCCTAAAAAAAGAGAAAAAGAGAGAAGGGGCAATGTTACTACCCTTTTACCACACTTGTGCTTCAAAGTAGCACCATGTTCTTCATATAGAGAGTCTCCTATGTCATCACTTTCATATACTAGTGGGAATTTTCATTATAGAACTTGGCTTGTATATTCCAACGATGGGCTTCCTCAAATGCCCTAGGTCTTCATGAGCAAGCAAGTTGGATGCACACCCACTTAGTTTTCAGTTTGAGCTTTCATACACTTATAACTCTAGTGCATCCGTTGCATGGCAATCCCTACTCCTCGCATTGACATCAATTGATGGGCATCTCCATAGCCCGTTGATTAGCCGTGTCGATGTGAGACTTACTCCCTTTTTGTCTTCTCCACATAACCTCCACCATCATATTCTATTCCACCCATAGTGCTATATCCATGGCTCACGCTCATGTATTGCGTGAAAGTTGAAAAAGTTTGAGAATACTAAAGTATGAAACAATTGCTTGGCTGACACCGGGATAGGCATGAGGGGTACCTTGTGTTAAGAAAAGGGAGCATACAAGACTATATGATTTTGTAGGGATAACGTTCTGAAGCATTGATATTTTGAAAGACATGATTGTTTGTTGGGATGCCCTAAGTATTATTGTTTTTGTGTCAAATGATAGACTATTGCTTTGAATCACTCGTGTCTTAATATTCATGCCATGATTAGACTTATGATCATGATTATGCTAGGTAGCATTCCACATCAAAAATTATCTTTTTTATCATTTACCTACTCGAGGACGAGCAGGAATTAAGCTTGTGGATGCTGATACGTCTCCATCGTATCTATAATTTTTGATTGTTCCATGCTAATATTATTCAACTTTCATATACTTTTGGCAACTTTTTATACTATTTTTGGGACTAACATATTGATCTAGTGCCCAGTGCCAGTTCCTGTTTGTTGCATGTTTTATGTTTCACAGAAACTCAATACCAAACGGATTCCAAAGGGGATAAAAACGGACGGAGAATTATTTTGAAATGTTTGTGATTTTTGGGAGGAAGAATCAACATGAGACGGTGCCCGAGGGGGCCACGAGGCAGGGGGCACGCCCTGGACCCTCGTGGGCACCCCGTAAGGCGGTTGACACTCTTCTTTTGCCGCAAGAAAGCTAATTTTATGAGAAAAATCTGGGCGAAAGATTCACCCCAATCGGAGTTACGGATCTCCAGATATAAAAGAAACGGTGCCAGGGCAAAATCTGAAAACGCAGAAACAGAGAGAGACAGAGAGATAGATCCAATCTCGGAGGGGCTCTCGCCCTTCCCACGCCATGGGAGCCAAGGACCAGAGGGGAAACCCTTCTCCCATCTAGGGAGAATGTCAAGGAAGAAGAAGGAGGAGGGCTCTCTCCCCCTTGCTTCCGGTGGCACCGGAACGACGCCGGGGGGCCATCATCATCACCGCGATCTTCACCAACACCTCCGCCATATTCACAAACATCTCCATCACCTTTGCCCATCTATATTCAGCGCTCCACTTTTCCGCAACCCTCTGTACCCTCTACTTGAACATGGTGCTTTATGCTTCATATTATTATCCAATGATGTGTTGCCATCCTATGATGTCTGAGTAGATTTTCGTTGTCCTACCGGTGATTGATGAATTGCTATGATTGATTTAATTTGCTTGTGGTTATGTTGCTGTCCTATTGTGACCTCCATGTCACGCAAGCGTGAGGGATTCCCTCTGTAGGGTGTTGCAATACGTTCATGATTCGCTTATAGTGGGTTGCCAGAGTGAGAGAAGCATAAACCCGAGTAAGGGGGTTGTGGCGTATGGGATGAAGGGGACTTGATGCTTTAATGCTATGGTTGGGTTTTACCTTAATGATCTTTAGTAGTTGCGGATGCTTGCTAGAGTTCCAATCATAAGTGCATATGATCCAAGAAGAGAAAGTATGTTAGCTTATGCCTCTCCCACATAAAACTTGCTATCGGTCTAGTAAAGTAGTTAATTGCTTAGGGACGATTCCACAATCCTATCACCACTTTTCCACACTCGCTATATTTACTTTATTGCTTATTTATATAAACATCCCCTAGTTTATATTTACGTGCTCTTTATTATCTTGCAAACCTATCCAACAACACCTACAAAGTACTTCTAGTTTCATACTTGTTCTAGGTAAAGCAAACACTAAGCATGCGTAGAGTCGTATCAGTGGCAGATAGGACTTGAGAGAATATTTGTTCTACCTTTAGCTGCTCGTTGGGTTCGACACTCTTATTTATCGAAAGAGGCTACAATTGATCCCATATACTTGTGAGATATCATTTCGCTGCGTGTGGACTCCGTTTGGTATTGATTTCCTACGATGTAAAAAACATGTAGAAAACAGTAACTGGCACTGGGCACTATGTCAATAGGTTAGTACCAAAAAATGTATAAAATGACTATAAAATGATTGTAAAACATCCAAGAATGATAATATAATAGCATGGAACAATAAAAAATTATAGATACGTTGGAGACATATCAATCTACTCAAAGCATCATAGGATGGTAACACATCATTGGATCATAATGTGTGGCATAAAGCACCATGTTCAAGTAGGGGATTACAGCAGGGTGTGGGAGAGTGGACCGCTTAAAAGAGACGAGGAAGGTGATGAAGATGGTGATGTTGATGAAGACGATCGCCGCTGTGATGGTTCCCCCGGCGGCACTCCGGCGCCAAGAGAGAGAGGGGGAGAGAGTCTCCCCCTTGGGCTTCCTTCTCCATGGCCTCCAGTGATGATGGCCCCCTTCGGCAGGGTACTAGAGAGGGCCTAGATTGATTTTTTCGTGGCTACAGAGGCTTGCCGCGGGGGAACTTCCGATCTAGGGTTCTTTTCGGAGGTTTGGGTATTTAAAAGAATTTTTGGCGTCGGTCTCACATCAAGGGGATGCCCAAGGGGCCCACAAGTCCTCAGGGCGTGCCCTGGGCTGTAGGGCATGCCTAGAAGGCTTGTGGCCTCCTCGGCCACTTCCTGGCCCAGCTCCGGTCCTTCAGGGGTCTCTTTTGGTCCATAAAAAATCACCGTTAATTTTTAGCCCATTCCGAGAACTTTTATTTCTGCACAAAAAACGACACCACGGTAGTTTTGCTGAAAATAGCGTCAGTCCAGGTTAGCTCTAATCAAATCATACCAAAAATACATAAAATTGTTGTAAGTAGACGTACAACCAGTGCAGCAGAACGTACAACCAGTGCAGCCAGTGCAGCAGAACATGTGGAAGTAGAGGATTCACGCAGTGTCCATGAGGAAGGTCGACCTGCAGAAAAGTTAGTCCGTGCCAATGCCTTCCGATCGTGCACTTCACGTTCAGCTTTGCAAGCAAGATGGAATAAACGAGTGATATTGTTATACTCCTTATACTCTAAAATGGTCTGAATCTCTCTATTTAATCCACCCATAAAACATGCAAGCATAACTTCATTATCCTTAAAAATACCACATCTGATCATGCCAGTTTGTAATTCCTGATAATATTCCTCTACAGAGTTTTTTCCTTGTCTTAAACGCTGCAATTTTGTAGTAATTCACGTTGATGGAACCCAACGAGTACGCATAGCAGTTTTCAAAGCAGCCCAAGTAGTTGGGATATTATTCAGATATAATCTACGATGTTCAGACCATCACACACAAGCAAAACTAGTGAAAGCACAAAGAGTTGCAGCAACACGTCTCTCCTCGGGATATTATAAACATGTGAAACGTTGTTCAGTTTTTAACTCCAAGTAATATATATATATATATATATATATATATATATATATATATATATATATATATATATATATATATCAGGAACATATCTACCCTCAAATGGTGGAATATTCAATTTTAGTTTAGGAAGATGGTCAAGATCTCGTCCCTGAGGTGGTGGTGCAGCCCTACCGTCGCGATTATATGCATGTGGACGACCTGGTGGTGGTGCTGGTGGTTCCAGGTAGTTCTGATTTTGATCAACCTCATCCTCATAAACGTCCTCCTCCTTGGCAGCAAAAGGAGCAGGAGCCACAGAAGCATCAACAGTAGGTGTAGCGGCACCAGAAGTTTGACCAGGCCCAAGGGGAACGCACAGTGCAAGTCCCACTTGATTTGGAAGGCGACGATGTTGTTGTTGTTGTTGGTGGTGGTGGTGGTAGTGTTGGTGTTGGTGTTCTTGTAGAGGTGTGACAGGTGCAGCTGGCGGTGGTTGTGGAAGACGCGCGAGCAATTCATTAAACTTGTTATCAAGCTTTGTTTTGAACGTCTTCTTAATGCCACTATCTTCTCCATGGCCTCTTCAAATCGTAGCACATCTTGCACCTGTCCACTCATCATTTGCTGAAACATATCATGTAACTCTTTGTTCATCATGTTCTCCTAGTCAGTCTCGTCGGTTTGTGATCTTGCCATGGTTAGCGGCAATAGAAACACACAAGAATATGATCCTATATACTACTATGAAGTGGTGGTGCTGGTGGTGTATCACAAATCCGTCAATCGAATCTCAAAGTCTTACCAGTTCTTACCAAGCAGCAAGCCGTGATCAGCAACCGTTGTGGTCAAAACTCTCAAAAGCTTGGATAGAGCGATTGCCAGGTGGTGTCAAACACATGATGTAGATGTATGTGGAGCTGGAAAGGCTTAATATATGGTAGCAAAAAGGGCCAGCAATAATTAATTCATAGATGCAATGTTGAATAAATGCTCAATGATGGTACTATGCTGGTCTTAGGCTAGACCATGCTAGAGACGTGAGCCTAGAACACTAACAAAATCATGGTGCGACACGTAAACAAGGGAAAAGCACACTCTGGATTTTTTTCTTTATTTTGGCGCTATTTTATTTTTGCGGAAATCACTATAATGGTGTGTGTCTCAAAACTCTTCCCAAGTCAAAATAACAGGATAGGCATGAAATTTTTTTTGACTATTTTTTTTCAAAAACCAGGTCAGCGACGACCAAAAAGTGCGACAAAAAATCACTATGATGGTGAGTGTCTCAAAACTCTTCCCAAGGCCTAAAAACAGGATAGGGAAAAAATTTGACCGCCGAAATTTTGGCCTAAAAACTTTCCGGGGGTCTCTAGACTTGTTTTTTGGAATCACCCTTCTTCTGCAGAAGGAGAAAGATTGATGAAACTTGAAACCTACTAAGACAAGGAAACAAAAATCTAACTACAGATGTATCTCAAAAGGAAACCAAATATGGGATGGACTCGGATTGGTGGTGGACAGACGGATGTTTATGTAGACTCAGAGTGGTGGTGGACAGACAGATGTATATGTGGACTCGAATTGCTGGTGGACAGGCGGATGTATATGTGGACTCGGATTGGTGGTGGACAAGCAGATGTATATGGCAGGAGCAATGACGATGGGGCGGCGGCGGAGTGACAACTTGTGAACAGAATTCGAAACTCCAAGGGATTTGACGCTAAGACCAACAACTCGACATGGTGATGCAACCACAAATTCAACAAAGCAAAACTCTAAAAATACTATGCAAAGGCTCAGATTGGTTCAGATAGGATGAACTAACCCTAATTTTTGGCTTTTTTGTGGACTCTAGGTATAAAGAACAGATGCAATCTAGACTACGAAAAACTGGTAGAATCTCGCTGAGCAACCTGGATATCTGATACCACTTGATAGAGGCAAAGGTGTCCCGTCTTTCGATGAGATGGTGGCTATCATTTTTGGTTGAGTAGATTTTGACGATCCAACTATGAACGTACGAGGACGTCCCGCCTTAGAAATCGCTAAACCAACTCCGAGAGGTTATTGACCACAACGGAGCATGATCAACCTGATCACGAGGGTATGTTTCCTACACGCAATCGAAGAACAAGCAAGAAACTAAAATTGCAATCTGGATATTGTGAAAATAAGAGGAAAGCTTTAATTAATGAAGGTGGGATTCTGTGACATCTTGGTCTGGTCGTTGAACACAAACGAAGTACACGAAGTTGCAGCTCTGGTGAACTTTTAATCTAAACAAAACCCAAAGTCTAAATGACGCCCTAGGGGCTGTATATATGGAGGAAGAGGGGGGATGGATTTTGTGACCCCTTGGAGAAGGGGTCCGAAACCTACCCTAACTCTTGTTTCCCCACACATACGGACTCTAAAAACATCCTATACTCAAGTGTTCCGAAATTACATGGGCCTGGCCCAAAAATAAGGTGGCGCGGCACCTAAAATATGCTATGGACGAAATTTAGGAAAGGCCGTCTTGTGTATTTCATCCATGTCCTTGTATGTCATCAAGGAGGCTTCAAAGTGCTAAAATCTGCACTAGAGACATTGTCCCGGTTCCCTTCGCATGCGTCTTCATCTCCATGCTTGTTTATGCTCCAGTGTTCATCCCTCTTGTCCATGCTAGGCCCTTCATTAGTAATCAACACAAATATCCAATTTAGGCAGCATCATATTCTCATGAACATTAGTATTGTTACCGAGAAACGAAAGTACCTGGTAATTCAATTGGCATGCGCGAGCTCTAGTGATTGGTCCAGTATGTATAGCAGCACGGGCTGTGGGTGGTATTGATGTCCTCATCACCTTATATCGAAGATTGACGCACGCTCATCAGCGTGACACAATATTTTTTAAATATGTTCAGTCGCCTCATGGGAGCACAACCTAGGTCCTGTTAGAGAGTCGCCAAGGGCAGTTCCCAATGCACGGAACACATAGAGTGTCGCTGCTTCTAGACTCCCATGCCTATTGACTAGTATGGGCCTTTGAAGGTCCCTCGGACTCTGAATATCGGCATTTCTAACTCTCCAAGCAAAGCTAGTAGGGAGTGAGTGATTTACATGTCCATGGGGTGCCTTATATAGCCTAGGGGTACTTTATAAATGACCAATATACCCTTAAAGTAAGGAGGTGATGGGGTAGAACTAGGTAATTTTTTGTCTTTTGGCCTGTATGGCTAGTTGGGCTTGTTGGAAATATGAGCAATTTACCGAGTGATTTTATTAACAGAAATACTAGATAAAGCATGGCTAGTATAGCAGTGTTAAAATAAGCCATGCGATTTGACAAAGAGAAGGTAAATAGCATGTTCATATATGAACCATAACTAAGCATATCTAAAGCAGACAGTATAGCAGGTTGCAGATATGAAATAGAGTCTAACATGTCTAGAGCAAATACTAGAACAAGGAACTATAGCAGAACCTCCAATAGAAAGGGGAGAAACACGTACGTGACAGTAGCAGGAGCAGAGGCACTAGACTTGGGGTCGGTGTCCTCCATGTCGTCGAGGAGGTTGTCGATGTCGGGGAAGTAGTCGCCGTTGGGGAAGAAGTCGTCAGAGTCCGGGGTGTCCGTGATGAAGGATCCAGTAGTCGCGCAGAGCGCTCCCCGAAAACCTTATCACCCTTCTCCCGTACAGGACTCAAAAGGTGCGGTTCCGGAGGCCTACTGTCCTGACCAGCGGTGCACGCTGCAAGCCGGGATGAGGAAGAACGTAACAGTAGCGCAGTGCTCAGGAACTTGTGGCAAGAGGAGGAAGAGATTCTGGTGCGTCTCTCTGAGAGGAGCGACCTCCCTTTTATAGGCGCAAGAGAAGGAGGCGAGAGGCTGCACCGGGAGCTGAAGGGAACGCGGGAGACGAAACGAACAGGCAGCAGCCGAAGAGGCGCGCCGTTTGGATTCAGTGTCCGGTACAGAAAAAATGTTTCAGCTTCTGAGTGACCTTTCGTATACCCGTAGTGTGTGGCAAAAATTTAGACATCGGCTCGGCTCATTCCTGGAACCCGCGGTGCGTCATGACGAGGCGAGGCGTGGCGTGGCGAGGCGGGCGGCGGAGGAGGTGCGCGCGTGGATGTCCCTCTTATTCTCATGCTCATACAAGTGGGGAAAGAACCTCCCTTATAAGGAGGTCCAACTCCCACTCAACTAGCAATGTGGGACTAAACATTAGTAGTATCCCTTGCCTTGCACAAATGGGCTAAGTGGGCCTCTAGGATTTATTTAGGAATTTCTGAAATAGTTATTAGGCTGTCCCAAAATAGACTAAATTCCAGCAATCCCCCACCAGATCCCAGAGGCACACACAATTTGCCTTTGGTTCCAAAACACTGTTTTATATACCGATACTGCAGTGGAGACTGTTATGTTGAACTTACACCTAGAACTCTATGCTACACTAGTAAGCAACTTGAACAGTGGACTGGGCCTTGAACTGCAAGTTTTCTGTGAATCTAGCTTCACATAAAGCCTTGACCGATACGTGGCTACCGTGGGTCTTCCCCGCAGGTGGAGCTTATGCGTCATACTCCGAGACCTTTCATGAGTTTACTAGAGAGAACCCTACTCTCATAGATTGCGACGTTTAACAATCAGACTCATATAGGTGCGTTCTTCAAAAGATGTTCTGCAGGACAACATCTCTGCTTCAAAGAGCCACTTAGAACACATTAAGATATACATCAACCTGCCATGCAGATTAGGAGAGTATTGCATCTTCATGGAGTGGTATTTTAACAGTAAGGATACTCTCCTCTCAGTTGACCAACAGCTTGTCTTCCACATCTAATTCACGGGATCTCCGATCACAAAGAATAGGTTACCACTGTGAACAACTCATATTGTGGGTCTCATACCCATCTCCCTCGATGCATTATCTATCACATTACGTGATAGACCCTTAGTAAAAGGATCTGCCAGATTTTTAGACGTTTGGATATAATCCAATGCAATAACTCCGGAGTTTTTCATTTTTCTGACAGACTTTAACCTTCTCTGAACGTGTCTTGATGACTTCATGTTATCCTTTGAGCTGCTCACTTTAGTGATCACAGTTTGATTGTCACAGTTCATAAGGATACCCGGTACAGGTTTCTCAACTACCGGCAAGTCATTCAAGAGCCGACGAAGCCAATCTGCTTCGACCGTAGCTGTATCTAGTGCTGTGAGTTCTGCTTCCATTGTTGACCTCGTTAAGATGGTCTTCTTGCAAGATTTCAAAGAAACAACGCCACCTCCATGAGTGAATACATATCCGCTCGTGGCCTTTATCTCATCAGCATCTGAGATCCAGTTTGAGTCACTATACCCTTCAAGCACCTTTGGGTGCCCGGTGTAGTGAATTCCATAATTTGCAGTGCCTTTCAAATAACGCAAAACTCTCTCTAGAGCTTTCCAATGCACATCTCCTGGTTTTGAGACAAACCGGCTCAGCTTGCTAACAGCAAAAGAGATGTCAGGTCTTGTAGCACTGGCTAAGTACATAAGCGAGCCAATGATCTGAGAATATTTCAATTGGTCTCTAGCAATTCTTCGATTCTTTCGAAGCAACACACTAGTATCATATGGTGTTGGAGATGGCTTGCAGTCACTGTAGCCAAAGCGACTCAAGATCTTTTCCACATAGTGGGATTGAAGCAATGTAATCCCACCATCATCGTCTCTCAACAACTTGATGTTCAGAATGACATCAGCCACTCCTAAATCCTTCATCTCAAAACAGCGAGATAGGAAATCCTTGACCTCCTTAATAACATTCAGATTTGTTCCGAAAATCAGTATGTTATCAACATACAAGCAAAGCATAACTCCCTCGCCCCCACCATGGCGATAGTACACACATTTGTCAGCTTCGTTCACAACAAAGCCTGCAGCTGTTAAAGTTCTTTCGAACTTCTCATGCCACTGTTTGGGTGCTTGCTTGAGTCCATACAAAGACTTCAGCAACTTGCACACTTTCCCTTCCTGACCATCTATTACAAACCCATCTGGTTGTTCCATATAAATTTCCTCATCCAACTCTCCATTTAGGAAAGCAATCTTAACATCCATTAGATGAACGAGAAGACCATGTGAGGCAGCTAGTGAAAGTAGAACTCGAATAGTGGTCAGTCGAGCCACAGGTGAGTAAGTATCAAAGAAATCTTCACCTTCCTTTTGGGTATAACCCTTAGCCACGAGCCGAGCCTTGTACTTTTCGATAGTACCATCAGGCCTAAGCTTCTTCTTGAATACCCATTTGCATCCTATAGGTTTGCACCCATAAGGACGATCAGTTATCTCCCAAGTTTCATTCGCCAAGATGGAATCCATCTCGCTACGAACCGCTTCCTTCCAGTAGTCAGCATCTTCAGATGCATAGGCCTCTGAAATAGAACTGGGAGTGTCATCTATGAGATACACAAGAAAATCATCACCAAAGGACTTTGCAGTCCTCTGTCTCTTGCTCCTAGTAGGAACTTCATTGTTCTCCTCCACAGGACTTTCAAAGTGTTCCATCGAAATGGCAAGTTCAATAATTATAACTGGTTCCTGATTCGATGAACTAGGCATCTCCTGATTAGATGAGGTAGCCATATCCTTCATGGGAAAGATATCTTCAAAGAAAGTCGCATCATTCGACTCCATGATCGTACCGACATGCATGTCAGGTACCTCAGATTTTACAACCTAGAATCTATAGCCAATGCTATGAAAAGCATATCCCAGGAAAACACAATCCACAGTTTTTGGTCCCAGCTTCCGCTTCTTTGGAATTGGCACATTGACTTTCGCCAAACAACCCCAGGTTCGTAGATAAGAGAGCTTTAACCTTTTATTTTCCCATTCCTCGAATGGAGTTATCTCTTTGTTCTTTGTGGGAACTCAGTTTAGGACATGACATGCAGTCAATATCGCCTCCCCCACCATGCCTTGAAGAGACCCGATGTGTCTAACATGGCGTTAACCAAATCAGTTAGAGTACGGTTCTTTCTTCCGGCCACCCCATTTGACTGAGGTGAGTAGGGAGGAGTCCTCTCATGGATTATACCATGTTCCGCACAAAAAGCATCAAATTCATTGGAAAAATACTCTCTACCACTGTCGGACCTAAGCCTCTTGATTTTTTGATCAAGTTGGTTTTCCACTTCAGCTTTATAGATCTTGAAAAAGTTCAAGGCCTCATCCTTAGATTTCAGAAGATACACACGGCAGTATCTAGTGGAGTCGTCAATTAACATCATGAAATATTTCTTTCCACCTTTTGTCAAAACACCATTCATTTCACATAGATCTGAATGTATAAGTTCTAGTGGTGCAAGATTTCTTGTCTCCGCAGTGACGTGAGACTTACGAGGTTGCTTAGCTTGCACACACACTTGACACTTAGATCCCTTGACAGTGCTGAAACTAGGGATTAAGTTCAACTTTGCTAGTCGCGACATGCAACCAAAGTTAACATGACAAAGACGTGAATGGCACACCTTTGATTCACTATTGTTGCAAATATGATTAACAACTTTATTGCAAACGTCTGATAAGGATAAACGAAATAGGCCTCCTGACTCATAGCCTTTACCAACAACAAATCAAAGACAAGCTTATAGCCATCTCTACACAGAAGAGATCCGCTAACAAGATTTTTATTGACGGAGGAGACATAATGCACGTTCTTCAGCCGCACGATCTTCCCCGAAGTAAACTTCAGATCGACCGTGCCAACACCACGAACAGAAGCACTTGAACCGTTGCCCATCAGCACGGTTGAAGTCCCTGCGGTCTGATAAGATGAAAACATGGAAATATCACCGCATACATGCACATTAGCACCCGTGTCAATCAACCAATCAGGAGAATGACATACTGAAAGAATAGTGGGAAATATACCATACCCAGCATCCTTCATGTCAGTGTCTCCAATGACAACATTAGCGGTCTTGCCGCCTTTCCCAGGATGACGCTTGTCATAGCGATTGGGGCAACTAGGAGCCCAATGATCAGGATCTCCACACACATGACAAGCACCTTTCTTCTTGTCATTCTTCTTCTTGAAGTTCGTGTGCTGCATAGCCTTGTTCTTCCCATCAACTTTGCTTTACCATCAAACTTGCCCTTGTTCTTGAACTTGTGGGACTGGAAGTTTTTCTTCTGTACCAGATTGGCACTAGATCCTCCCTCAATACCTCGAGCACGTGTGTCCTTTGCTCTCGCCTTTTCTTCCACATCAAGAGTACCAATGAGATCCGGAACGGAAAACTCCTGTCTCTTATGCTTCAGTAAGGTAGCAAAGTTCCTCCATGAAGGAGGAAGCTTAGTGATGATACCCCCGGCAACAAACTTGTCCGGTAAGATACAATTGAAGTGCTCAAGTTCTCTAGCAAAAGACTGTATCTCATGAGCCTGCTCAACCACGGAGCGCTCTTCAGTCATCCTGTAATCATAGAATTTCTCCATGATGTACAGCTCAGTGCCGGCATCCGAGACCCCAAACTTGGCCTCGAGTGCATCCCACATATCTTTTCCATTGTCAATTGACGCATAAGCATCAACTATGTTCTCACCAAGAACACTCAAGAGAACAACCTTAAACAAGGTATCCATTTTCTGAAAAGCTTGTGCCTGTTGGGCATCTTGCTCTCCTTCAGGTTTGCCAAGAGTGGCGTCATAGCAACTCATGGTTTGAAACCATAAGACTGCTCTCACGCGCCACCTCTTATAGTGGATACCCTTAAACATAGGAGGTTTCATGGAAACAGCAAAACCATTCGAGGTAAATTGCCTATAATAAGGTTTTTGGATTGTTGGAAATATGAGCAATTTATCGAGTGGTTTTATTAACAAAAACACTAGATAAAGCATGGCTATTATAGCAGTGGTAAAATAAGCCATGCGATTTGACAAAGAGAAGGTAAACAGCATGTTCATATATGAACCATAACTAAGCATATCTAAAGCAGACAGTATAGCAGGTTGCAGATATGAAATAGAGTCTAACATGTCTAGAGAAAATACTGGAACAAAGAACTGTAGCAGAACCTCCATTAGAAAGGGGAGAAACACGTACATGACAGCAGCAGGAGCAGAGGCACTGGACTTGGGGTCGGTGTCCTCCATATTGTTGAGGAGGTTGTCGACATCGGGGAAGTAGTCGTCGTTGGGGAAGAAGTTGTCGGAGTCCGGGGTGTCCGTGACGAAGGAGCCAGTAGTCGCACAGAGCGCTCCCCAAAAACCTTATCACCCTTCTCCCGTACATGACTCAAAAGGTGCGGTTCCAGAGGCCTACTGTCCCGACCAGCGGTGCACGCCGCAAGCCGGGATGAGGAAGAATGTAACAGCAGTGCAGTGCTCAGGAACTTGTGGCGACAGGAGGAAGAGATTCTGGTGCGTCTCTCTGAGAGGAGCGACCTCCCTTTTATAGGCGCAAGAGGTTGCGCCGGGAGCTGAAGGGACGCGGGAGACGAAACGAACAAGCGGCAGCCGAAGAGGTGCGCCGTTCGGATTCAGTGTCCAGTACAGAAAAAATGTTTCAGCTTCTGAGTGACCTTTCGTATACCCATAGTGCGTGGCAAAAATTTAGACATCGGCTCGGCTCATTCCCGCAACCCGCGGCGCGGTGAGGCGGGAGGCGGAGGAGCGCGCGTGGATGTCCCTCTTGTTCTCATGCTCATACAAGTGGGGAAAGAACCTCCCTTATAAGGAGGTCCAACTCCCACTCAACTAGCAATGTGGGACTAAACATTAGTAGTATCCCTTGCCTTGCACAAATGGGCTAAGTGGGCCTCTAGGATTTATTTAGGAATTTCTGAAATAGTTATTGGACTGTCCCAAAATAGACTAAATTCCAGCAGGGCTTGGACGTGGAGAATCCCTACACCATTTTGAGACTTCCTTGCTTGGGCTTGGGATACTTTACTCATTTGTCTTATCCTTTGCTTCTTCCTTTGACTTGTTGACCATGATACCTTGCTTTGACTATCATTTACCGGGGTGGCTTGCTTGGACTATTTTTTACCTCCTTGACTTGCATAGATTGTATTGACTTTTTTGACTGCCAATGTGGCATTTCACGTAGGATAGGAGTAGGCTCGAAGCCATTACTGCAACATATATAATATCTGAACACTGATGTATGAATTTTCTTTTCATTGTGCATGAATTGGCTTCTTGTTCAAATAGGTTCGCACAATCGTCAAGTGAACCACGTCATTGGTGTTCTTGTGAAGGCACACTTTCCAGCTTGGCTGCTATGAAAGGCAAGCTGTCACTAGGATTCTCATGCGCGCACTATCAAGCTGCCATGGATCTCATCTGTGGCAACAAAGATGAGTGGATACATCGATGTGGGCTAGTACTTTTCACACTACGGGCCTGTTCTGATGTCCTCCAACTCCACGCTTCAAAAACTTCACAGATGAAATTGTCCCGAACAGTTTTAGCCCGAGAAGCTGAATCTGCGGAGCTGCTCGTTCCCTACATGTAAAAAGGAGAAGCAAGGCCGACCCAGCTCCACCGAAACGTGAAGCGTGGAGTTGGCTCTATTTACAGCGAATTGCCACCGCCAAGGATACCGGTTCATTGCCTCCCCTTGAATAGAAACAGAACCTCTCGAATCATTACGTGAATCCTCGATCGAACAGCTAGTCCCTCCTAATTGGGCTGCATCCAGCCGGCCCAACCTACACCTAACAGGCCACAACCCTCTCAATTGGGCTGCAGTTGTGGGAGAAGCTGCCCAATGTCCCGAACGCTCCTGGAATCGCTACATGAAGCTAGAAGCGAGGAGAAGAAGTTGAATCTGTGGAGTTTTGTGAAGCTGGAGAGAATCCGAACACGCCCTACATTGGTCCATATCGTACTTTTCACACTACATTGGTCCATATCAGAAGCCAGATAACTATTTAACTAATATATGCGTTATTGTAGGATCACTTTATCTGCGAGGATGGGTTCCAAGCTAGGATGGGTTCCAAGCTGACGCATGTCTGCACATGGGGAGAGTTGCAAAGAAAATTCTGCTCGGCATGTGTGCTACATGATGTGCGCTAGAAGTCCATGATTAGATTTTATGGTAGGGGTGAAAATGTGAAGCTTATAATGAAGAGGAAGGAAGCGGAGAAACAAATCTAGAGCGGGACCAGTACTTATCGGTAAGTAACATCACTGCTTGCTACTACTTAGATTACCACTACTTGTTTCTTTTCTTCGTCATATGATGTATTTTTTTAGTATAGTTGAGGGAGAAATGGATACCAACATACTGTTGGGAGAGTTTGGTGGATATGTGCACCCTAGTGTGGCAGGAGCAGCACATGAAGAAAAGGGATATTGATGTAGGGCTAACACATGTTCAGGACATCCTCAACCTGACAGGAGGTGGGAACAAGAACGGCCACCACTACCTTGTCGGCGGCTCAATCTCCACTCCTGGAATCCTGAGCATTCTTAACTCCAGATACAAAGTACGAGCTCAAGTGTTTTCGTATGGAGTCGCCTCTGATGGCTAGTGCATTTGTGATTGTTGTGCTTCATATTTTTACCATTCATACCCATGTCTTTTTACATTCTTGCACTATAACATATGCTTGAGATTGCGATGGCATACTATCGGCCAAGTTGGACGCATAAAGAGCTGCACGGGATAGAGTTGGTGAAAGAAAGGAGGCAAAGTGAGGAATCCAAGAGAAGGAGTGAGCAAGGAAATAAGAACCTCCGGACCAAGCAAAGGTTAGTTCTTTTCCATACATGGCCTACAGTATTATCCTATAAGATTCTTTACTAACTATGCAACCAAAAATAACTACAGATTCTTTTGACCTTCTCGAGGCTTCGTCAACATCGCCTACCCCTCCGCCTCCTCCACCACCACCACAACCCTAAGGCCGTGTCGGCAAATATGTTTGTGTCATATGGTTGTGAGACAGATGGTGAACTGGTTTATTTTTATGGCAAAGAACTTGCAATATATGTGTGTGAATTGATGATGTTATGGTATGTGGTGTGAATGATGATGATATGTGAGATAATGAACTTGTGATGTCCTGATATGTACTTCCTCCATTCCATAATAATTGTCATGATTTTAGTTCAAACTAAAACCATTACTATTATGGAGTGGAGGGAGTATATATGAATTGCTATATCTTTGAATTGTGAGGCTTTTTTGACTATGTATTGTAAGGCTTTTAGGGAACAAAGTGTAAAAATAGTAGCGCTGAGAAGCTTTGTCGAGTGCACTCAACAAAAGCAATATATGCTGACTGTTAGAAAAAAACTCGACAAACCATGCCCCGCCGTCATGGAGCCCTAAGTTGGGTGGGTCCCATTTGTCATGTCTTTGCCAAGTATTGCCCTACACTCGGCAAAGAGCAACCTTTGCCAAGTTCTATCTCTTCATCGAGATTTTTCCCACTCATGAAAGATAACGCTTTGCCAAGTTCCATGTCATTGTCGAGATTTTTTAAACTTGCACTTGGCTTTACGTTGCTTTACCAAGTTCCTGATAAAAGGAACTCGGTATATTGTTGTGCACTAGGCAAACTTCTTGATTTCAGTAGTGGATAAACAAGAAACATGAAAAAAAGAGTCCCAGTTTCAGTTGTTAAAAAAATGGCTCGGCCTCATGCCCCCCGCCCCCCGGGGCGGATGACCCAGGAGCTCCAACCCTAGCCACCGGACTCCAGTCCTCTTCCATCCATCCTCCCCGCCGCTGGCGGTAGGTGGCGGCGGGATCCCCCTTTTGCCTTCTCCTGGAGCGGATGTCGCAGGGGTCCTCTTTGGCCCGATGGTGGTTCATAGTGGCCGGCTGCTACTTCTTAAGCTTTGATACGTCTCCGTCGTATCTATAATTTATTATTGTTCCATGCCAATATTCTTCAACTTTCATATACTTTTTGCAACTTTTTATACTATTTTTGGGACTAACATATTGATCCAGTGCCCAGTGTCAGTTCCTGTTTGTTGCATGTTTTATGTTTCGAAGAAAACCCATATCAAACGGAGTCCAAACGGGATAAAAACGGACGGAGAATTATTTTGGAATATTTATGATTTTTGGGAAGTATAATCAATGCGAGACGGTACCCGAGGGGCCAGGAGTTAGGGGGCGCGCCCCAGGGAGGCAGGTGAAGGAAATATGCCCTAGAGGCAATAATAAAGTTATTATTTATTTCCTTATTTCATGATAAATGTTTATTATTCATGCTAGAATTGTATTAACCGGAAACATAATACATGTGTGAATACATAGACATACATAGTGTCACTAGCATGCCTCTACTTGACTAGCTCGTTTATCAAAGATGGTTATGTTTCCTAACCATGGACAAAAGAGTTGTCATTTGATTAATGGGATCACATCATTAGGAGAATGATGTGATTGACTTGACCCATTCCGTTAGCTTAGCACTTGATCATTTAGTATGTTGCTATTGCTTTCTTCATGACTTATACATGTTCCTATGACTATGAGATTATGCAACTCCCGTTTACCGGAGGAACACTTTGTGTGCTACCAAACGTCACAACGTAACTGGGTGATTATAAAGGAGCTCTACAGGTGTCTCCGAAGGTACATGTTGGGTTGGCGTATTTCGAGATTAGGATTTGTCACTTCGATTGTCGGAGAGGTATCTCTGGGTCCTCTCGGTAAAGCACATCACTATAAGCCTTGCAAGCAATGTGACTAATGAGTTAGTTGCGGGATGATGCATTACGTAACGAGTAAAGAGACTTGCCGGTAACGAGATTGAACTAGGTATTGGATACCGACGATCGAATCTCGGGCAAGTAACATACCGATGACAAAGGGAACAACGTATGTTGTTATGCGGTTTAACCGATAAAGATCTTCGTAGAATATGTGGGAGCCAATATGGGCATCCAGGTCCTGCAATTGGTTATTGACCGGAAACATGTTTCGGTCATGTCTACATAGTTCTCGAACCCGTAGGGTCCGCACGCTTAAGGTTTCGATGACAGTTATATTATGAGTTTATGAGTTTTGATGTACCGAAGGAGTTCGGAGTCCCGGATGAGATCGGGGACATGACAAGGAGTCTCGAAATGGTCGAGACGTAAAGATCGATATATTGGACGACTATATTTGGAGTTCGGAAAGGTTCCGAGTGATTCGGGTATTTTTCGGAGTACCGGAGAGTTACGGGAATTTGCCGGGGAGTATATGGGCCTTATTGGGCCATACGGGAATAGAGGAGAGAGGCCAAAAGGAAGGAGGCCTGCGCCCCCCTCTGGTCCGAATTGGACAAGGGGCGCAGCCCCCCTTTCCTTCTTCCTCTCCCCCTCTTTCCCCTTCTCCTACTCCAACAAGGGAGGTGGAATCCTACTAGGACTAGGGAGTTCCAGTAGGACTCCACACTTGGCGCGCCCCCTCCTAGGGCCGGCCTCCTCCCCCCTTGCTCCTTTATATACGGGGGCAGGGGGGCACCCCATGACACACAAGTTGATCTACGGATCGTTCCTTAGCCGTGTGCGGTGTCCCCCTCCATCGTATTCCACCTCGTTAATATCATCGCGGAGTTTAGGCGAAGCCCTGCGCCGGTAGAACATCATCATCGTCACCGCGCCGTCATGCTGACGGAACTCATCCCCGACACTTTGCTGGATCGGAGTCCGGGGATCGTCATCGAGCTGAACGTGTGCTGAACTCGGAGGTGACGTACGTCCGGTACTTGGATCGGTCAGATCGTGAAGACGTACGACTACATCAACCGCGTTGTCATAACGCTTCCGCTTTCGGTCTATGAGGGTACGTGGACACACTCTCCCCTCTCGTTGCTATGCATCACCATGATCTTGCGTGTGCGTAGGAAATTTTTGAAATTACTACGTTCCCCAACAGTGGCATCCGAGCCTAGGTTTTATGCGTTGATGTTATATGCACGAGTAGAACACAAGTGAGTTGTGGGCGATACAAGTCATACTGCTTACCAGCATGTCATACTTTGGTTCGGCGGTATTGTTGGATGAAGCGGCCCGGACCGACATTACGCGTACGCTTACGCGAGACTGGTTTTACCGCCGTGCTTTGCACACAGGTGACTAGCGGGTGTCTGTTTCTCCAACTTTAGTTGAACCGAGTGTGGTACGCCCGGTCCTTGCGAAGGTTAAAACAACACTAACTTGAGGAACTATCGTTGTGGTTTTGATGCATAGGTAAGAACGGTTCTTGCTAATCCCGTAGCAGCCACGTAAAATTTGCAACAACAAAGTAGAGGACGTCTAACTTGTTTTTGCAGGGCATGTTGTGATGTGATATGGTCAAGACGTGATGCTATATTTTATTGTATGAGATGATCATGTTTTGTAGCCGAAGTTATCGGCAACTGGCAGGAGCCATATGGTTGTCGCTTTATTGTATGAAATGCAAACACCCTGTAATTGCTTTACTTTATCACTAAGCGGTAGCGATAGTCGTAGAAGCAATAGATGGCGTAACGACAACGATGCGACGATGGAGATCAAGGTGTCGCGCCGGTGACGATGGTGATCACGATGGTGCTTTGAAGATGGAGATCACAAGCACAAGATGATGATGGCCATATCATATCACTTATATTGATTGCATGTGATGTTTATCCTTTATGTATCTTATCTTGCTTTGATTGACGGTAGCATTTTAAGATGATCTCTCACTAATTATCAAGAAGTGTTCTCCCTAAGTATGCACCGTTGCAAAAGTTCTTCGTGCTGAGACACCACGTGATGATCGGGTGTGATAGGCTCTACGTTCAAATACAACGGGTGCAAAACAGTTGCACACGCGGAATACTCAGGTTAAACTTGACGAGCCTAGCATATACAGATATGGCCTCGGAACACGGAGACCGAAAGGTCGAACGTGAATCATATAGTAGATATGATCAACATAGTGATGTTCACCATTGAAACTACTCCATCTCACGTGATGATCGGACATGGTTTAGTTGATTTGGATCACGTAATCACTTAGATGACTAGAGAGATGTCTGTCTAAGTGGGATTTCTTAAGTAATATGATTAATTGAACTTAAATTTATCATGAACTTAGTACCTGATAGTATTTTGCTTGTCTATGTTTGTTGTAGATCAATAGCTTGCGTTGTTGCTTTCATATGTTTATTTTGATATGTTCCTAGAGAAAATTGTGTTGAAAGATGTTAGTAGCAATAATGCGGATTGGATCCGTGATCTGAGGTTTATCCTCATTGTTGCACAGAAGAATTATGTCCTTAATGCACCGCTAGGTGACAGACCTATTGCAGGAGCAGATGCAGACGTTATGAATGTTTGGCTAGCTAAATATGATGACTACTTGATAGTTTAGTGCACCATGCTTAACGGCTTAGAATCGGGACTTCAAAGACGTTTTGAACGTCATGGACCATATGAGATTTTCCAGGAGTTGAAGTTAATATTTCAAGAAAATACCCGAGTTGAGAGATATGAAGTCTCCAACAAGTTCTATAGCTAAAAAATGGAGGAGAATCGCTCAACTAGTGAGCATGTGCTCAGACTGTCTGGGTACTTCAATCGCTTGAATCAAGTGGGAGTTAATCTTCCAGATAAGATAGTGATTGACAGAATTCTCTAGTCACCATCACTAAGTTACTAGAACTTCGTGATGAACTATAGTATGCAAGGGATGACGAAAACGATTCCCGAGCTCTTCGTGATGTTGAAATCGACGAAGGAAGAAATCAAGAAAGAGCATCAAGTGTTGATGATTGACAAGACCACTAGTTTAAAGAAAAGGGCAAAGGGAAAGAATGGGAAACTTCAAGTAGAATGGAAAACAAGTTGTCACTCCCATGAAGAAGACCAAAGCTGGACCAAAGCCTGAAACTGAGTGTTTACACTGCAAAGGAAATGGTCACTGAAGCGGAAATGCCCTGAATATTTGGTGGATAAGAAGGATGGCAAAGTGAACAAGGGTATATTTGATATACAGATTATTGATGTGTGCCTTACTAGTGTTTATAGTAGCCCCTGAGTATTTGATACTTGTTCGGTTGCTAAAATTAGTAACTCAAAACAGGAGTTACAGAATAAACAAAGACTAGTTGAAGGGGAAGTGACGATGAGTGTTGGAAGTAGTTCCAAGATTGATATGATCATCATCGCACACTCCCTATACTTTTGGGATTAGTGTTACACCTAAATAAATGTTATTTGGCGTTCGCGTTGAGCATGAATATGATTTGATCATGTTTATTGCAAAACGATTATTCATTTAAAATCAAAGAATAATTGTTGTTATGTTTACATGAATAAAACCTTCAATGGTCATACACCCAATGAAAATAGTTTGTTGGATCTTGATCGGGGTGATACACATATTCATAATATTGATGCCAAAAGATGCAAAGTTAATAATGATAGTGCAACTTATTTGTGGCACTGCCGTTTGGGTCATATCGGTGTAAAGCGCATGAAGAAACTCCATAAAGATAGATTTTTGGAATCACTTGGTTATGAATCATTTGATGCTTGCGAACCGTGCCTTTTGGGCAAAATGACTAAAACTCCATTCTTTGGAACAATGGAATGAGTTACTGACTTGTTGGAAATAATACATACTGATGTATGCAGACCAATGAGTATGAAGGCTCGTGGCAAGTATCCTTATTTTCTGACCTTCACAAGATGATTTGAGCAGATATGGGTATATCTACTTGATGAAACATAAGTCTGAAATAGTTGAAAGGTTCAAAGAATTTCAGAGTGAAGTGGAAAAATCATCGTAACAAGAAAATAAAGTTTCTGCGATCTGATCACGGAGACGAATATTTGAGTTACGAGTTTGGTCTTCAATTAAAACAATGTGGAATAGTTTCACAGCTCACGCCACCTGGAACACCACAACGTTATGGTGTGTCCGAACGTCATAATCGTACTTTACTAGATATGGTGCGATCTATGATGTCTCTTATCGGTTTACCACTATCGTATTGGGGTTATGCACTAGAGACAGCTGCATTCACGTTTAATAGGGCACCATCTAAATCCGTTGAGACGACACCGTATGAACTATGGTTTAGCAGTAAACCTAAGCTGTCGTTTCTTAAAGTTTGGAGTTGCGATGCTTATATGAAAAAGGTTTTCAACTTGATAAGCTCGAACCCAAATTGGAGAAGTGCGTCTTCATAGAATACCCAAAGGAAACTGTTGGGTACACCTTCTATCACAGATCCGAAGGCAAAACATTCGTTGCTAAGAATGGATCCTTTCTAGAGAAGGAGTTTCTCTCGAAAGAAGTGAGTGGTAGGAAAGTAGATCTTGATAAGGTAATTTGTACCTTCTCCTGAATTGGAAAATAGTTCATCACTGAGATCAGTTCCAGTGATTCCTACACCAATTAGTGAGGAAGCTAAGATGATGATCATGAAACTTTTGATCAAGTTACTACAGAACCTCGTAGGTCTTCCAGAGTACGGTCCGCACCAGAGTGGTACGGTAATCCTGTTCTGAAAGTCATGTTACTAGACCATGATAAACCTACGAACTATGAGTAAGCGATGATGAGCCCAGATTCCGCAAAATGGCTAGAGGCCATGAAATCTGAGATGGGATCCATGTATGAGAACAAAGTATGAACTTTGGTTGACCTGCCCGATGATCGGCAAGCCATTGAGAATAAATGGATCTTCAAGAGGAAGACGGACGTTGATAGTAGTGTTACTATCTACAAAGCTCGACTTGTTGCAAAAAGGTTTTTTGACAAGTTCAAGGTGTTGACTACAATGAGATTTTCTCAACTGTAGCGATGCTTAAGTCTGTCCGAATCATGTTAGCAATTGCCACAATTTATGAAATCTGGCAAAATGGATGTCAAAACTACATTCCTTAATGGTTTTCTTAAAGAAGAGTTGTATATGATGCAACCAGAAGGTTTTGTCAATCCTAAAGGTGCTAACAAAATATGCAAGCTCCAGCAATCCATCTATGGACTGGTGCAAGCATCTCGGAGTTGGAATACACGCTTTGATAAGTTGATCAAAGCATATAGTTTTATACAGACTTGCAGTGAAGCCTGTATTTACAAGAAAGTGAGTGGGAGCACTACAACATTTCTAATAAGTATATGTGAATGACATATTGTTGATCGGAAATAATGTAGAATTATTCTGCAAAGCATAAAGGAGTATTTGAAAGGAGTTCTTTAAAAGAAAGACCTCAGTAAAGCTACTTACATATTGAGCATCAAGATCTATTGAGATAGATCAAGACGCTTGATAAGTTTTTGAATAAAAACATACCTTGTCAAGATTTTGAAGTAGTTCAAAATGGAACAGTCAAAGAAAGAGTTCTTGCCTGTGTTCAAAGGTGTGAAATTGAGTAAGACTCAAATCCCGACAAGGCAGAAAATAGAAAAGAGAATGAAAGTCATTCCCTATGCCTCAGTCATAGGTTCTATAAAGTATGCATGTACCAGAGCTATTGTATACCTTGCTCTTAATTTGGCAAGGGAGTACAATAGTGATCTAAGAGTAGATCACAGGACATTGGTCAAGAATATCCTTAGTGAGGACTAAGGATATATTTCTCGATTATGGAGGTGATAAAAGAGCTCGTCGTAAAGGGTTACGTCAATACAAGTTTTGACACTGATCCAGATGACTCTAAGTCTTAATCTGGATACATATTGAAAGTGGGAGCAATTAGCTAGAGTAGCTCCGTGCAGAGCATTGTAGACATAGAATATTTGCAAAATACATATGGCTCTGAATATGACAGACCCGTTGACTAAGATTCTCTCACAAGCAAAACATGATCACACCTTAGTACTCTTTGGGTGTTAATCACATAGCAATGTGAACTAGATTATTGACTCTAGTAAACCCTTTGGGTGTTGGTCACATGACGATGTGAACTATGGGTGTTAATCATATACAGATATGAATATTGATGTTAAATCACATGGCAATGTGAACTAGATTATTGACTCTAGTGCAAGTGGGACACTGAAGGAAATATGCCCTAGAGGCAATAATAAAGTTATTATTTATTTCCTTATTTCATGATAAATGTTTATTATTCATGCTAGAATTGTATTAACCGGAAACATAATACATGTGTGAATACATAGACAAACATAGTGTCACTAGTATGCCTCTACTTGACTAGCTTGTTTATCAAAGATGGTTATGTCTCCTAACCATGGACAAAAGAGTTGTCATTTGATTAATGGGATCACATCATTAGGAGAATGATGTGATTGACTTGACCCATTCCGTTAGCTTAGCACTTGATCGTTTAGTATGTTGCTATTGCTTTCTTCATGACTTATACATGTTCCTATGACTATGAGATTATGCAACTCCCGTTTACCGGAGGAACACTTTGTGTGCTACCAAACGTCACAACGTAACTGGTTGATTATAAAGGAGCTCTACAGGTGTCTCCGAAGGTACATGTTGGGTTGGTGTATTTCGAGATTAGGATTTGTCACTCCGATTGTCGGAGAGGTATCTCTGGGCCCTCTCGGTAATGCACATCACTATAAGCCTTGCAAGCAATGTGACTAATGAGTTAGTTGCGGGATGATGCATTACGTAACGAGTAAAGAGACTTGCCGGTAATGAGATTGAACTAGGTATTGGATACCGACGATCGAATCTCGGGCAAGTAACATACCGATGACAAAGGGAACAACATATGTTGTTATGCGGTTTAACCGATAAAGATCTTCATAGAATATGTGGGAGCCAATATGGGCATCCAGGTCCCGCTATTGGTTATTGACCGGAAACTTGTTTCAGTCATGTCTACATAGTTCTCGAACCCGTAGGGTCTGCACACTTAAGGTTTCAATGACAGTTATATTATGAGTTTATGAGTTTTGATGTACCGAAGGAGTTCGGAGTCCCGGATGAGATCGGGGACATGACGAGGAGTCTCGAAATGGTCGAGACGTAAAGATCGATATATTGGACGACTATATTCGGAGTTCGGAAAGGTTCCGAGTGATTCGGGTATTTTTCGGAGTACCGGAGAGTTACGGGAATTCGCCGGGGAGTATATGGGCCTTATTGGGCCATACGGGAATAGAGGAGAGAGGCCAAAAGGAAGGAGGCCTACGCCCCCCCTCTGGTCCGAACTGGACAAGGGGCGCAGCCCCCCTTTCCTTCTTCCTCTCCCCCTCTTTCCCCTTCTCTTACTCCAACAAGGGAGGTGGAATCCTACTAGGACTAGGGAGTCCTAGTAGGACTCCACACATAGCGCGCCCCCTCCTAGGGTCGGCCTCCTCCCCCCTTGCTCCTTTATATACGGGGGCAGGGGGCACCCCATGACACACAAGTTGATCTACGGATCGTTCCTTAGCCGTGTGCGGTGCCCCCCTCCACCATATTCCACCTCGGTCATATCGTCGCGGAGTTTAGGCGAAGCCCTGCGCCGGTAGAACATCATCATTGTCACCACGCCGTCGTGCTGACGAAACTCATCCCCGACACTTTGCTGGATCGGAGTCCGGGGATCGTCATCGAGCTGAACGTGTGCTGAACTCGGAGGTGCCGTACGTTCGGTACTTGGATCGGTTGGATCGTGAAGACGTACGACTACATCAACCGCGTTGTCATAACGCTTCCGCTTTCGGTCTACGAGGGTACGTGGACACACTCTCCCCTCTCGTTGCTATGCATCACCATGATCTTGCGTGTGCGTAGGAAATTTTTTGAAATTACTACGTTCCCCAACAGCAGGCGCGCCCTGGACTCTCCTGGGCCCCCCATAAGGCGGTTGATGCTCTTCTTTTGCCGCAAGAAAGCTAATTTTATGAGAAAGATCTGGGCGAAAGATTCACCCCAGTCAGAGTTGCGGATCTCCAGATATAAAAGAAACAGTGAAGGGGAAGGATCTGAGAATGCAGAAACAGAGAGATAGATCCAATCTCGGAGGGGCTCTCACCCCTCCCAAGCCATGGAAGCCAAGGACCAGAGGGGAAACCCTTCTCCCATCTAGGGAGGAGGTCAAGGAAGAAGAATAAGAAGGGGGGCCCTCTCCTCCTTGCTTCCGGTGGCGCCGGAGCGCTGCCGGGGGCCATCATCATCACCGTGATCTTCACCAACACCTCCATCATCTTCACCAACATCTCCATCACCTTCCCCCTTCTATATTCAGAGGTCCACTCTCCCGCAACCCGCTGTACCCTCTACTTGAACATGGTGCTTTATGCTTCATATTATTTTCTAATGATGTGTTGCCATCCTATGATGTCTGAGTAGATTTTCGTTGTCCTATCGGTGATTGATGAATTTCTATGATTAGTTTGAGTTGCAAGTTTTATTATTGGTGTTGTCCTATTGTGCCCTCCATGTCGCGCAAGCGTGAGGGATTCCCGCTGTAGGGTTTGCAATATGTTTATGATTTGCTTATGGTGGGTGGCGTGAGTGACAGAAGCACAGACCCGATTAAGTAGGTTGTTTGCATATGGGATAAAGGGGACTTGATACTTTAAGGCTATGGTTGGGTTTTACCTTATTTGCGGATGCTTGCTAGAGTTCCAATCATAAGTGCATATGATCCAAGTAGAGAAAGTATGTTAGCTTATGTCTCTCCCTCAAATAGAATTCCAATACTGATTACCGGTCTAGTAACGTAGTCAATTGCTTAGGGACAATTTCACAACTCCTACCACCACTTTTCCACACTTGCTATATTTACTTCATTGCATCTTTATCTAAACAGCCCCTACTTTTTATTTACATACTCTTTATTATCTTTCAAACCTATCCTTTCACACCTACAAAGTACTTCTAGTTTCATACTTGTTCTAGGTAAAGCGGACGTCAAGCGTGCGTAGAGTCGTATCAGTGGATGATAGGACTTGAGAGAGTATTTGTTCTACCTTTAGCTCCTCATTGGGTTCGACACTCTTACTTATTGAAAGAGGCTACAACTATCTCGTATACTTGCGGGTCATCAAGACCTTTTTCTGGCTCCGTTGCCGGGGAGTCATAGCGTGGGGTGAATATTCTCGTGTGTGCTTGTTTGCTTTATCACTAAGTAATTTTTATTTGTTGTTCTTAGTTGTTTTCTATCTTTATTTATGGGTAGGAAACGCAAAATACCAAAAAAATTAGTTGTACCTACTGAACCAGTGGTTGAAGAACCACTCGAAATCTATCACACTCCTGAAACTTTTTACTTGGATCATCTTCGATCCCTTTGTGCTCGTGCTGAAACCCCCACTAGTTTAGTTGAGGGAAAATATTTAGATGAGCATGCTTGTTTTGTGTGACACCGTATATCTGAAAAAGGGAAACTATTATGGGATCAAATTCAACGTTTGCAATGCTATGCTTGGAATTTATGTGAAATATATGAGCTTACTTGTTGTTCTGAAGACCCTAAGAAACACCTACCCTATCAATGCTTGTTTAGTGATAATGGAATCGTATCTTCGTATGCTAAGGGTGTTTACAATTACTATGATGTTCAACAAATTGAAGAATTTCTTGCTTTTAAAGGTGCTTATGAGATTGCCTCTTTGATTGAAAAGTATGATGCCACTCTTTACAAATCTGAAAATTTTTGCCATATTTCAATATTGTTATGATAATTAATCTTCTAATGCCTATGTTAAACCATATATTGAGGACTTCTCCGCTATCCAAGAAGAGACTAATATTTTGCAGGAAGCTATGGAAGAAGAAATTGATGGAACAGTGAGCTCATTGGATGAAAAAGATGATGTGGAGAGCGAAGAACAAAAGGAGGAAGAGCAGATTAGCTACCAGTGCCCACCTTCTAATGAGAGTAACCCTACAACTCATACATTATTTAATTCCCCTTCGTGCTTACCGAAGGATGATTGCTATGATCCCTTGGATTTGTTTGAAATATCTCTTTTTGATGATGCTTGCTATGCTTGTGGCCAAGATACCAATATGAATTATGCTTATGGAGATGAACTTGCTATAGTTCCTCATGTTAAACATTAAATTGTTGCTATTGCACCCACGCATGATAGTCCTATTATATTTTTGAATTCTCCAAACTACACTATATCAGAGAAGTTTGTGCTTATTAAGGATTTTATTGATGGGTTGCCTTTTACCATTGCACATGATGATTTTGATGAATATAATATGCATGTGCTTGCTGCTCCTACTTGCAATTATTATGAGAGGGTAACTACATCTTCGCCTCTTTATGTTTCCAATACGTTAGAATTGCAAGAATCTGCTTATACTATGCATTGGCCTTTACTATGTGTGCATGAATTGTTCTCTTATGACATGCCAATAGATAGGAAGAGAGTTAGACTTCGTCATTACATGATATATGTTACTTTGTGCTCACTACTAAATTACAAATCATTGTTAATTAAAATTGGCTTTGATATACCTTGGGATCCGGGTGGATCCATTACTTGAGCACTAAATGCCTAGCTTAATGGCTTTAAAGAAAGCGCTGCCAGGGAGACAACCCGGAAGTTTTAGAGATTCATTTATTTCTGTTGAGTGCTTTCATATAGTTTAAAAACAAAAAAATAAAGAGGGGAACCTAAAACTTTTCAAAAGGGAAAGTGAAAGTGAGAGAGACAAGCATTGTTGAAGTGGGAGAGCTCTTTGAACTTTGTTCATGCTCACGAAAACTTTGTGAATCTTGATTAAAAAAACTTTTCAACAAAAATAATTATCCCCTTGTACAATTCCATTGTATTATAAAAATAATGTGCCAAGGTTTGCCTTTAGGATGTTTACAATGCTTGTTGGTTTGTACGGTGCAGGACAGAAACTTTGGCTGTAGTGCACGATTTTAAATTTATAACTGGAACGTCAATTGGTTCTGATTCCTTTTGCAATGTCTTTCTATACAAATTGTTTATTTTTCCTAATTTTGGTAGAATTTTTGGGGTACCATATGTACGGTGGATGTTCAGATTGCTACAGACTATTCTGTTTTTGACTGATTCTGTTTTTGATGCATAGTTTGCTTGTTTTGGTGAATATATCAATTTATATTAGTGGATTAAGCCATGGAAAAGTTATATTACAGCAGACACAATGCAAAAACAAAATATGAATTGGTTTGCAACAGTACTTAGAGTGGTGATTTGCTTTATTATACTAACGGATTTTACCGAGTTTTCTGTTGAAGTTTTGTGTGGATGAAGTGTCTAAACAAGGAAGTCTCGATATGAGGAAAAGGAAGAGAGGAAAGAGCTTAAGCTTGGGGATGCCCGAGGCACCCCAAGTAAATATTCAAGGAGACTCAAGCGTCTAAGCTTGGGGATGCCCCAGAAGGCATCCCCTCTTTCTTCAACAAGTATCGGTATGTTTACGTATTCGTTTCGTTCGTGCGATACGTGCAAGTCTTGGAGCGTCTTTTGCATTTAGTTTTCATTTTTCTTTTATGAACCATGCTGGTATGAGATAGTCCTTGGTTGATTTATATAATACTCATTGCACTTCACTTATATCTTTTGAGTGTGGCTTTATAGAATGCTTCATGTGCTTCACTTATATCATTTGAAGTTTGGATTGCCTGTTTCCCTTTACATAGAAAACCGCCATTTGTAGAATGCTCTTTTGCTTCACTTATATTTGTTAGAGCATGGGCATATCTTTTTTAGAAAGAATTAAACTCTCTTGCTTCACTTATATCTATTTAGAGAGATGATAGGAATTGGTCAATCACATGGTTAGTTATAAAATCCTACATAAACTTGTAGATCGCTGAATATGATATGTTTGATTCCGTGCAATAGTTTTGCGATATAAAGATGGTGATATTAGAGTCATGCTAGTGGGTGGTTGTGGATTGTAGAGACACTTGTGATGAGGTTTGCAAGTCCCGTAGCATGCACGTATGGTAACCGTTGTGTGACAAATTTGAAGCATGGGGTGTTTCTTTGATTTTCTTCCTTATGAGTGGCGGTCGGGGACGAGCGATGGTCTTTTCCTACCAATCTATCCCCCTAGGGGCATGCTTAGTAGTACTTTGCTTCGAGGGCTAATAAACTTTTGCAATAAGTATATGAGTTCTTTATGACTATGTGAGTCCATGGATTATACGCACTTTTACCTTTCCATCATTGCTAGCCTCTTCGGTACCGTGCATTACCCTTTCTCACCTCGAGAGTTGGTGAAAACTTCGCCGGTGCATCCAAACCCCGTGATATGATACGCTCTATCACACATAAGCCTCCTTATATCTTCCTAAAAACAGCCACCATACCTACCTATCATGACATTTCCATAGCCATTCCGAGATATATTGCCATGCAACTCCCATCATCATCATATTCATGACTTGACATTTATTGTCATATTGCTTTGCATGATCGTAAGATAGCTAGCATGATGTTTTCATGGCTTGTCCGTTTTGATGTCATTGCTACGCTAGATCATTGCACATCCCAGTACACCACTGGAAGCATTCATATAGAGTCATATCTTTGTTCTAGTATCGAGTTGTAATATTGGGTTGTAAGTAAATAAAAGTGTGATGATCATCATTATAGAACATTGACCCAGAAAAAAAGAAAAAAAAGAAAAAAAAGAAAAAAAGGAAAGGCCAAAGAAGCCTAAATAAAAAAAGGGGGGCCAAAGAAGCACACCGAAAAAGAAAAAGAAAAAAAAGAAAAAAAAGAAAAGAAAAGGGGCAATGTTACTATCCTTTTTCCACACTTGTGCTTCAATGTAGCACCATGTTCTTCATATATTGAGTCTCTTATATTGTCACTTTTATATACTAGTGGGCATTTTCATTATAGAACTTGGCTTGTATATTCCGACAATGGGCTTCCTCAAATGACCTAGGTATTCATGAGCAAGCAAGTTGGATGCACACCCACTTAATTTCAGTTGAGCTTTCATACACTTATAGCTCTAGTGCATCCGTTTCATGGCAATCCCTACTGCTCGCATTGACATCAATTGATGGGCATCTCCATAACCCGTTGATTAGCCGCATCGATGTGACACTTTCTCCCTTTTTGTCTTCTCCACATAACCCCCACCATCATATTCTATTCCACCTATAGTGCTATATCCATGGCTTGCGCTCATGTATTGCGTGAGGGTTGAAAAAGCTGAAGCGCGTTAAAAAGTATGAACCAATTGCTCGGCTTTTCATCGGGGTTGTGCATGATGGGAGCATTTTGTGTGACGAAAATGAAGCATGGCCAAACTATATGATTTTGTAGGGATAAGCTTGCTTTGGCCTTGTTGTTTTGAAAAGACGTGATTGCTTTATTAGTACGCTCGAAGTATTATTGTTTTTATGTCAAATGATAGAGTATTGCTTTGAATCACTCGTGTCTTAATATTCATGCCATGATTAGACACATGATCAAGATTATGCTAGGTAGCATTCCACATCAAAATTTATCTTTTTATCATTTACCTACTCGAGGACGAGCAGGAATTAAGCTTGGGGATGCTGATACGTCTCCGTCGTATCTATAATTTTTTATTGTTCCATGCCAATATTCTTCAACTTTCATATACTTTTGGCAACTTTTTATACTATTTTGGGACTAACATATTGATCCAGTGCCCAGTGCCAGTTCCTGTTTGTTGCATGTTTTATGTTTCGCAGAAAACCCATATCAAACGGAGTCCAAACGGGATAAAAACGGACGGAGAATTATTTTAGAATATTTATGATTTTTGGGAAGTAAAATCAACGCGAGACGGTGCCCGAGGGGACCAGGAGATAGGGGGCGCGCCCCAGGGAGGCAGGCGCGCCCTGGACTCTTCTAGGCCCCCCCGTAAGGCGGTTGACGCTCTTCTTTTGCCGAAAGAAAGCTAATTTTATTAGAAATATCTAGGCGAAAGATTCACCCCAATCGGAGTTACGGATCTCCAGATATAAAAGAAACGGTGAAGGGGAAGGATCTGAGAACGCAGAAACAGAGAGATAGATCCAATCTCGGAGGGGCTCTCACCCCTCCCAAGCCATGGGAACAAAGGACCAGAGGGGAAACCCTTCTCCCATCTAGGGAGGAGGTCAAGGAAGAATAAGAAGAAGAAGGGGGCCCTCTCCACCTTGCTTTCGGTGGCGCCGGAGCGCTGTCGGGGGCCATCATCATCACCGCGATCTTCACCAACACCTCCATCATCTTCACCAACATCTCCATCACCTTCCACCTTCTATATTCAGCGTTCCACTCTCCCACAACCCTCTGTACCCTCTACTTGAACATGGTGCTTTATGCTTCATATTATTTTCCATTGATGTGTCGCCATCCTATGATGTCTGAGTAGATTTTCGTTGTCCTATTGGTGATTGATGAATTGCTATGATTAGTTTGAGTTGCATGTTTTATTATTGGTGTTGTCCTATTGTGCCCTCCGTGTCGCGCAAGCGTGAGGGATTCCCGTTGTAGGGTTTGCAATATGTTTATGATTTTCTTATGGTGGGTGGCGTGAGTGACAGAAGCACAAACCCGAGTAAGTAGGTTGTTTGCGTATGGGATAAAGGGGACTTGATACTTTAATGCTATGGTTGGGTTTTACCTTAATGAATCTTTAGTATTTGCGGATGCTTGCTAGAGTTCCAATCATAAGTGCCTATGATCCAAGTAGAGAAAGTATGTTAGCTTATGCCTCTCCCTCAAATAGAATTCCAATATTGATTACCGGTCTGGTAACGTAGTCAATTTCTTAGGGACAATTTCACAACTCCTACCACCACTTTTCCACACTCGCTATATTTACTTTATTGCATCTTTATCTAAACAGCCCCTACTTTTTATTTACATGCTCTTTATTATCTTTCAAACCTATCCTTTCACACCTACAAAGTACTTCTAGTTTCATACTTGTTCTAGTAAAGTGAACGTCAAGCGTGCGTAGAGTCGTATCAGTGGCCGATAGGACTTGAGAGAGTATTTGTTCTACCTTTAGCTCTGCATTGGGTTCGACACTCTTACTTATCGAAAGAGGCTACAACTATCCCGTATACTTGCGGGTCATCAAGCTTGCGTTGATTTTTCCCTTGAAGAGGAAAGGGTGATGCAGCAAAGTAGAGATAAGTATTTCCCTCAGTTAAGAACCAAGGTATCAATCTAGTAGGAGGACACCCAAGTCCCCAATAGTTGCACCTGCACAAGCAAAGAAACACTTGCACACAACGCGAAAAAGGGTTGTTAATCCCTTCATGGTCACTAGCAAAAGTGAGATATGATAGAGATAGGTATAAAATATAAGCAAAAGTGCAAAATAAATTAAATATAAATAAAGTGCAGCAAGGGATTTTTGTATTTTTGGTTTTATAGATCTGAAAATATATTATGAGAAATAGACCCGGGGGCCATAGTTTTCACTAGAGGCTTCTCTCTTGAAAGAATGGATACGGTGGGTGAACAAATTATTGTTGAGCAATTGATAGAAAAGCGCAAAGTTATGACGATATCCAAGGAAATGATCATGAATATAGGCATCACGTCCATGATACGTAGACTGAAACAATTCTACATCTACTACTATTACTCCACACATCGACCGATATCGAGCATGCATCTAGTGTATTAAGTTAATAAGAACGGAGTAACGCCTTAAGCAAGATGACATGATGTAGAGGGATAAACTCAAGCAATAGATATAAACCCCATATTTTATCCTTAATGGCAACAATGCAAATACGTGCCTCGCGACCCCTACTGTCACTGGGAGAGGACACCGCAAGATTGAACCGAGCATAAAGCACCCCTCCCATTGCAAGATAAATCAATCTAGTTGGCCAAACTAAATCAATAGATCAGAGAGAAATGAGAAGCTATCTTAATCATGCATAAAAGAGTTCATAAAAGACTCAAATAATATTCATAGATAATCTGATCATGACTACACAATTTATCGGATCTCAACAAACGCACCGCAAAAGAAGATTACATCGGATGGAACTCCAAGAACATCGAGGAGAACATTGTATTGAAGATCAAAGAGAGAAAAGAAGCCATCTAGCTACTAGTTATGGACCCCGTTGGTCTGTGGTAAACTACTCACACATCATTGGAGGGGCAGCAAGGTTGATGTAGAAGCCCTGTGTGATCGAATCCCCCTCCGACAGCGTACCGGAAAAGGCTCCAAGATGAGATCTCATGAGAACAGAAGCTTGCGATGGTGGAAAAGTATTTTTGTTGTGCCCTCTGGTGTAGGGGGGTATTTGAATATTTATGTAGCCAAGATTAGGGTTAGGAGAGTCCCGAGATGCCCACAAGCCCTGGAGGCGCCCCCTAGGGCGCGACCTCTAGGCTTGTGGCCTCCTAGTGGCTCTTCTAGCCTCCTCCCAAAGCTTATTGGGTTTCTTCTGGTCCAAGAAAATCATCATAAAGTTTTATTCCATTTGGTATTGATTTTCTGTAAAGACAAAAGCAAGGTGTTAAGGCATATCTCTCTCTATGTAGTTTTGGTGATTGATCACAACGCTTTTGCGGACTAATCATGTGCATTGAGCATTTCAGAGATTCATCCTTTGGCACGAGACGATTCCTTCCCTTCGGAGTATTAATCAAAGACGGTGTAGCTCTTTCATTTCAGTTTTGGTGGACTTGTTTCGTAGGAGTCACCATACTATCAAGAGGGGGTCCGCATTGGTAAGGCTAGGGGGAGTCAACACGTACGCATCCTATTTGCACCCACAGAGCCTTCCCGCTTCGATGGAGTTTCCTCTTTGCTTCCCTGAGTGTGTTTTGGGTCCCAGCGGTAGTACCGCGGACCCCAGCGGTAGTACCACTCGAGAGCCAGAGGCGGCAATACCACTCTACAGCGGTAGTACCACCCGGGGGTCCTCAATTGTAGTACCGCTGCGGTACCGGTCTCCTACCGCCTCGACTCGAGGGGGTCGCCTCTCGTGTCGGGTTGTGCGGCACTAGCAGCGGCAGTAGAAGCGGTAGTACCACTCGCAAGCGGTAGTACCGCCCTACCACCACTGCTAGTACCGCCCTGGGTCCGATTCCTGCTCAACATCTAGCCCTCCCAGTCTGCGCGGTAGTACCGCGAGGGGGAGTGGTAGTACCGCTGGTCCCAGCGGTGGTACCGCTGCCCACTGCGGTAGTACCGTCCTCTACGGGGCTGATTGGGGGCAACGGTTGGATTGTTTCCCCTGTCTATAAAATGATGTCTTCTTCTCCAAAGTTGACTTACCTCTTCCCCCAAGCTCCATTGATGCTCCAAGCTCCATTTTCGCCCGATCTCTCTCCCTAGCCAATCAAACTTGTTGAATCTCTCAGGATTGGTTGAGAAGGCCCCGATCTACACTTCCACCAAGAGAAATTTCATTCCCCCACTAATCCCTTGCGGATCTTGTTACTCTTGGGTGTTTGAGCACCCTAGACGGTTGAGGTCATCGCGGAGCCATAGTCCATTGTGGTGAACTTTGTGGTGTCGTTGGGAGCCTCCAATTAAGTTGTAGAGATTGCCCCAACCTTGTTTGTAAAGGTTCGGTCGCCGCCTCCACGAGCACCAATAGTGGAATCACGGCATCTCGCATTGTGTGAGGGTGTGAGGAGAATACGGTGGCCCTAGTGGCTTCTTGGGGAGTATTGTGCCTCCACACCGCTCCAACGGAGACGTACTTACCCTTAAAGGGAAGGAACTTTGTTATCAGAGCCTCGTCTCTTTATTAAGGACTTTGCCATCCGAAGAGTATGGTTGACACCGTAGACGGTGAGGAGGAGCACCCCGGTGTGATTCCGTCCTCGTCTACGGCCGATGGGGGAACCTCGGTCTCATGTGAGGAATTCAATGTGGCTTTGGACACATTGAAAACCTTCATGACTGCTGAGGTCAAAGGCATGCTTAAGAACTTTCTTTATGGTCTCAAATTATCCACCGCACCGTTGGAAGTGGTCGATCCCACTAACAAGGTGACGGATGCTAACTCCGACAAGGGGGAAGCTACTAGTGAGAAAGTTCCTTTCTCTAGTGGTAGAAATGGTAGTGGCACCTTTGCCCATGTGGAACCTCCAGTTACTTATGGATGACCGATTCCCTCTACTCATTTAAATCATGCCGGTTCTCCCCCTAAGATTGTAAAAATGAGGATTTTGATGCTTGGGTCTATCGTTTTAAGCGTCATTTAAACTATGTTAACACTAATCTTTGGAGAATCATTGAAGAAGGTTTCTATCTGCATGGCCGAAACAACTTCACCCCTAGAGAAGCCGCGGATAATCAATTCAATGAGAATGCTCTCTTCAGCATCCAAGATGCAATTCCACCCGAAGATATTGCACATCTCCGATCCTTCACCGTGGCCAAGGAAGCATGGCACCATGTTGTTTCCCTCTACAAGGGAAGCGCAAGCATTCAACACTCCAACTATGAAGTGGTGCAAGATGAAGCCGATGAGTTTGCAATAAATGAATATGAAGAACCTCGTGAGCTTTACCGGAGATTAACCACTCTCGCGGTCTCACTTCGAGATCATGGGAGCAAGGATACGGATGACAATTGGATCAAGAGCAAGTTCCTCAAGGCCATGATGCCCTACCACAAGGCCATGTCCTCCGTCATCTGTCAAAGGCCGGACTTCCACACCTTGTCCTCAAGTGAAGTGTTGGATGAGTTTGTGGCAATGAGGATCTTGGACAAGACCACCGACAATGCGGTGTTGCATTCTCAAAGAGAAAAGAAGCCCAACCTTGCCTTGAAGACCAAGGTTAGTGTGGAAGAAGAGGATGAAGAGGAAGAAGAGGAGAGCAACCCCGAAGATACAAAATATGATTACCATGAGCACATGGCTCTTTCTTCAAGGCAATTTTGGAGCAAGAAGAACTCAAGGCCCAATTTCAACAAGGACAAGTCTAGTGGCTTCAAGGGCAAGCAACGTGTGAGAACATGTTACAATTGTGGCAATGTGAGCCACTTCGTTGCAGAGTGCCCTTACGAGAAGAGGAAAGACAATGGTGGCAAGCTCATCCGAAAAGACAAAGCCAAGTCCCCAACAAGAACAACTTCACCAAGAAGACTCCAACCAAAGGGTTGGTGGCTCAAGAAGAATACCATGAGGATGATGATGATGATGAAGATAGTGAAGCCATGGCCATGGCTTCCGTTGCCATTGCCACAACTCCACGGGTGTCTCTCTTTGACTCACCTAACAAGAACATCACCGCCAAGTGCCTCATGGCCAAAGCCACCAACAAGGTAACCCCCAACATCAAAACTACCATCATTACTAATCCATCCTTGATGGATTGCATTGATGAAAGTGAGGGGTCTAATGAGGAAGTAAATGAATATGAGTCTTTTATAGTAAGCTCAACGTAAAATCCAAGAAGCACTTCGTTGCTCTCTTGGAACAACTTGGTGAAGCCAATGACGTGATCGAGGCTCATGAGAAAACCATCTCTAAGATGGAAGGTCATAGTCGTGACTATGTCGATGAGATATCGGACCTCTCTAATGCGCTTGAGGAAGAGCGTGTTCATCGTTTGGCTCTTGAAGAGTCACACAATGATGACCATGCTAAATTAAAGAAATATCTTGATCATGCTCTTGTTGTATCTCGTGTGCTCAATTCCGAGAAGGATAAACTTGTGGTTGACCACGCTAGACTCAAAGAAGAGTTTGATATACTTGACAAGGCTCAAAAGGCCTTGAAGGGTGCTCATGCTAGCCTCAAGGAGTCTCATGATCAACTCCAAGTAAAGCTAACCAAGGAGAAAGCCACTTTTCCTCATATGGTCTTAATTGATAATGCAAATGCTACTAACCCGTGTTCTGAGCATGTGCATCTTGTGGAGGAGAATACCAAGTTGAAGGAGCAACTTGAGAAAGGCCTTGTCTCTTGCATACAAGGTGAGAAGAATCTCAATGACCTTTTGAGCAATCAAAAGGAAGTTGTGGCCAAGGAGGGACTTGGGTTCGCACCCAAGTCCAAGAACAAGAAGAAGAATGACAAGACCAAACGACCTCCCCCTCTCAAGCAAACTTTTGTGAAGGAGGGAGAGGGTGCTTCAAAGGAGAAGAAGAACCATGTGAAGGGTGGTGATGTCAAAAAGGACAATGCCACCCCTTCCAACATAGCCGACGACTTTAACCTCTCTTATGTGTTGTGTCGTGCTAGTGATTCGCATGTTTATGCTAAATTTGTTAGTTCTCCTTATGAGTACATTGAATGGTCTATTTGGGTGCCTAAGACCCTTATTACTAACATCAAAGAACCCATTATAAAATGGGTACCTAAAACCAAGCATTGATCTCTTGTAGGTGTTTGCTTCCGGTGGGGGATCATGGTTGCTCGATAGTGGAGCCACAAATCATATGATCAGAAGCAAGGATTTGGTGGTGGACGTGCACAAGATCCCATCTATGCCCACCAATGTCGAGTGGGGTGATGCCTCGTCTTCTAAGGTATTGGGTCTTGGCAAGGTTGTCATTTCTCATGATCTCACGATCGAGAAAGTCATGCTTGTTGAGTCCCTTGCATACAATTTACTTTCCGTTCGTCAACTTGCACTCATGGGCTTTGCCACATTCTTTGCCATTGATACCGTGGCCCTCTTGTGGAGCAATACTCTTAAAGTAGCCTTTGTTGGGCATGTCGAGAACGGTCTTTATGTGATTAACTTTTTGGAGCGACCCACTAAGACCACAACATGCCTAATGGCTAAAGTTGATGTGGGATGGATTTGGCATCGTTGTTTAGCCCATGTCAATGTGAGATCTTTGCAAATTCTTCTCAAGGGGGACCATGTCCGTGGACTAACAAATGTTAGTTTTGCTAAAGATCGTGCTTGCAGTGCTTGTATCGAAGGAAAGTTACATGAGAAGGCTCACCCTCCCACGACTATCATCTACTCGAAGAGACCCTTGGAGCTCCTTCACATGGATCTCTTTGGGAAGCTATCTTTTGATAGTCTTGGGCTAGAAAGTATTGCTTGGTGATTGTTGATGATTACTCAAGGTACACTTGGGTATATTTCTTCAAGAGGAAGAGTGAAACTCAACAAACTGTCATCGACTTTGCAAATGAAGCTCAACATCAACACTATGCAAAGATCTTGACAATAAGAAGTGACAACGGCACCGAGTTCAAGAACTACACCTTGGATGTGTTTCTTAGTGATGAGGGGATCAAGCATCAATATTCCGCACCGTACACCCCTCAACAAAATGGTGTTGCAGAGAGGAAGAATCAGACATTGATGGATGCACCAAGGACCATGATGGCGGAGTTCAAGTCTCCTTACAACTTTTGGGCCGAAGCCATCAACACCGCGTGTCATGCATCCAATCGGCTCTATCTCCACAAAGGCTTGAACAAGACTCCATATATGAATACTCACCGGCAACAAGCCCAACCTCAAGTACTTCCGGGTGTTCGGTTGTAAGTGTTTCATTCTCAAGAAAGGTGTTTGTTTGTCTTAATTTGAGGCTAGAGCTCATGAGGGCATATTTTTTGGTTATGCTACAAACTCTCATGCTTACCGTGTCCTCAACAAGTCCACGGGACTCATTGAGGAGATGTGTAATGTGGAGTTTGACGAGAATAATGGCTCCCAAGTGGAGCAAAGTGGTACTTGTGATGTAGGTGATGAAATTCCTCCCCAAGCCATAAGAAGAATGGGTGTTGGTCATATCCTACCCATTGAGGAACCCCTTGTGGCCGAAGGGGAAGGACAATGCTCCACTCAAGTGGAACCATCACCGACCCAAGACCCACACGCTTCCAAAGAACAAAGTGAAAGTCCTCAACCTCATGAGCAAGATCAAGGACAAGATCAACCTCAAGATGGTGCTGAGCCACCAAGTGATGCCCAAGGTCAAGTTCTCCCTTCCAAGCAAGTTCAAGATCAAGAGCAAGCTCAAGATTAGGAACAAGCTCAAGACGGCGCTCAAGATGATCAAGTTTTCGCTCCTCTTTTCACTCCTAAGGAGGAATTAGAGCATTGTTCCGCTAAGATCGCATCCAAGCTCACAGCCAAAGGTCATCTTATGGAGAATGTGGTTCGAAGCCTAAGAAAGGGGGTAAGCACTCGTAGACAATTAGCAAACTATTGTGAACATCACGCGTTTGTTTCTTGTGTCGAACCCGAAAAGGTCTATGAGGCGCTCAAGGATCCAGATTGGCTCAATGCCATGCATGAAGAACTCAACAACTTCGACCACAACCAAGTGTGGAGATTGGTGCCAAGGCCAACGGGGAATCATAATGTCATTGGAACCAAGTGGATATTCAAGAACAAGCAAGATGCTCACGGGATCATTGTTCGCAACAAGGCTCGTTTGGTGGCACAAGGCTACTCCCAAGTCGAGGGTATCGACTATGGTGAAACCTTTGCTCCTGTTGCTCGCCTTGAATCTATTCGTTTGTTGATTGCTTATGTTTCTCATCATAATTTCAAGTTGCAACAAATGGACGTGAAGAGTGCTTTTCTTAATGGTCCTATTAATGAGTTGGTGTATGTCAAACAACCCTCGGGGTTCGAGGATCCCTATTTCCCTGATCATGTGTACCAACTCGACAAGGCACTCTATGTCCTTAAACAAGCCCCACGTGCGTGGTATGAGCATCTTACCGAGTTGTTGCCAGATCGTGGGTTCGAAATTGGGAAAATCGACCCCACTCTTTTTACTAAGAAGGTCAAAGGGGAGTAGGTTTGTATGCCAACTATATGTTGATGATATTATCTTTGATTCCCCTAACAAAGCTTTCAATGAGGAATTTGCCACTCTCAGGACCTCAAAGTTCAAGATGTCTATGATGGGAGAGTTGAAGTTCTTTCTCGGGTTCGAAATCAAGAAAAGAAGAGAAGGAACCTTCATCAACCAAGCCAAATACACTCAAGACATGCTCAAGAGATTCAAGCTAAGTGATGTCAAGCCGGCTTTCACTCCAATGCCCATCAAATGCCAACTTGACATAGATCCCAATGGTAAAGCAGTGGATCAAAAGGTATATCGCTCCATGATTGGCTCCTTACTTTACCTTTGTGCATCTAGACCGGATATCATGTTGAGTGTGGGAATGTGTGCATGGTTTCAAACCGTTCCTAAGGAAAGCCACTTTGTGGCGGTCAAGCGAATCTTTCGATATTTGGATCATACCCCAACTTTGGTTTATGGTACCGAAGAGGAGCCAACCTCGATCTTTTGGGCTATTCAGACTCAAATTGGGCGGGAGACAAAGTGGATAGGAATTCCACCTCCGGAGGGTGCTAATTTCTTGGTTGCTCTTTGGTGAGTTGATCTTCTATGAAGCAAAGTTGTGTGTCTCTCTCGTCCACCGAGGCGGAGTATGTGGCTGCCGGTAGTTGTTGTGCTCAACTCCTTTGGATGAGGCAAACTTTGAAGGATTACGGTGTCACTTGTGATGAAGTGCCTCTTTGGTGTGACACTGAAAGTGCCATCAGGATCTCCCTCAACCCGGTGAAACACTTCAAGACGAAGCATATTGAGATTCGGTATCACTTCATCCGGGATCACATTAGACGAGGGGAGATCAAGCTCAAGTATGTCAACACTCATGATAACCTTGCAGATATTATCACGAAGCCTTTGGATGAAGCAAGATTTCGTGAGTTTATCATTGATTAGAGCAATGTAGCTTGAATTCTCGCACACCCCACCATAATCAACTTGATATCTTGTTTAGATGTAGGCATGGACATAGGGGGAGTGTTGTTCTCTCAATGAACTCTCCCTCCCCCTATTATGCATAAATTGATCAAGTCTTTCACATTAGCCATTTTGATGGTAATTGTGCTTGAAATATGAGTTTTGGTCATGGGCCTAAGGTTAAAATCTTCGCGGCGCCATACCTCCGGACTCAAACGTAGGTGGCCTCGGCCACCGCCCTCTCTTGGAGAGGAGTGTGGTTCTCGTCTTCTCTTTGGTGTTTTCTGCTTGTGTGTTTGCTCTCTCTTCTAGTCGGTTTCTTTCTCTTTCGTGAGCTAAGCCTTTTGTGTCCAGTCCTCGTTTTTGCGGCTGAATGGTACTATCGCTGGAAGTGCGCAGTACTACCACTGATGATCATCAAGCGGTACTACCGCCCACCCCAGCGGTACTGCCGCTATGGGGCGGGCCTTGGGTGTTATGTTGGGGCAGGGGGAGTTGTCTTTCTCCCCCATACCCATTCGCACAACTCGCTCGTGTTGTTCGTCTCTCCAGCGCCGGGAGGGCTCCGGCAGGCCGCCGTCTCCGTGTCGTCCCTCTCCATTTCCTTCGGTGGATTCGATCCCCACCGCATCCTCTTGCCATGGATGCCGGTATTGCCCCCATTCCCGTTCTCTCTTTTCCTAGGTTTCACATCTAGTATTTAGGGGTAATAGGCATCACTTTTCTCGATGTTTGGCTAAGTCGAGGCTTGAGTAGGATGGAGATGGCGTCTAGACTGTTTGGATTGATAGTTTGTAGGATTATTTTTGAATTTGGCATCCCGGTAGTGTTGGATCTGTCCATGGCAGTAGGGAACCGCCGTTTCCCCGCCTAGAGTGGTACTACTGCTCAACTGGAGCGGTACTACTGCTCAGGCGGTACTGCCGCTTCCTGTTCGCGGTACTGCTGCTGGATCCCCGATTCCATCATACTCCTACCACATTTTGATCCATGTTATTTTGTTTGGAGACTTATGTTCTTTCTTTCATGTTGTTTCTTCTGTTCATGTGTTTGGTTCCAGGTGATGAACCTTCTGAGCAACATGTCCGCCGTGTCAACCCCGGGCGTTCAACTTCAAAGCGCTACCGCACCTCTGAGATAGCGTGTGCATCCTCAAGTTCTCAACCTCCTTCTCAACACAAGAAGTCTACTGCAAACAAGCTGAAGCCTAGAGGCAAGACTGTGACAGAGATGACTGCCAAGGAGTTCTAGGAAAGGTGTCGCCGCAACCCCTATGTGGAAGACTAAGAACCTACTTTGGTCAACCGCCCGTTCTGGAACCGCTTTCAGTTTGCCATCTACTTTGATGTGATCGAAGCTAAGAAGAATCTTATGTTGATGTGCACTCCATCGACACCGATGCTATGGAAAAGGACCCTGCTTACTTTGGCGAAGCCCTTCAGATGTGCTCTCAGCTGAACATTCACAGAATCATGCAGGTCAACAAGGACTTTGATGCAGATTTGGTGGCCCAGTTTTATGCCATGGTTCATCTTGGAACAGATGAGGAAATGACTCTGACTTGGATGAAAAATGGCAAGCTGCTTTCTGTGAAGTGGAAGGCCTTCATGGAGTTACTTGGGGTTGAAGATCACGGGCTTGAGACCCCAGTTGGCTTTCGCCCTCACCGCAATGCAACTTCCACTCACAAGCAAGCTCTCTGGCCCTACTGCACTTTGAAGATTCACCCCGTGACTAAGAAGGAGACCTATGAGTTGCCTGCCTTTCTAGACATCCTTCATCGCATCTTCCAAGAGACTCTCTTCCCTCATATTGGGAACTTGGATATGGTCCACTCTTTTCTCGTGGACATGCTTCTCTTCTGCCAGCATGAGAAGGAAGAAAACACTGGAGAGTCCCTAGACATCTCCCATGTCATGTGGTCTGAACTTGTCTCAGCCATCTCTGAGCGCAAGTGCCCTATCTATGGTCCGTTTATCATGTTGCTTATTAAGAAGGCCTGGGCGCGTGTCTATCCTAAGGTTGTGCTGGAGACTGGAGAGTCAGTCTCTCATGAGATCAAGCGTCTGAGGAAGAAGGAGAACTGGGGTACCCCGGCTCCTAGGTCTGGGTTTCCATCTGAAGCTGCTGACATGGAGACCGAGGGTGAGGTTGAGGCCGATGATGATGAGGATTATGAGCCCTCCGGAGTGGAGCCCTCTTGGGCAAAGAAGATTAAGCGCAAGATGAAGAAACTCTTCTGCATGGAGTCTCATGGTCAGTACATGTCTCACGTTTCTGAGAAGAAGGCCCGGAGCCGTCACAAGGAGATCATTAATCACTTGTGTGCAACAATTTCCAATGGATCTGAGGGAAGGATCACCGATGAGGAGGAGTGGGTTCAGCAGCACTGCCCATGGACAAATTCAGACGCCGAGCAGTTTCCTACTGATGACGACGATGCAGACGATCCCACTGGGATGTGATGCTCGAGATCCTTAGTTTGCTATCACCTAGAGTCGTAGCAGCGCTCTTTGCCTTTTTGGTGTCTCAATGCCAAAGGGGGAGAGAGTCTAGGGATTTGTTGTTGCCGAGTTGTGAGTGTGTGTTTGTGTGGCTTGTTCGCTTTGTCTTTCTCGCAAACTCTTTTCTCGTCGTTTGCTTTGGTTTGGTTTGTGCTTGTGAGACCTGGTTCCTGTTCATATGGTGTGATACATATGCTACCTTATCCCTTATTATCTATGTCTATGTAGTACTTTGGTAATTTGTGAGTTGCATTCTTATCCGGTTATATACCTTGGTCACACGTACCCTTCTGCATTCAAGCTATATGTATCTTTACTTGTTGCTATTGCAATTGGACTATAAAATATAGGGGGAGTGTTGATCCTAATGTGTGTTCCTTGCATTCCAAAGGCACCTCTAATTAGGTGCACACATTCAGGGGGAGCCCGTCTATATTTTGTAGTTCTGGGATTCGCTTTACTTTCATGTCCTATCTTTGTGCAAATCCCGGGTTGTCATCAATCCACCAAAAAGGGGGAGATTGTTAAGGCATATCTCTCTCTATGTAGTTTTGGTGATTGATGACAACGCTTTTGCGGACTAATCGTGTGCATTGAGCATTTCAGAGATTCATCCTTTGGCACGAGACGATTCCTTCCCTTCGGAGTATTAATCGAAGATGGTGTAGCTCTTTCGTTTCAGTTTTGGTGGACTTGTTTTGTAGGAGTCACCGTACTATCAAGACGGGGTCCGCATTGGTAAGGCTAGGGTGGAATCAACACGTACACATCCTCTTTGCACCCACAGAGCCTTCCCGCTTCGATGGAGTTTCCTCTTCACTTCCCTGAGTGTGTTTTGGGTCCCAGCGGTCGTATCGCGGACCTCAACGATAGTACCGCTCGAGAGCCACAGGCGGCAGTACCGCTCTGCAGCGGTAGTATCGCCTGGGGTTCCTCAGCTGTAGTACCGCTGCGGTACCGGTCTCCAACCACCTCGACTCGAGGGGGTCGCCTCTCGTGTCGGGCTGTGCGGCAATAGCAGCGGTAGTAGAAGCGGTAGTATTGCCCTACCACTGCGACTAGTACCTTCCTGGGTCCGATTCCTTCTCAACATCTAGGCCTCCCAGTCTGCGCGGCAGTACCGCGAGGGGGAGTGGTAGTACCGCTGGTCCCAGCGGTGGTATCGTTGCCCACTATGGTAGTACCGCCCTCTGCGGCGCTGATTAGGGGGTAACGGTTGGATTGTTACCCCCTCTATAAAAGGAGTTCTTCTTCTCCATAGTTGACTTACCTCTTCCCCCAAGCTCCATTGATGCTCCAACCTCCATTTTCTCCTGATCTCTCTCCCTAGCCAATCAAACTTGTTGATTCTCTCGGGATTGGTTGAGAAGGCCCCGATCTACACTTCCACCAAGAGAAATTTGATTCCCCCCACTAATCCCTTGCGGATCTTGTTACTCTTGGGTGTTTGATCACCCTAGACGGTTGAGTTCACCGCGGAGCCATAGTCCATTGTGGTGAAGTTTGTGGTGTCATTGGGAGCCTCCAATTAAGTTGTGGAGATTGCCCCAACCTTGTTTGTAAAGGTTCGGTCACCGCCTCCAAGGGCACCAATAGTGGAATCACAACATCTCGCATTGTGTGAGGGTGTGAGGAGAATACGGTGGCCCTAGTGGCTTCTTGGGGATCATTGTGCCTCCACACCGCTCCAACGGAGACATACTTCCCCTCAAAGGGAAGGAACTTTGGTAACACATCCTCGTCTCCATCGGTTCCACTCTTGGTTATCTCCTACCTTTACTTGTGCAAGTTATATTGTGTTATATCCCTTGCTTGCTTGTGTGCTTATTATTGTTGCATCATATAGGTTGCTCACCTAGTTGCATATCTAGACAACCTACTTTGATGCAAAGTTTAATTTGGTAAAGACAGGCTAAAAATTGTTAGTTGCCTATTCACCCCCCCCCCTAGTCAACTATATCGATCCTTCTGGCACTGGGCACTAGGTTAATAGGTTAGCCCAAAAAATGATATAAAATAGCATAATAATGCATACAAAACATCCAAGATTGATAATATAATAGCATGGAATAATCGAAATTATAGATACGTTGGAGACGTATCACCGGCGCGGCGGGGCTCGGTGGCGCGCAGGCTAGAGGCGGAGCGGACGGCAAAACTGGCTGGTGGTGGCATGTCGCAGTGGAACACGCACAGCGATGGCGGCTTGGAGCTCCTCGTCGTGGCGGAGTTCGTGACTGGCTAGATTTGCGCTGCCGGAGGTGAGCGTTGTTGGCCAGCGCATGGAATGTGGGTTGGTGTTGTGGCGGGCTTGGCGAGTTATGGCACGCTTTGGTGGCGCCAACGCTTGCTCGAGGCAGTGGTAGGTTCCCATGAGCAGGTTGGTGAGGGTACTGCGTTGGCTCGGTTAAGATGGAATCTTGCGAGCAACGAGCGATCGATCACCCCTGTGTGGCATGGCGAGCGGTGGTGCTCTCCTGGGTCTTTTCTATGGAGAGGCAAGTCTGGTCGTCGCAAGGTCGTCCCTTGGAGTAGGCGATGGACATTGTGGGTACTTCTGGACCTAGCCGGCAGTGTTGGTTGGCTACAGTCCCTCGTGCAGGCTAGGAGTTGGTGGTGTGGCCACGGTTTCCCTGCCGGGAGGTCACTCGTTGGTCCTCGGATTTGCAGCTACGTCGGTAAGTGTTGCGGTAGCAGTGGTGTGAGGCTTCTTGGATAGTGCAATCAATTCCATGGAGGGATGGAGTTGGGATACGCGGGGATGAAAATCTCGCTCGCTTCTGCCGGGCCGGCGGTGATAGCACTCGTGGATGTCATTCCCCTCCTTGGAGACATCGACGAGCGTGTTTGTCATATCCCTCGCTCTCATGGAGTTGGTCAATGTCTCCTGGCGAAGCCTTGATTCGGTGTTTGGATCGACATGATGGTGGCGTCCTCGACGTTGCTCCTTTATTGGGAGAATTGTGTTTGGAGACACGACTAAATTCTCATTGCTCTCCTCCAGTGCTCACCGTGTCCTTTTGAATCCTCCGCGGGTCCTTTTTGATCCTCCGTGGCGCTGTGTACGCCCGTCATTGGTGTGTCCAAGACAGTGTCTTCCGGATTGGATTGAGTCCTGCCATTCATCTGCCACTTTCTCTGAGACGCTCATGGTGGATGGTGCGTTGACAAGCGAAGTTCTGCGGAAGTTGGGGGTGTTCGGAGGTGCCTGGCATCGGTCATGACGCGGTGTTATGTATCAGCTTAGGGTAGGCTATTCTGTGTCGTACTCCCGCTGTCCCTAAATATAAGCCTTTTTTGCAGATTACGATATAAACTACATACAGAGCAAAATGAGTGAATCTACACTATAAAATAACGTTTATATACATCTGTATGTAGTCCGTACACTACTAGGGAAAACCCTAGTAGTAGCGCGGGTAAATGGCCTAGCAGTAGTGCGGGGGCTGGCGCTACTGCTACCGTGCTACAACTAACATTTAGTAGTAGCACGGCTTGGAACGCGCTACTGATAACTCAGTTAGCAGTACCGCCGCGTAGAGAATGCGCTACTGCTAATTATTAGCAGCGTCGCTCCACCCCCCGCTACTACTATTATTATGTATTCCATTTCTGTTTTATTTTATGGCGTATTCATACACCGTTATACATGTTTTATCATAATGAGTTATTACATCATTGGGTGAAAGAACCGCGGATTTGATTCAAATGGATGGATCCAAAGTGACCAAGTTGGCTCCAACTTGGTCACTTTGGATCCATCCACATGAATCTAATCCACGGATGTCACTATGGATCCATCCACTTGAATCTAATCTGCGGTTCTTTCACCCATGACGTAATAACTCATCATCATCATCATCATCATTCATCGTCATCATATTAACACTTATCATCATAATACATCATATTCATATGACAACTCCTCATCATCATCATTATCGTCCAAGAGTCATATAACAAGTTGGTCACTAGTCATAATCAACACTAACTAATAGTTCTTTATACATAGGACCTACTCCTCTCTCCTAGGTAAAATAGCATAAAACAGATAAACTGGTCCATCTCCATAATGCAAAATGGAGATATACCTATCTCCAACTTGTGGCTTGCGCACATTCATGTTGTCTCCAATTGGTTGTCTGTGCGCATTCATTACTTTGCTCCATTCTTTGATATCGAGCCTTCTATAATTTAAAGAAATCAAGTATGCACTATGGTAAGCCTTCGGCAGGCACAACCTCCTTTAGGAGCCTTTGTTGAAGAACATAATAGTAACATATATCATTAGCAATGTAGTTTACTTAAGAAGAATGTATGCAATGAAGTTACCAGCATTAACAAAAGCATAGTTTTTGGCAATGAAGTTACCATCATGTATCTCATGGACTAGTGGCAAATATCCACTAAAATTTGGGTTAATTGAGTGATTGGTCTTAAAGGCCTCAACATCATCTATGAATGAGACAAGATAACCTTTCTCCTCACAATTAAGCTCGGAGCCAAAGTTGTAGTATGTCCTGTCTACAGCCTTCCGAGTATTTCTTGAAGATAAGAAATAAGCTGACAATTATAAATAAACAAGTTTAGTAGCGATGAACACCAAATATTTTAAAATTTACAATATATATTAGTTAACTTAACAATTAATTTGACAAACTTACATTTAGGAAAAACTGGAGACATATCCACATCCACTCAGATGTCAATATTATTTTCAATATCATCATCTTTGGGACGAATATCAAATGCTATTTGCATATCCTCCTCAAATCCATATGCCTTGCAGAGAGCTTCCCAATTAGAGCAACCGAAATGGGAGTGATTAACCACATTGTACAGCTTTTAGCCGAAAATGCATAACCATGTTAAGTCCTTAAGTGATCCCTCCTCGTCTCCATATTCTCAAAGTCTTGGAAACCGGGCTTCTACAAGACATACGGTCTTGCATGGCACGGGATGTACTAGTTGAATTGAAAAAAAAACATAAACTACATGTTGAAGCAAAGAAGCACAAGTGATGATTAATTACGATGAAATGCTTGTCGTTGCGTACCGTAAAAACATCGAAGGTCTCTTCCAGCTTCACGGTGAAAACCTACCATTTTGCAGGTGAGGCTCCCTATCGCACAAACCTCAATCATCGTAGCAGTACTCGCACTCCAAGATCCTATCATCATCATACATTTCCTGTGTTCAAAATTCAACGATTATAAATCAACGACAATTACCAGAAACTGATGACAACATATCATTATTATTCATCACGGGTTGACTTGCGGTCTGCCGAGTCTTCCTTGAAAACTCTCATCTCACGTGGTGTATATGGTGGGCACTCCCTCTCTGATATATGGTGGACACTCCCTCTCTGGTATATCCTACCATCGGTGATGGTCGCTCCTCCATTCGTTCCCGAGTGCATTACACCAAAATGTCTAGCACATGGGAACGAAGGAGAAGCGACCCATGACAACAGTCGGGATTCTTCCTCTCTGACATTTGCGACCGTCGGTGATGGTAGCTCCTCCTTTCATTCCAAAGTGCGTTACACCAAAATATCTAGCACCTTAGAATGAAGAAGAAGCTACCCCACAACAACAGTCGGGATTCTTCTTCCTCTCTCATATATGGTGGACACTCCCTAACTGATTTTTCGACCGTCGGTGATGCTCGCTACTCCTCCTTCCCCTAGTGCATAACAAAGGTCTAGCACAAGGAGAAGGAGAAGCGACCCCCCCAGCAATAGTCAACATTCTTCTTCTCTCATATATGGTGGAGACTGTCCCTCACTAATTTTTTGACTGTCATGTATGGAGCCCCGGAAGGGGAGCCTTGGCGCAGTGGTAAAGCTATTGTCTTGTGACCATAAGGTCAAGGGTTCAAGTCCTGAAAACAACCTCTTACAGAAATGTAGGGAAAGGCTGCGTACCATAGACCCAAATTGGTCGGACCCTTCCCCGGACCCTGCGCAAACGGGAGCTACATGCACCGGGCTACCCTTTTTTTATGTATGGAGCCCCGAAAGAAGTAAAGTCAACCCGAAATGACGTTTAATTCTCTTTCTAGCAAATCCTAGGCACTCGATATTTCCTACATATTCTAGCACAAGTCATGCTAAAATTCAGGGGGAAATCTAGCATGACCTTTGCTAAAATACGACATATCGAGCGCCTGAAATTTGCCGGAACGGAAATGAATCAACACTCTGGCAAAACATAGGCCACTTGGATTTTCCCTGCGATACAAAGATGTCCATAAACATACAACGGTGTTTAAACTTGAAATTCTATTCAGATCATATCGTAAGAATTCGCACAAGAGCATTCAAACTGGTGCTCATTGCATTTCAATGGTTCAATATTGACAAAAACATTTCAATATATCTTATAACCCGAACATTTCATTTGGTTAAGAAGCATAACTAAATTTTCTTACTAAAAATTTCCATGCCTAAATTTTCTTACTAAAAATTTCTATTACTAAATTTCTCATATGGCATTCCGATACATTTCTATATTGAAAACTTTCTATACCTAAACAATTTATATTACTAAATCAAAAGACATTAATTTTCTATTCTATTCAAAACACCTAAAATAGTAAAAAAAAACTACATTTACTCAATTGACCTAAAAATTATTCTATTAAAGACCTACATTCTATAAGGTCTACATTCTAAAACCTACATTCAAATTACCTACATTCTACAAGAACACAGAGAGAAGGTGAGGGAGTCCTGAACTAAGGGGTCCTCGGACAGCCGGACTATATACTTTGGCCTTACTGTTGGACTATGAAGATACAAGATAGAAGAGTTCCTCCCGTGTCCGGATGGGTCTGTCCTTTGCGTGGAAGTCAAGCTTGGCGATTCAGATATGTAGATTCCTTTCTCTGTAACCGACTTTGTACAACCCTAGCCCCCCGGTGTCTATATAAACCGGAGGGTTTGGACTTCTAGGGTTTAGTGACAACAATCATAACCTCATAGGCTAGACTTCTAGGATTTAGCCATTACGATCTCGTGGTAGATCAACTCTTGTGTACTCATATTCATCAAGATCAATCAAGCAGAAAGTAGGGTATTACCTCCATAGAGAGGGCCCGAACCTGGGTAAGCATTGTGTCCCCTGCCTCTTGTTACCATTAGCCTTAGACGCACAGTTCGGGACCCCCTACCCGAGATCCTCCGGTTTTGACACCGACATTGGTGCTTTCATTGAGAGTTCTGCTATGACGTCAGAGATAGGCTCGATGGCTCCATCAATCATCTACAACAATGCAGTCCAGGGGAAGATCTTCCTCCCCGGACAGATCTTCGTATTCGGCAGCTTCGCACTGCGGGCCAACTCGCTTTGCCATCTAGAGCAGATCGATAACTACGCCCCTGGCCATCAGGTCAGATTTGGAAACCTGAATTTTGTGGCCGACATCCGCGGAGACTTGATCTCCGACGGATTCGAACCCATGACAGTTGTCCTCAGCCACCACGATGAACATGACCTAGATCTGTCATCTGGCCGCACATAGGAGATACCGCCTGTGACCGTCCTGGCCCTAGAACCGGAGTGGACTGCATCGTCCGAAGACGGGAAGCTCAACTCCGCCGCGGAGGTTGTAGACTCAGCGGCGCTCGAGCCGCACACAGACCCAACATCAGGCTGGGCTTGTGTTACCGGAACTTCGGACTCGTCTCCGGCCATGGGCTCCGGACGGCGTGCATCTGCGTCCATCAAACCTGATTGGCCGCCGGTCTTGGAGTTCAGCTCCACGGAAATTTTCCAGCACTCGCCTTTTGGCGGCGTGTTAAGCTCATTAGAATCCCTTTCCTTGTCGGGGGACTCTCAACTGAACTATGTCTAGCACGAATGGGAAGTGGATGATGAAGAAATCCGTTCCCCACCCACCACCCACTTTATAGCCACTGTCGACGACTTAACCGACATGCTTGACTATGACTCTGAAGACATCGACGGTATGGACGACGATGCCGGAGAGGATCAGGAACCACTGCCTACAGGGCATTGGACAGCCGCCTCCTCGTACGACATATACATGATGGATACACCCAAAGAAAATAACGGCAACAATGAAAATCCAGTCGAGGATAAACCTCCTGAGATACAGCCGAAGCACCGACATCAGCGGCGCCGCTCTAAGCCACGCCGTAGTAAAAACAGCAATACCGTCACAGAAGAGGACAACACTCCGGATGGTGCCAAAAACAATGAAGGCCCCGTTGAGCCAACCTCCGAACAGGAGGAACGTGAGGTTGAGCGAGTCAGCCCTGGCGAACAGGCCATGAACAAAGACTCGGAGGATAGCAACTACCTTCCGCTCTTTGAGGATGAGGTTAGCCTCGGTGACAAAGATTTCATCGTGCCTGAAGAGCCCGCCGAACAGGAACGCTTTAAGCATCAGCTAATTGCCACTGCAAGAAGCCTGAAAAATAAGCAGCAGCAGCTTCAAGCTGATCAAGATCTGCTCAATGAAAGATGGACTGATGTCCTGGCAGCCGAGGAATATGGCCTCGAGCGCCCAACCAAAAGCTACCCGAAGTGCAAACTGTTACCATAGTTTGATGACGAGGCGCTGGTGCCCATCCTACCAAGGTATAATACGGCTGACCGACCACCACGTGGCCGGGACAAAGCGGCACTTCAAGCCAAACACCAGCCCGCACTACCTCGTCGAACAAACAGAAATACAACAGCTCAGGGATACACACATGACCTGACACAATTTGGAAAAGAGATCAGGTCAGACAAGATCGATCTATGGATCACGGGGGCGTGCCTCAACGCACGACGACGGCCATCTGGCTGAACATGACAAATTAACCATGTCCGAGGCGAAACCCGCAGATGAGCTCCATCCGAGCTACGTCACGACTTGGCCTGATATAGAGGCGCCGCACACCCCCTTTGCTTCACTGACGAAGTAATGGGACATGATTTCCTAGAAGGGTTTAAACTAGTGAACATCGAATCATATGATGGCACAACAGACCCCGCGGTGTGGATCGAGGACTTTCTTCTCCACATTCATATGGCTCGCGGTGATGATCTTCACGCCATCAAATACCTCCCGCTCAAACTCAAGGGACCAGCTAGGTACTGGTTAAACAGTCTGCCCGAAAACTCCATTGGCAGCTAGGAGGAATTGGAGGACGCCTTCCTCGACAACTTCCAAGGCACATATGTCCGACCTTCGGATGTCGATGACCTAAGTCACATAATCCAACAGCCCGGAGAGTCAGCCAGGAAATTCTGGACTCGCTTCCTAACTAAAAAGAACTAGATCGTCGACTGTCCGGATGCCGAAGCCCTAGCGGCCTTCAAGCACAGCATCCGCGACGAATGGTTGTCCAGACACCTCGGCCAAGAAAAACCGAAGTCCATGTCAGCCCTCGTGGCACTTATGACCCGCTTCTGTGCGAACAAAGATAGCTGGCTAGCCCGTAGCGACAACAATACAAGCGAACCTGGCACCTCTGAAGCCAGAAACAGCAACGGCAAGCCCCGACACAATAGACACAAGCGTCGAAACAACGGTGACAACACCGAAGACACGACGGTCAACGCCGGATTCAGTGGCTCTAAGTTAGGTCAGCGGAAGAAGCCATTTAAGAGAAACAATCCGGGCCCGTCCAGTTTGGACAGCATACTAGATCGACCATGCCAAATTCATGGCACTCCTGATAAACCAGCCAATCATACCAACAGGGAATGCTGGGTCTTCAAATAGGTCGGCAAGTTAAATGCCGATAATAAGGAGAAAGGGTCGCAAAGCGATAACGATGACGAGGAACCCCGATCACCGAACACAGGGGGACAGAAGAAGTTTCCCCCCAAGTTAAAACGGTGAACATGATATACGCCACCCATATCCCCAAGAGAGAGCGCAAGCATGCACTCAGGGACGTCTACGCGATGGAGCCAGTCGCCCCAAAGTTCAACCCATGGTCCTCCTGTCCGATCACTTTCGATCGCTGGGACCATCCGACCAATATCCGTCATGGCGGTTCAGTCGCACTGGTCCTTAATCCAATTATTGACGGATTCAACCTTACACGAGTCCTCATGGATGGTGGCAGCAGCCTAAACCTGCTCTATCAGGATACAGTGTGCAAAATGGGTATTGATCCCTCAAGGAACAAGCCCACCAAAACCACCTTTAAAGGTGTCATACCAAGTGTAGAGGCCTGATGTACGGGCTCAATCACACTGGAAGTGGTCTTCGGATCCCCGGATAATTTCCGAAGCGAAGAGTTGATCTTCGATATCGTCCCCTTCCGCAGTGGTTATCATGCACTGCTCAGACGAACCACATTCGCTAGATTCAATGCGGTGCCGCACTATGCCTACCTCAAGCTCAAGATGCCCGGACCACGTGGTGTTATAACAGTCAATGAAACACAGAACACTCCCTCCATATCGAGGAGCACACCGCGGCCCTTCCAGCAGAAGTACAGAGCAACCTTTCTAGGCAGAACCTCAATTCAACAGTAAAGCTCCCGGACACCGTCAAGCGAGTCCAAACTACTCTGCAGCAGGACAGTCCAGCTCGTCTAGAACGCAACTAGCAATTCGGCCTCTGTCCCAGTCCCAATCAAGCGGTTACATTCATGCCGCATGTACATAACTACGCACTTAAAATACCATGGGCATGGACGGAGGCACAACTAGACCGTGACCCACAATGCGGATCAACCGCCACTGGATTCGCATACCTTCACTTTTTCTTTTTTTCATTTCAGGTTTCTCTCTTCTTGAGGCTTTTCTGATAACCGGATCATCGGACCTATACGGGACGGACACACCAAGAAGGCAAGGAGCTTTGAAGTACAAGGGAACCCCCATGTGGTCTCTCCTAACGATCGTTATACCTGTTTTGAATACCCGCACGTAGCTCGCTTGTCTTTGTATTTTTTATCAATTGCACCCGTACACTCTGGTATGCATTACTTCGCCAGGGGCTTCATCACGCCCCGCAATACGACAATAAAGTCTGAACACTTTTACAGTACAGTTCGGCACCCCGAACTTATAGCATTATATGCATCGACTCTGAATCATGTCTTTGGTCAATAGTTGGGTTGCCCGGCTCCTGTGCTTACTACCTTACGTTCCGCTATATCGGCTAGAGTAGTAAAGGGAGAACTACTGCGATTGTATCTTGGTTCTTCTGGACGAGCACCTCAGTAGAGAAAGCCGAAAATTGACTGTCATGACGCGGCGAGAGCTGGTCAGCTGTTCGAGAGGTTTCAAATCCTTAGAGATTTTTTTCGCTTTACGCGAGGAATCGGTTTTTATCCGATTAGGCGTGTATAACGCCCCAAGTTTAGCCTTCCGAATACCAGGGGCTGCGCCAAAATTTTCATTGTCAAACTCCTATGGCTAAGTGAGGGTGATAAATCTGTATAGTCCGATTGCCTTGTTCATTGCGCTAAACACCTCCTTTAGGGACCAAAATTTGGAGTAAAGAGTGTTTAGATTTATCCCGCACACCCTCGTAGTATCTATGTGGGGGCAGAAGCCGACGACTGGCCAACTCTCAGATTTCATAAACGGCCGCACAGGAGGTAAAATTCCAAATAAACAAGCATTATATTACATAACAACCTTGTTTCATATTACAGGACAGGATAACATGTATGTTTTCATGGGAATATAATATCCTTGGTACATTGCTCCGCCACAAGGCGGGATCCCTCCAGGACACTGTCAAAATACAGTTCGGGTCGGCGGTGCTCCTTGCCCTCAGGCGGCCCCTCGGTCATCAGCTTCGTGGCGTCCATCTTCGCCCAGTGCATCTTGGCACGGGCAAAGGCCATTCGCGCACCTTCAATGCAGACCGACCACTTTATGGCTTCAAGCCGAGGGCAGGCGCTAACAAGCCACTTCACGAGTCCGAAGTAGCTGTTGGGCATGGGCTCGGCAGGCCATAGCCGGATTATTAAGTCCTTCATGACTAGTTCGGCCGCCTTATGTAGCTCGACCAGCTGTTTCAGCTGGTCGCTAAAGGGCACTGGATGTTCTGGTCCAAGATATTGATACCAGAACAGCTTCTTTGTAGAGCTCCCTTCTTTTGCTTGATAGAATTGTGCAGCATCTAGTATGCTGCGCGGTAGATCCGCAAACGCCCCTGGAGAGCTCCAAATTCGGGTAAGTAAAAGGAACGTCTCCTTCACATATCTGCTTTGCATAATGAAAGCCTTACCCGGCGTAATCTTCTTCGCTACCTGGATTTCTTTGAGGGTGCCCTGGGCTTCGGCTCGGGCATCTTGTGCACTCTGGCGGGCCTTGGCAAGCTTGGACTCTTGCGTCTTGAAATTGCGCTCCAAGGACTCGTACTTCTTGACGGCGTCCTGGAGCTCTTGCTGGACCTCGCTCACCCGTGCCTCCTGCTTCTCGCGCGCGAGGTGTTCCTTGGCTGCTTTGTCCTCGGCCTCCGGCAACGCCTTCTTGAGGGTCGCTACTTCGGTCGTGGCACCTAATAAAGTTCATGACACTTTAGTCAACACGAACCATACATCCTTCCTAAATATACGCACATGTTACTGCATACCTTGGTTGTCCTCCAGCTGCTTCTTCACGAGGCCGAGCTCTTCCTCCGCCCGCTCCAGGTTCTACTTCAGTCCGGAGACCTCCACAGTATGAGCGGCAGCAGCCAGCAGCAATGCCTGCTTATTCACATAGACATATTATGTTAGACTCCTGCGCAAACTGTTTGATCCTTTGTTCGGCTTTTCTTTCCGAACACCGGATAGAGCATTAAAGGCTACTATCAATATTGTGACATTCTTTTCGAAATTACATTACTTACCTCAAAGCATTGTAGAAGGCTCGTGCAGGCTTCGGTCAGTCCGCTTTTCGTGGACTGTATCTTCTCAATCACCGTACCCATAAGGGAACAGTGTTCTTCAACAATCGAAGCGCCTTGCAGCGCTTCCAGCAATCTATCCGGCGCCTCTGGATGGACGGAGGTCACCGGTGGAGTCGGCTCACCCCCCCCCCCCTCGTTCGAAAGAGGCGGCCTGCCTGAATCGGGAGCCACTTGGGTCTCCGGAGTTGTATTCGGCTGGGAGATGAATTGGATACGGCCCCCATCGTCGGGGTCCATAGGGGTCTGTCCCACCATGTGTTCGGCAGCCGAGGTTTTACCCTTCGGCACCATGGGGACGGTCTCCTGAGCCTCTCCCTAGCCTGGGATCCTTCAAGACAACACCTTGGTGTTGTCCATGGCCTTGGGGGAGGAGGTCGGTGGAGGGGATCCGCTGTTCATCGCCGACGGGTCCAGCGATCCCTCCGAAGCGGAGGATAGATTGATGTTGGACTGAGCTGGACTGCAAGTGCACGATCCAGCACATTAAAAACAAATAAAGTAAAAAAGGCCAGATATGTTACTATGTCTGGGCACTTACGATTTGGCTAGGGGCTTGACCTTGGGCTCCCACTCCCCGCTTCTATTGGTGGCCGCAGCGGAGTTGTCCGGAAGGGAAGTTTTCCCCTTCTTGGATGCCTCAGCCTCCCCATGTGTGGAGGCCATCCTATTCTTTCTTCCCCCAGCGGGGGGGGGGGGGATGGATTTCTTCTTCCTCCTCCTCCTCATGCTCTTCAGCGATGGAGGAGTGATCCTCGACGTCTTCGGACATTGCGTCCAAAGCGCCCTTGCGACGGAAACCATCTCTGGTCCCCTTGGCCTTCTTTTGCGGAACCTCATAAGGCGCCGGAAACAACATCTTTGTCAGAAGTGGGGTTTCTTGGTCTTCGGGTAGCGGAGCCGGACAGTTAATCTTCCCCTCTATCTCTATCCAGGCCTAAAAGAATTGATAGGAAGGCTTAGATTCCTTCCTCAAAATATGCCAATAAAGGGTATACCTTGAAAACATGAAAGAACTTACTGAATTAGCTTGGCGTTTTAAGCTAAGCCCACGATCCTCGGTCATGGGCGGTGGTGTCTCGCGGCCTTGAAGAGCACTTTCCAGATGTCTTCGTGCGTCGTGTCAAAGAGCTCTAGTAGTGTCTGGTGCTTGGTCGGATCGAACTCCCACAAGTAGCATGTCCGGTGATGTGGACTAGATCATGACCAATGCATCCAAGAGTGAGGTAAATGCTAGCACAAATGCTGAACCATTAGAGCATCCCAAGGAAGACAAGGGCAAAACCATTATCTTAGTTGGGAAGCTTCCGGTGCCTATTTTGGGAGAAATGACACATCAGATTTCCAGCAGCAACTTCCCACCTAAACCTAATTAATTCTGGAAGTCTCTAGCACTTTATAGAGGCGGAAAAGATGGTCTTAGAAGTCAGCTTTCATTCAAAAAAACGGTGCATCATTTGAGGTCTCGAGTCAAAAGTTGTGCAAGTTTCCATGCAAGCTGTCCAGGAATTTATTGCAGCGCGAGGCTCAACAAGTTTGCTCCTGCTACAGCTTGGGGCTCACGAATTTACCCTTCTTTTTGAGTTGTTTTCACACCTAACTAGTGGGTGCTTCTAGTATAAATACTTTCCATCTGTTCCATGGGAGGGGGGATGAGATTTCTGAGTTTATGTTTGTAGACAGCCATATGAGGTTGTGTTGTGCTGTGAGCACTAGTATCGTTGAGTGTTAGCTCGTGTGTGTGGATTGGAGGGCCTGTCCTCAATTCATATAGGATCCTTGTGGTTCCCTCTTGTGATTCTTCATAGGTTCAAAAGCTTCATGGTTTGGGTTGCATCCTTGTAAACCAAGCTAGTTATCCGCTGCAATTTATCTGAGAGTGTTTCCTCTTGTTCTTGCCACTTGAGAGAAACAAAGTTTGTTGAAACAAGTTTCGAGTGAGTTTGTTGCTGCTCCTTGTGAGTTCTTTGGCACCGTGAAAGATCGTTTCCGAGGCGTCCCGCATCATCTTGGCATCAGAGCTTTAGGTTGTTCGCGGTGCTATTTTCTCTCTTGCTGATTTTGTTCTTGAGAAGCTTCCATGGGTTCGAGGACATCCAGCAGTGTTGATGGTGTGCATGGAGGTAGGCACCTCATGGAGGAGGAGCTGCCACTCCCCGTGTACGATGCAAGCTTGCAGACCGCCTATGTGTTGGCATTGGAGGATACACGAGAGTATGTGTTGAACAAGGTGGAGAGGCGCATATCGGCCGTGGAGACCAACCTTGGCCGGAGAATCGACTCCCTCACTGAGGAACTCCGTCGAGATAGGCTTGCTGCACGGGGTCGACATCGACAAATCCCCGAACAGCAGGGCCAACGCCACCTTGAGGAGGAGCATGGAGAGCACAACCACGTCTACTCGGGTGATGCTCATAGCTACTACGCTGCACCACCTCGTCGTGCTCGCTACGACCAGCGAGGTACTGCGTGGGTGCCATCATCGCCACCACGAGATGGGCTTGCGGCACGGGGTCGACATCGACAACTCCCCATACAGCAGGACCACTATGGAGAGCATTGGAGCGACCACTCTGATGATGCTCGAAACTACTACGAGCCTCGACCACGACGTGTTCATCATGATCGTCGCGGAGAAGGCCAAGAAGGCTTTGCCATGGGAGGAAGAGGTCATGGGCGTGCTCATCGTGATCATGAAGATGATGGGATTGGTAAATTCAAACTTACCATACCATCGTTCAATGGGAAAACCGAGCCCGATGATTATTTGGAGTGGGAAATGCGTGTGGATCTGATTTTTGAGAACCACCACTATACGGAGGAGAAGAAGGTATGATATGCATCCATTGAGTTTACTGGATATGCTTTGATTTGGTGGAACCAATTGTGTCGTGCTGGAGGTCGTCCGGAGACATGGGTGCAAATGAAAAATCTGTTGCGGAGACGGTTTGTTCCTGAACATTTCACAAGAACCTTGTACAATCGACTCCAACGGTTGTGCCAAGGTAATCCTAGTGTTGATGAGTACTATAAAGAGATGGAGATTTTGATGTAGCGGTGAATGAGCCAGAGGAGGCCACAATGTCAAGATTCTTTCATGGACTGAATGGAGATGTGCAAGAAACGATAGA